>NC_137942.1:112500-530000 GCF_963969265.1 Rhamphochromis sp. 'chilingali'
ATACCATATTTCTAAGATTTTCAGGGCCGAGTACAATAACCTCAGTTTGATCTGAATTAAGAAGCAGAAAGTTAGCGGCCATCCAGGTCTTTATGTCTTTAAGACATTCCTGCAGTCTAACTCATTGGTGTGTGTTATCTGGCTTCATGGACAGATAGAGCTGGGTGTCATCTGCATAGCAGTGTAAATGTATGCTATGTCTTCTAATGATGCTGCCTAAGGGAAGCATGTATAATGTAAACAGAATTGGTCCTAGCACTGAACCCTGTGGAACTCCATAATTAACCTCAGTGTGTGAAGAGGACTCTCCATTTACATGCACAAACTGGAGTCTATTAGATAGATATGATACAAACCACTGCAGTGCAGTACCTGTAATACCTACAGCATGTTCTAATCGCTCTAATAGGATATTATGGTCAACAGTATCGAACGCTGCACTGAGGTCTAGCAGGACAAGCACAGAGATGAGTCCACTGTCAGAGGCCATAAGAAGATCATTTGTAACCTTCACTAAAGCTGTTTCTGTGCTGTGATGAGCTCTGAAACCTGACTGAAACTCTTCAAATAAACCTCTGCAGATGATCTGTTAGCTGTTTGACAACTACTCTTTCAAGGATTTTTGATATGAAAGGAAGGTTGGAGATTGGCCTATAATTAGCTAAGACTGCTGGGTCTAGAGATGGCTTTTTGAGTAAAGGTTTAACTACAGCCAGCTTGAAGGCCTGTGGTACATAGCCGATTATTAGAGATAGGTTGATCATATTTAAGATCGAAGAATTAATTAATGGCAGGACTTCTTTGAGCAGTTTTGTAGGAATGGGGTCTAAAAGACACGTTGAAGGTTTGGAGGAAGTAATTATTGAAGTTAACTCAGAAAGATCAATTGGAGAAAAAGAGTCTAACTTAACATCAATGGTACTAAGAGTAGCTGTAGATAATATTACATCTGTGGGATGATTACTGGTAATTTTTTCTCTAATGATAAAAATTTTATTTGTGAAGAAGTTCATGAAGTCATTACTAGTTAACGTTAAAGGGATGGTTGGCTCAAAAGAGCTCTGACTTTTTGTCAGCCTGGCTACAGTGCTGAAGAGAAACCTGGGGTTGTTCTTATTTTCTTCAATCAGTGATGAATAGTAAGATGTTCTGGCTTTGCGGAGGGCTTTCTTATAAAGCAGCAAACTTTTTCTCCAGGCTAAATGATGATCCTCTAAATTTGTGACACGCCATTTCCTCTCCAGATTACGAGTCATCTGCTTTAGGCTACATGTTTGAGAATTATACCACGGAGTCAGGTACTTCTGATTAGAGACCTTAGTTTTCACAGGAGCTACAGTATCCAGAGTCGTACGTAGTGAGGAGGTGAAATTATTAACAAGATAATCGACCTCTGTTGGGGTAGCGTTCAGATAGCTGCTCTGCTCTGTGTTGGTACAGGGCATTGAAGATGATAACAGTGGGTGGATTATATTCTTAAACTTAGTTACAGCGCTTTCAGAAAGACATCTACTTTGATAAAGTCTACTCTCCACCGCTGTGTAATCAATTATTGTAAATGTAAATGTTATCAGGAAATGATCAGACAGGAGAGGGTTTTTAGGAAACACTGTTAAATGTTCAGTTTCTATGCCATATGTTAAAACAAGATCTAGAGTGTGATTAAAGTGGTGGGTGGGTTCTTTTACATTTTGAGAGAAACCAATTGAGTCTAATAACAGATTAAATGCCATGTTGAGGCTGTCATTTTTAGCATCTACATGGATGTTAAAATCACCCACAATAATTATTTTATCTGAGCTCAGAACTAAATTAGATATAAAGTCTGAGAAATCAGACAGAAACTCTGTGTAAGGCCCAGGTGGACGATAGATGATAACAAGTAAGACTGGTTTCTGAGTTTCACAGCTGGGGTGGAGAATGTTAAGCATCAGGCTTTCAAATGAATTAAAAGTCTGTCTTGGTCTTTCATTAATTAACAGGCTGGTGTGAAAAATTGCTGCCACACCTCCCCCTCGGCCTGTGCTTCGAGGTTTCTGGTAGTTAGAATGACTCGGGGGTGTTGATTCATTTAAACTAACATAATCATCCTGCTGCAACCAGGTTTCTGTAAGGCAGAGTAAATCAATTTGTTGATCGATTATTAAGTCATGTACTAACAGAGACTTGGAGGAGAGAGACCTAATATTTAATAATCCACATTTCACTGTTTTACTCTTTGGTTCAGATGTGGATACTTTATTGTTCTTTCTTTGTAATTGTTTATGTTTAAGTTGTTTGTTGCTGGTTTTTAGTTTGTTTTTTGTCTGTTTGGGAGCTGACACAGTCTCTATGGAGATGGGTTTTTGGGGGGGTAGCAGGAGGAGAGAAGCTGCAGAGAGGCGTGTAAGACTGCAACTCTGCTTCCTGGTCCCAACTCTGGATAGTCATATTTTGGGGGGTTTAATAAATTTGTCCATATTTCTAGAAATGAGAGCTGCTCCATCCAAAGTGGGATGGATGCCGTCTCTCCTAACACGACCAGGTTTCCTCCAGAAGGTTTGCCAATTATCTATGAAGCCCACATCGTTTCTGGGACACCACTCAGACAGCCAGCAATTTAAGGAGAACATGCGGCTAAACATGTCACTCCTGGTCTGATTGGGGAGGGGACCAGAGAAAACTACAGAACCACACGGGGGGACCTGGTGAATGACCTGCAGAGAGCTGGGACCAAAGTAACAAAGGTCACCATCAGTAACACACTACAACGGCAGGGAATCAAATCCCGCAGTGCCAGACGTGTTCCGCTGCTGAAGCCAGTGCATGTCCAGGCCCGTCTGAAGTTTGCCAGAGAGCACATGGATGATACAGCAGAGGATTGGGAGAATGTCATGTGGTCAGATGAAACCAAAGTAGAACTTTTTGGTATAAACTCAACTCGTCGTGTTTGGAGGAAGAAGAATACTGAGTTGCATCCCAAGAACACCATACCTACTGTGAAGCATGGGGGTGGAAACATCATGCTATGGGGCTGTTTTTCTGCCAAGGGGACAGGACGACTGATCCGTGTTAAGGACAGAATGAATGGGGCCATGTATCGTGAGATTTTGAGCCAAAACCTCCTTCCATCAGTGAGAACTTTGAAGATGAAACGAGGCTGGGTCTTCTAACATGACAATGATCCAAAACACACCGCCCGGGCAACAAAGGAGTGGCTCCGTAAGAAGCATTTGAAAGTCCTGGAGTGGCCTAGCCAGTCTCCAGACCTCAACCCCATAGAAAATCTGTGGCGGGAGTTGAAAGTCCGTGTTGCTCGGCGACAGCCCCAAAACATCACTGCTCTCGAGAAGATCTGCATGGAGGAATGGGCCAAAATACCAGCTACTGTGTGTGCAAACCTGGTAAAGACCTATAGTAAACGTTTGACCTCTGTTATTGCCAACAAAGGTTATGTTACAAAGTATTGAGTTGTATTTTTGTTATTGACCAAATACTTATTTTCCACCCTGATTTACGAATAAATTCTTTACAAATCCTACCATGTGGATTCATGGATTTTTTTTTTTTCACATTCTGTCTCTCACAGTTGAAGTGTACCTCTGGTGCAAATTACTGACCTCTGTCATCATTTTAGGTGGGGGAACTTGCACAATCGGTGGCTGACTAAATACTTTTTTGCCCCACTGTATATATATACACACACACATATATAAATACAGAGACAAATATAAATAAAATATACGAAGGGGATAAATAGAATAAATAGGAATAAAAATACAAGTGAATTGCACATTTCAAGTATTGAGGTCTATTGCACCATTGACTGTTTACAAAAAGTATTGCACAAGGTATTGTGCAGTGAGGTGAAGAGGCACTACAGCTTAGTTGTTCCCCCCTCCTTTGTCCTCCTGTTTCCCCTCCCTCTCCCCTCCCTCTCCCCTCCAGAGAGGAGTTAAACAGTTTGATGGCGTGTGGGACAAAGGAGTTTTTAAGTCTGTTAGTTCTTGTCTTGGGGAGAAGCAACCTGTCACTGAACAGACTCTTCTGGTTGTTAATGGCCGTGTGCAGAGGATGCCCAGCATTGTTCATAATCAATGCAAAACTCAAAACACTGGGTCACTGGCCCAGGACCCTGACAGCTCTGAAGTCCAGTGTGAGCACAGGTTTCACGTTTATCTCTGAAAACAGCACGGCAAGTCAGATCAATCAGAGCAGGTTGATGGAGAATCAATATGCTTTTGATTTAAGAAATAACTCTTCTGATAGAAATCACTGAGCACCGTGCAAAGAGTTCTGATTAGAGCTCAGGATTTCTCCAGAGGAAAGCTGCATAACTACAAACCTAACATCTGTGTGGACAGCTGATTTGTACAATGTCCAGAAGAACACTAAACATTGGGGCGATCATGGCTCAAGACCTGGCAGTTCGTCTTGTAATCAGAAGGTTTCCGGTTTGAGCGCCGGCTCGGACAGTCTCAGTCGTTGTGTCCTTGGGCAAGACACTTCACCTACCGCCTACTGGTGATGGCCAGAGGGGCCGATGGTGTGATATGGCAGCCTCGCTTCTGTCAGTCTGCCCCAGGGCAGCTGTGGCTACACCTGTAGCTGCCTCCACCAGTGTGTGAATGTGAGAGTGAATGAATAGTGGAATTGTAAAGCGCTTTGAGGGTCTCGAAAAGCGCTATATAAATGCAATCCATTATTATTATTTACCATCAGATCACGAGCCGTCCCAGTTACTATGTTACTGTGCCACATGCATTTTTACTTTTAGGCATTAATCTAACACGTTAACAGTTTTATTTTTTGCAGATTCAGCAGAGAGGTTGCTTTCTGTGTGCGCATTGCTGAGCAAAAGAAGCTTGTTTCAGTTTATGTCTGCTGTTTCTTGAAAACAGTGTAACTGAGAAACGACAGACAAGAGTAACTACAGAGCAGTGACTGTAGAAAAGATGGCCGACCTGGCTGCACTTCATCCCACTGTACAAAAATGAAGCCAGAATTTTACCTTTCTGCCGTGTTGTCTGTGCACATAGTAACCATATAAGACTCTGTTATTCTAGCCTCTGCCTTACAATATGAAGCACCTTGAGGCGACTGTTGTTGTGATTTGGTGCTGCATATATACAATTGAATTGAATACTGACTTGAGGTATAGTGTCTGTGTCAGGCTCATGGCCACACACCTAGGCTGCTGGGGGATTCCCATGATGCACTGGGTGTTTCTTCTTCACTCACTATGTGTTTTTACGCCTCTCTGCACTGAATCATTAGTTATTATTATCACTGGCTCTTTGTCCTGTCTTCATCCCATCACCCCAGACTGATGGGTGACCCTCACTTTGGTCTTAGTTCAGTTCAATTCAATTTTATTTACACAGCGCCAAATCGCAACAACAGTCGGCTCAAGGTGCTTTATATTGTAAGGTAGACCCTACAATGGTAAAAATTGCCTGCATTTGTATAGCGCTTTTCTAGTCCCTAAGGACCCTAAAGCGCTTCACACTACATTCAGTCATTCACCCATTCACACACACATTCACACAATAATACATACAGAGAAAAAGAACATGCTTAGGTGAGATGGACCAGTGGAACTACCTGATAAAAAAGTGACATTGCAGAAAAAGTTCTCCAGCATGTCAATTTTTAAGGTGAAATCAGTGTAAAAAACCAAACACCCACAACAAGGTATCGCTGTGGCAGACGGTGGAAAAAAACATTTAATTATTTAGGGGAGTCTTATCAATAGGAAAAGATGAACAAAACTTTGTAATCAGTTTGTCTCATTTATACATTTATGGATTATAAAATATTAGATATGAATCCACAAAAAATAATTTGTGATGGAAACTTTCTTTTATTTTTCTGATGTTTACGTTAGCACATTAGCTGACAGTTTAACCAACCGATACATGAACAGGTCTAATTAATGCCAACAGTTCTTCTAATAAACTCCACCGCTTGTGCACCAGCTTGGACATGACAGTCACATGACTTCAGCACCATCTGGCTTTAGGTGTGATGTCTGTACTCTTACTGATCACAAGGGGGTTTCATAGGGCAGGAGACGGGGTACACTGTGGAAAGGTCGCCAGCCTGTCACAAGATGGACAATGGTTCGTACTCACATTCACACAATAACTGCCTGTGTTTGGACCCAGAGAAACCCACGCAGACACGAGGAGAATATGCAAACTGCACACAGGCCTCGGGCACATCCTGGATTCGAGCCCACAACCTTCTTGCCGGGCCTTTTGGTTGCGAAGCTTCGGCATTCACAGTGTTTTTTTACTGACGTGTTTTATGTTGGACACCTCGGCCCCTGCAGGACATGGTCAATTTTTGTGTTCCAGGTGTCGTATGTTTGTTTTTCTTACAGGTGCAGCAGTTACATTACATTGCATTTCTATTTGTACTCTATCCTTTTGTTCCATCTTCCCTTGTTGTCCTCAGGCGTTGTCATACTGTATACTACACATAATGGAAGAACTGTAAAAACAAGAATAGAAATGAAGAAATAATCAGATTAAAGAAACATCTGAACAGGAAGAGCCTATAGAGAGTTTTTAGAGCTGATCTTGGAAAAGCAAAATGTGTTTGGCACCATGGTGCATTCAGATCATAATTCTTTCAAATTCAAATTTTATTTGTCACACACACACAACCATACACAGTATGACATGGGGGTGAAATGCTTGTAGCTGTACAATGCCCGACCATTAAATGACAGAAAAAAAGTTTTACAGTATTTACAATTTACAGGTTACAACAAAATTTACAAATTAATTTAGGAATTTACAGTAAAAAAATGTGCAAATAGCAGAAGAGATTATAAAGATTATAAAGATTATAAATTATAGGAATTATAGGAAATGTGTGGTGGTGCGTGTGGGAGAGTCCAGTCTTATAGTGACGTGTTTGGGTTCAGGGCCCGAATAGCCTGGGGGAAGAAGCTCCTCCTCATTCTCTCTGTTTTGGCCTTAAGGGAGCGGAAACGCTTCCCAGACCTCAACAGTGAGAAGAGTCCATTGTTGGGATGGGAGAAGTCCATCATAATCTTCCTAGCTTTGGACTTGCACCGCTTGGTGTAGATGGACAGCAGGTCAGGGAGCTCTGAATGATGCGTTCTGCCGAGCGCACCACTCTTTGCAGATCTCGTCTGTCCTGCTTGGTGCTGTTCCCAAACCAGGTGCAGATGTTTGCCGTCAGGACGCCCTCGATGGTGCAGGAGTAGAAATTCTGAAGCTGCCAGGAAGGATTTAAAATAATAACTCTAAACTGGTGTTAAACACAGACCTGATTTCAGACATCAAACCAAAAACACATGTAACACCCACCCACGAAGTGACCAATATAAATCATGTCTCCCTTCACCCTCTCTGTGGAGATCTGAGTTGGAAACAGGTGGGCCATCCTCACCATTCTGTGGCTGATGCAGGAACATCTATTCAGCCTTGGCAGTGAGGTATTCTGCTATCAGATGAGAGGGGAGCAGTAATAATACAACACCTTTCTACTGCGAGTCTAATTCAAAGTCAAATCAAGTGGCTTTTATTGTCATTTCAGCCATGTACAGTGGTACAGCACAGAGTGAAAGGAAACATCGTTCCTCTCACTCTGGTGCTACACATGACATATAACACAAGGCAGTGCAATGGAAATGTGCAAAATGTGCAAATAGTAACCTGGTGTCTGAAAGTTGAAAGTGTGTGTGTGTGTGTGTGTGTGTGTGTGTGTGTGTGTGTGTGTGTGTGTGTGTGTGTGTGTGTGTGTTCAGGAGTCTGACGGCTTGGGGGAAGAACTGTTCTGCAGTTTTGCAGCGAGGCCTGGATGCTCCGATACCTCTTTCTTGTTGGCAGCAGGGTGGAGAGTGTGTGTGTTCTGTTCATCTGAACGTAGCGTTTTGTGGGAGAAACGTTTCGTCACTTATCCAAGTGACTTCTTCAGTCTCAGCTGACTGCAAGTCAGGAGTCAAGGAGGCCATTTACGTAAAAAGGGAAAGAGAATCTCTGAATTGAGGAGGGGGCCTAAGGGTACATCTGTCACCATCTTACAATGCTGTGATTGCAGCCATTCCCCAAATCTCTGTGAATTTCATTCACTGGTGCTGGTTTCAGTCATTATGCAAATGTACTGTTTATAAGATTGAAACCTGCAGTCAGCTGAGACTGAAAAAGTTTCGTGGATGAGTGACGAAACGTTTCTCCCACAAAACGCTACGTCCAGATGAACAGAATCAACTTTTGGAGACATTGATGGATGTATTAGGAGAAACTCTGGGTTCAGGATCTTCCCCAAAGATAGTCAATCTGCCCAAGACCACAACCGCCAGTTATTTAAAACCGCCATTGTAAATGGCTCACGACTTCATGTCAGCCAGTCTGCTGTTGCTACTAACAAGTCTGAGCACCAGGAAGCGACAGAACACTGAACACCGCTGTAATACGTTTTACCACCAGAGGGCGCAGGAGATACATCGGCTTTCTCCGTTTCACAGTCGCTCATGTCCGTCGCGGCATTTTCCCTCCTCGGGTATCTTCGGCGGTACTCGGTTGCTAACGGTCGGTATGTTCAAATGTTCGGCTGCAGCTCCTCCTGAGTCTCAAGTGAAGAAAGAGCGGAGAGAAAAGAGACCCCCGGACCGGACAGAAGGAGTCTCAGAGCGGGATGACGGTGCTGCAGGAACCTGTCCAGGTATGAAAACACATCTTTGGCTCGTTGTCACGCGTGGGGAGCGGAGCATGTATGAAGTTTGTGCCTGTCTCTGCGCCCGGCCTTAGCGGCGGGTGCAATCCGTGGTGAGAGCGCTGTTCCTCGGCCGCAGGCCCTACAGAGGCCCGCTGACGGCACAGAGAGAGTTTTCTGCGATTATTGGTGGTCGTTAGTACCTTCTGTCACGGCCCGTTCGGGTCACGCAGAGCTGTTAATTTACACCCGGTACAGCTGAGATATGTCATGCCAGACACCTTTTAAAGATTTGTCAGATTAAGATTCCAGGTATTTCCGATCTAATTAAAGGGGAAATTGGTCAGTTTATTTGATATTTCATGATTCGTTTTGTTCCGCACATCTTTTGGGCTCAGATCCAAAAAACGAACACTGTCTAATTTTAAAATAAATCCGGAATCCGAGCAGGTCCATCTGAAGAGGCCTGAGTCCGGCTGAGGGGAAATGACCCGCGGAGAGCGAACAGACACTCTTTAAAGTCAGTATTTCACCGGAACCAACTGTGGGTGGATCACTGACTGTGAGCAGTATTTGTCATAGAACAGGACCCGATGTTCTTAAGTATATCACGGAGTTTAAGATGTATGCAGGTGAGAGTGCCGAGAGAAACTGTTGGATTTCATATGGAGTTCTGTGTTAGCATGACTCGGTTAGCAGCTAACGCAGTTGCTAGCACTCAATGGAGCTTCAGTGAGAAGGAACTCTGCTTTAAAGTTCATAAAACGATCAAATCCGTTCCTTCGGGGTCTGTTAATGTCAGAGTCTGATCGCAGATCAGAGAACAGATGAAGGTATCCCGCGGCCGTTAGACTCTCACAGCTAACACAGGCTAATGGCAGCTAACTGCCCGGTAACATGAACCGCCGTTAGCTGTTAGCTGCCATGTCAGCCGCGGACTGATGGGTAATGTCTCCTCACAGGTGTGTTTCTGATCTCACTCGGGTAAACTGTGACTGCAGAGTTAAAGTGAAGTGACGTCAGTAACGGAACTGCTGCAGTGATCGATCAGCGTATTGATCAATAACTTTCCTGAGTTTGACCCATCGATAACAGTCTGGCATAAACACGTCCTGTCTCACATGATGCTCTCAGGTGTGTGTTTGGAGTGCTGACCAATGGCAGCACACAGAGTGTTGATCTAACTACGGTATTGGCTATTGATTATGTATGGCTCGCTGTGAGCAGGTACAGGTGACACAGCCTTTATTTTAACCTGGAGTCAAAAACTGTTTACAGTCAGGTAAACCTGTACTGCTGGTAGTCGTTCAGCTTTCTAATGAACAATACCAGCGTTTGATCAATAACTTTGTGTTTACTGTTGAAATACACTGATTATAGCTGAGTGTGGGAGGAGATCTGTTTCTCACAGCAAACTGAGCCAGGAGTTCTGGCTAAATAATGCAGATTTAATGCAAAATCAATCTGAGAAGCTGCACAGATACACCAACGTGTGTGTGGAAACAGTAGGCTTACAGAAGCTCGTCCGTGTCTCCACATGTGGAGGTGATGTGAGACACATCTATGCAGCTGTGTGTCTGGTAACGAGGGCCGGTGACTGAAGTTGGATGTTTTCTGCTCTGCTTGCTGTCGTTGCATTGTTACAGTGAAGTGGGCAAATACATTTATGATGTCACTGCGTGCCGTTGTGTCGTAAGTGGTGAGAACGCTGCTGTCTCTATGGAAATGAGCGGCTTTGCTTCTTTTTCCAACTTCAAACGGCCCAAATCTCCACACTCTAACTCCTCCCACCTCCTTTTCAGCGGCGTCCTCATCTTCAGAGCCTCAGCTTGTCTTGACTTTTCATTGATGTTTTCTGACATCATTTCCTTTTTCTCACTCAGGCTCCTACTGTTAGGACAGGTGTGGTCCTTCCACGCTCTGTGGCTCAGCCTATCCTGACCTGGCTTTGGTAGGGTGGGCAGTTGGAGGGTCATGCCTATTGGAGCCCTTGAGCTCTGGATTCTGAACTCTGATCTTCCTCCTCACCTTAAGCCTCACTCCTGGACTGTAGTTGGGGCTCTAACATAAGAAATCCTACAGGAATGTATTTA
Source organism: Rhamphochromis sp. 'chilingali' (assembly GCF_963969265.1). NCBI lineage: Eukaryota > Metazoa > Chordata > Actinopteri > Cichliformes > Cichlidae > Rhamphochromis > Rhamphochromis sp. 'chilingali'. The sequence continues at coordinate 123,264 of NC_137942.1, forward strand.
ATCTCAACATTGTCGCATTGAGTTACGGTCAGCAGATCAGACATGCGAGCGTTTGAGACATGGCTGAACAACAGCATGATGTCTGTTGGGTCTGCGCTTCGCAGGCCCCGCTGGTTTAGAAACCTATTTCTGTGAACAAAGCAAGACAGACTCGAGCTCATGCCAGATAACATTAGACTGTAGTGTCTTTAAACTAATTTCCCTCTGATCAACAGTTTGATTACGTTCTCACATCACGAGAGTTTATTTTCCTAAGTGCCACTGAGATAGATCCACTTTAAAAGAAGTCTCATATAGGGCCGTGAGGAGAAGAGAAACTTACAGCAGCGCTGTACTCGGCAGTTCACCTCAGTGTCGCTGTCATCAATCACAACTGAGCTACGTCGACTCAGGTCTGGGATCATCACTGATTTCGACAACTGATTCAAAGGTCCCGACTCAGATTCGGTTTGGGACTCAGTCACAAATGTCATGATGATGATGATGATCATATTTCTTGGATGCGCAGTCATTAAGATGGGCGGAGCAACGTAATCATGCACGGACTGATGTGAAGACCAAACATGGACAAACTAATTTCCCAAAAAATTTGGTCTGTCAGCGTTAACACGTTAATCCGGTGTTGACGCGACTAAAATTTGTAACGCTCTCAACCCATCTGAAGCGCAGAATGAACAAACTTTGGACAAACTGCCTGGAATATGTTGACAGAGACATTTCAGGGATTGTAGCTCAGTCCGGTCCTGATAGGTTAGTTGTTAATCGTCTTTGTCATAATGTCGCTTATTTGGGATGAAAGACGTAAACCTAAGGATGTAACCAAAGCGGTGTGCTGCTTGTGCAGACGTATAGTGCAAGCTAGAGCAGGGCGATATGGCCAAAAATATTTATCACGATATATATTTGAAAATTTGCGATAACGATATAATTGATGCGAGACAAAATACAACTCCACAACATTACTAGCGCAAAAAGACAACCTTCCATTTATTTTCACTTAAACAAGAAGCTGGTTTTTATGTACATTAAAGCTTTATAAAAATGTAACAGTGCAAATGCAAATTCCTTGCTTAAAGTTTAACCAAAAGGCATTTCCAGTAGAAATGGTCTGACATATCCTGAGCATAACCATGTATAATATCCACTGAAGTTAAAAAGAGGTGCTTTGCAACATTAAGCTGCAGTGTGCAGTACGTATTTTTCGGACCATAAGGTGCACGGGATTATAAGGCACATTAAGCGAAACAAAGCAATCAGATAAATCAAACTTTATTAAACTCATTCTTCTTGCTTCCTCCACTTCTGTACCATTGATTCATTAATGTTGAATTCTCTGGCAGCTGCTCTATTCCCATGTTGTTGCAGTATATTAATGACTAACCTTGTATTGTGGATGGATTATCTCAGTTCTCCTGACTGAAGTTTGGTCCGTTTACAGCATCCTGCCATGCGATTGCATTTGTCTCTAATTATCAGGAACCTTAACGTTAACTTTTATAAGTGGAAAAGTGTTAGTGTTCGTCCTCCAGATTCACTGTTTATGTTATGCTAACATAGCTGTGTCACTAGCGATCACGTAGCACATCATTATATACCAGCTAGCCCAACTTCAGTAACCCTACAAACGTCACTGCTGTTTAGTTTCCTGTCTTCATTTATGTTGGACGTGATAGCAGAGCTGTACGTTTGAATTTTTTCAGAAATCTCTGTCAGAACATGCTATATCATGCTTAGGTAACTAGCGAAACTAGCGAGCTAACTTCCGCTAGCTTCCTGCTAGCTCCTAACTCCGTTAAATGTAGTAAATTTTGTTTTCATGGATGCCTGGAAGTTAAACTTCATAGTTACACCTGGTTAAGCAGCAATGCTGATCGTATTAAAGATGAAAGAATTTAGACAGTTTTTAACTCTCAGTGATGCTGCAGTGTTCGTTTGACCTGAAATATATGGAGTTTAGGACCCAGATTACTCCCAGATTTAAGAGCATCTTAGTCCGACAAATACGACAATAACGACGGCTGCTTGCATGTTCTGCAAAAAAATGTGCTTTGTCGTGTATCTGACGGACAAACACCAAACCAGTTCCACATCACTGAAGTTGCACCATTTTTACAAACCAATTCTGGTTCATCTGTTTCACTCAACAATCGGCCATGTGCGTATGAAAACAAAGGCACTGCGCATGCGTGTTTTACTCCCATTCTATCGCGATATTTCATTTTCCTATCGTTGCCTAACATTATACCGGTATTACCGTGAACGGTATAATATGGCCCAGCCCTAGTGCAAGCAAAGCTCTCAAACGCGGCTAACTTTCAATTAGAGCTGGGCGATAGAACGATAACGATATGTATCGCGATATAACTTTTTCTCGATAGAAAAATTTAACTATCGCAATAGACCTCGCCGCTCTTCTCCTCTTTGAAAAAAAAAAAAAGAACAGCCAATCCGAATTAAGTAGCGCAGAGCCGAACCAATCACAGCCGCAGCGTCATGTCACGTGACTTGTTACGTACAGCACAAGTGCCAAGCCACATGTGTATTTGTTTGGGAAGCAGCCAGCCACCGTACCGCCCGGGTAATGGAGGAAATGAGTGTGCAGACTAGAAAAATCAACCGAGCGCTACCGAAGAGAAAACAGATGATGGTTCCAACGCCGGAGAGATTGTCGAACGGAAGAGCCATAGAAGTTCCGTAGTGTGAAGGTATTTCGGCTATTTCAAGTCTGACAAAAAACAGAGTAGCGTGCACTGTAAATGTGCCGAAAGCAAGTCTGGAAATACAATAAACTGGTGCATGCGCTACGTCCACACGTACCCGGGCATTCTTGAAAACGCAGATTTTTCTATGCGTTTGCACCTTTAGTCCACACGTAAACGGCGTTTTTGGTCACTGAAAACGAAGATTTTTAAAAACTCCGGCCAGGGTGGATATTTTCTAAAACTCCGTTTTTGCATTTACGTGTGGACTAGAAAAACGGAGAAAACGCAACGTCAAAGGTGTGCGCATTTTTTGACGTCACACTGTGCGCCACGTTATTGTTTCGGTGAAATGAATTTCTACAATACTGTTAATTCTACTCTCTGCAGTGTTTAAATGCTTACATATACACACAGTTACTGTCCCTCCACACATACGGCTCGGTTCTGCTTCTATGCCCCAGCTTTGTTTACTTTTTCCCACCGAGGCTTCTAGACTTCTGATTGGCCAACATTTCTGCACGGTTAGGAATCTAGCTCCACCTGCTGCTTTGGCATGTTCATAGCAGCGTTTTCCTTCATTTCTGCCTTTATGTGTGGACGGGATTATTTTTTAAAATGAAAACGGAAAATCTCCATTTTCAAAAATACCCGTGTACGTGTGGACGTAGCCTCAGTCTCTGACTGGAAGCGCTAATTCGTCATTCGGCTTTTGTCAGACTAAAGTAACTGTTAAAACTGTTTGAAAAGCTAAGCTATACAACAAGGAGAGATTGAGAATTTCCTTTTAGTTCTCAGTTTATTTGATATTGACAAAAGTTAGTCAGTTTTGTCTGTTCTTCTGTAAAACAAACTAAGATTTATTTTTAGAATTAATATTTTGGTTCTAAGTGGAATTGACAATTTAGTCTGTTTCATTTGTTCTATTTTGAAACTTAAACGCTTTAGCGGCTGCCTTTTGTGTAGTTTGCAATATTTGCCTTTATTTATCTGAAAAAGTCTCATGTTCCTTAAGTACATCTACCCTGTTGAACTTATTATGGGAAATTACTTGTGAGCAACGGCACATTTAAATCTTACAAATATAGTTATTTGGCTGAACCCAGCGATACCAGACCACGCCGTGCAGCCGACGGGGTTCTTTTCGGTTTACCGCATGGACAGGACAATGGAGTCGGGGAAGAAAAGAGGTGGTGGAGTGTGTTTGATGGTGAACAACAGATGGTGCGACAGCACAAACATCTCCCCACTCACACGCTCTTGCTCGCCCAATCTGGAGCTTTTGATCGTTAAGTGTCGCCCTTTCTATCTCCCTCGGGAATTCACTGCGGTCATTGCCTGAACTGTTTACATTCCGCCTCACGCGGACTCGGACACTGCCTTATGTGAGCTACATGAGGCTCTCACACATCAACAAACACTTCACTGAGATGCCGCACTCATTGTTATGGGAGATTTTAACAGAGTGAATCTCAAACGGACATTTCACAACCTTCACCAGCACATCAACTGCCTCACCCGGGGCACGAGGACATTAGACCACTGCTACACCCCGTTCAAGAACTGTTACAAGGCTCAACCCCTGCCGGCATTTGGAAAATCGGACCATTCCGCCATCTTCCTCATACCTGCTTACAAACAAAGGCTAAAGCAGCAACCACCAATCAGGAGGGAGGTCGCTCGCTGGACGGACCAATCGGTGGCCGCGCTGCAGGACGCACTGGATGACGCAGACTGTGACATGTTTCGGCGCAGCTCTGATGACATCAACATGTTTACGGAAGCGGTTGTGGGATTTATCGGGAAACTAGCGGACGACACAGCAGAAAGAACTATCATCCGAACGTTTCCCAACCAGAAGCCGTGGGTGGATAAAAACATCCGCGACGCTCTGAGATCACGCACCGCTGCCTACAATGAAGGGCTTGTCTCCGGTAATATGGACCTATACAAGGCTGCGTCCTACAACGTGCGCAGCGCGGTCCGAAAGGCAAAGCGGAGCTACGGGGAAAAACTAGAGTCACAGCTACGACAGTGCGACTCTAGGAGCCTGTGGAAAGGACTGCGGACTATAACGGACTATAAACGACCAGCTTCTTCAATGATGAATGCCGATGCTTCACTGGCTGATGAGCTGAACACGTTTTATGCTCGCTTCGACGCCGCAGCAATTAAAACAACAAACGGCTGCGCGCGCTCGGAGTGCACCAGTGAAGAAAATGCATTCGTCATCACAGAGCATGCCGTGAGGAACACCTTCAGGAGGGTGAACACCAGGAAGGCAGCAGGACCAGATGCAATCCCTGGCCGGGTCCTTAGAGCCTGCGCTGATCAACTAGCACCGGTGTTCACGGAGATCTTCAACCTCTCCCTGGCCCAAGCTGTGGTTCCCACGTGCTTCAAACGGTCCATTATTGTCCCTGTTCCAAAGAAACAACAGCCCGCTTGCCACAATGACTACCGTCCAGTAGCACTGACTTCAATTGTGATGAAGTGTTTTGAAAGACTGATGAGAGATCACATCACTTCTTCACTTCCTCCCACCATCGACTCACTTCAGTTTGCTTACCGGACTAATCGTTCCACAGACGATGCCATATCTCACCTGCTCCACACATCCCTGAGTCACCTGGACACTGGCAGAGGGAATTATGTTAGGATGCTGTTCGTGGACTACAGTTCAGCATTCAACACAATAATTCCCTCTAAGCTTTTCACCAAGTTGACGGATCTAGGACTCAGCTCATCACTGTGTCAGTGGATCCTCAACTTCCTCACAGACAGACCCCAACAGTGAGGGTGGGAAAACAAGTCTCCCCCTCCATCTCACTCAGCACTGGAGTGCCTCAGGGCTGTGTTTTAAGCCCCCTGCTGTACTCACTGTACACTTATGACTGTGTAGCCACATCCGACACCACCTCCATTGTCAAGTTTGCTGACGACACTGCTGTTGTGGGCCTGATCTCCGACAACATCGAGACGGCCTACCTGGAAGAGATTAGGAACCTGGAGACCTGGTGCCAGGAGAATAACCTCCTCCTAAACATCAGCAAGACTAAGGAGCTGATCGTGGACTTCACTACAAAGCAGGCGAGGAATTACAAGCCCCTCATCATCAGTGGCACGCCAGTGGAGAGAGTGGACAGTTTCCGATACCTGGGTGTCCACATCACTCAGGACCTGTCATGGTCCTGTCACATCAACACCCTGGTTAAGAAAGCCCGTCAGCGTCTCTTCTTCCTCAGAAGACTTAGAGACTTCCATCTGCCACTGAAGGTGCTCAAGAACTTCTACTCCTGCACCATCGAGAGCGTCCTGACATCAAACATCTGCACCTGGTTTGGGAACAGCACCAAGCAGGATAGACGAGATCTGCAAAGGGTGGTGCGCTCGGCAGAACGCATCATTCAATCAGAGCTCCCTGACCTGCTGTCCATCTACACCAAGCGGTGCAAGACCAAAGCCAGGAAGATTATGATGGACCTCTCCCATCCCAACAATGGACTCTTCTCACTGTTGAGGTCTGGGAAGCGCTTCCGCTCCCTTAAGGCCAAAACAGAGAGAATGAGGAGGAGCTTCTTCCCCCAGGCTATTCGGGCCCTGAACCAGGTGTAGGACTGGACTCTCCCACACATATCACATCACCACATGCACTCTGTTTTTTCTTCATGCACACTTCCTATAATTTATAATCTCTTTCTGCTATTTGCACATTTTTTTTACTGTAAATTTCTAAGTTAAATCTGTAAATTTTGTATAACCTGTAAATTGTAAATACTGTAAAACCACTGTCATTTCGGGCATTGCACAGCTACAAGCATTTCACCTCATGTCATTTTTGTAGTAAATTGTAAATATTGTAGAACTTTTCTTCTGTCATTTAATGGTCGGGCATTGTACAGCTACAAGCATTTCACCCCCATGTCATACTGTGTATGGTTGTGTGTGTGTGTGTGTGACAAATAAAATTTGAATTTGAATTTATCGTGATAGATATCGTTATCGCCTGAAATGAAAAAAACATATCGTGATATGAAAAAATCTTATATCGCCCAGCTCTACTTTCAATTCAATTCAATTTTATTTATATAGCGCCAAATCACAACAAAAGTCGCCTCAAGGCGCTTCATAGATACAGAAACTGGTTGGGGTGAGAGAAGGAAGACAGGATAAAAGACAAAGACTAACTGGCATGAGCATGTGCGTGTTCACCATCCGGCTGAGAATGCTAGGCTATCAGCAGCTTCTGCAGCTCTGTCAACAAGGATTTGGCGCTCTCTGAGGAGGGGGCTGTTTTTTCTGTTGATAGGATCTATTAGCGCCATCATTATTGGCAAACTTACTCATGGGCAAATAAATCAAAACGATGGGCAATAGGCTGATAATCGATAGATTCTTCCAATCGCCCAACCCTAGTTTACAGTCGCTTCAGGACAATAACAGTAACAGACAAATGACAATATTTTATAAAGTTTACAAAATATAAGAAATAGCTCAGTTATAAATATTACAGAGGTGAAATATACACGATCAAGATTTTACTCTAACCTGGAAACTTTGTTATTTTACTGCAAAAGGCTGTTGCTGCTGCACTGTGAGCTGTGTGTTAGGTGGAAGGAGTTCAGTTATATCCACAGGCAGAAAAGATTTCCTGTGTCGTTCAGTGATGCATTATGGGTAATCTCAGTTTCTCACTGAATGTGCAGACTCATCATCAACAGTTTACGAACAGGGTTCATGCAGGTGCTTGAAACCCTTGAAAATTCGTGGACTTTAATGTCTTTTCAAGGTTTAAAGATTTCGGTTGTGGTGCTTAAAACAGCTGCAAACTGTTTTTCATTCAGCACAAATAACTGTCTGAATACTTTTCTTATCACACAGAGACATAAAATCAGTCGCAAGTTTGTCCGCCTGGGGCTGCTTGCACCTCTGCATGTCAGTTTGCCCCCCCCCCCAACATGGGTAGGTGCACTAACATTACTCCAGGTTGCCGTTTTAATGAGTGTTTGAGTATTACATTACGCATGCTAATTTTTAAAGTTATTATTATTTTTTTGCTAGCTATTAAACTCACTGGACAAATGATTGAAGTGCACTGAGTGTGATGCAATACAGCAGCGCTACGCAGTTAGTTATGGTGATTTATGTAACTCTGTGTCTTTGGCAACACCTCAGGGGGAAACAATGGTAATACGATTCATACGTGCACAGAGTTGACACGTTTTTGTGCTCCCGAAGTTCCCCGGCCTTCATTCAAAACGTGTTTATTGTGAGCACCTACACATGAAACAAGCTCACACTGAGGCCTTTGGGCACTATCAGGAGACACATATGTTTCATACTTTAAGGCTGCCTGCTTATTTAAGGGAGATGATACATGATGGCTGTACATATTAATATTACAGATGATAGATTAAATGAACAGGTTTTCGATGCTCGTGCATTCTTAAAGTCTCCTATGTCGAATGAACTGAGTGAGTCATGTGTCCACAGCCCCTCCCAGTCAGAGCTTTTCTCCCTGCCTGTTTACTATACATGATGTTATTAGCACAAACACTTTCAAGGTGATCATTTAGGACTTCAACAATAATACACACAGCAGTGTAGTTAAACATCTTACAGTTTTATGTTGAGTGTCACACAGTAAAGAAGCATCAGTATTTGTTGAGAAGACTTTTTCATCTGTGTGTTATTTTGTGGTGTTTGGTACAGGTCTCTTGTTTTGTTGGGTTGTTGTTTCCAACAGGAGATGAATATCTCTAACAAGTTAATTTGTTCGTATTTCCACATCTTAATTTTAAGCTAAATGTGTGTTTTGAGTTGCTTTTTAACAAAGGTGTTTAAGCCGAGGGTGTTTTGCTTTAAATTTCACATGGTCTTACTGAGGTGATGTGACGTGAAACATCTATTTTTTTTTTTGGTAATGTGCTTGAAAATGAACCTTAAAAGGTGCTTGAATTTGACCCTGATACAGGCCTGTATAAAACACTCCACAGAGCTGGGGGACACGGGAGGCTATCTTGGTCGGAGACGAAACCTGTGAGGCGTCGGCTTTCAGCGCCGTGTCCGTGCCGTCAGGTGAACGTGTTTCCACGTTTTAGTGGAATCGTTGACCTGGTCTTTCTTTTGTGAGCTTTAAGCTGATTCTGGAGTTTCAAACACATTTATATTTAAAAATCGATGTCAGGATTTAATTCTTCGATAGTGCGTTATTCAAGTTAAAATCGATTTGAATCAGGAAATCTTTTTTTTTTTCCAACCCTAGTTAACTTCTTGAAATAAAAACATACAATCAGGTAAATAAGTACCTGAGCAATGAGCGTGGACACTTGACCCGGTAACTGAGGTTTGTTATCGTGACACAAAAGACTGATAAGCATGAAAATTCATATCTCGTCCACTGTCATTTGAGGGTTTGTCGGTAACGTGGTGAAAATTGTGTGACATGAAGTCGGGCAGGGATACACTCCACAGCATCACTGAACAAAGTCTTGCTCCACATAGTGAGCAAGATGCTTGTTGCGACAGCCTATTTACACTTGTTTATTTACTTTAGCTACATCTAGGCGTGGGCGGTATAAACGTATACGGTAGAAACCATATAAATTTGGCCAACGGTAGAGAGTTTGACTATATACGCGATAGCGTATGTTGATGGTGTCATCGAGCTGCGCCTGTTTTGGTCGAAAGCATTGCAGCGTCTGCAAACAACATCATCTGCAAATTATACTGCGCTTCCTCCACTTCCATACCATTGATTCATTAATGCCGAATTCTCTGCAGCTGCTCTGTTCCCATGTTGTTGCAGTATATTAATGACTAACCTCGTATTGTGGATGGATTATCTCAGTTGTTCTGGTCCGTTTACAGCATCCTGCCATGCGATTGCATTTGTTCCTGACCAGCAGGAACCCTCACGCTAAATTTTATCGAATGGAAAAAAGTTAGCGTTCATCCTCCAGCTTCACTCTGTTTATGTTATGCTAACCTAACTGTTTTGCTAGCGATCACGTAGCACATCATTATATACCAGCTAGCCCAACTTCAGTAAACCTACAAACATCACTGCTGTTTAATTTTCTGTCTAACTTTATGTTGGAAGTGACAGCAGAGCTGTACGTTTGAATTTTTTTTATCAATCTCTCAGTCAGAACATGCTATATCATGCTTAGGTGGAAACTAGCGAGCTAACTTCTAACTCCGTTAAATGTAATAAATTCTGTTTTCATGGATGCCTGGATGTTGAACTTAATTGTTACACCTGGTAAAGCAGCAACGCTGATCATTTTATTAAAGATGGAAGAATTTAGACAGTTTTTAACTCTCAGTGATGCCGCAGTATTTGTGTGACTTTGGGACCTGACTACGGCAGCCGTAATGCTCCGACAATCCCTCAAGCCGTGCGGCTTCGTAGCTTACCAAAGTTGGACTGAAACATTTTTGACAGATTTTAAAGCGCCGTGTACCACATAAATTCGGTTCAAGGTCAGTAAGCACAGCCAGAATTCATAGAAAAGGCGCACTGTCAATTTTTGAGAAAGGATTTTAATTGTGCCTTATAGTGTGTAAAATACGTTATACAGAAGAAAAGAATATATGCAACATGTATTGTTACCGCATATGCTTCAAATTATACCGCGATATGGATTTTAAGCCATATCACCCAGCCCTAGCTACATCTACATGTTTAGCAGGTTTTTCACTGTTTCAGGATTATTACATGTCCAGCGTGGCCGACAAGTTAATGTTATGTGGTATGCTCATCTAGCATACGTGGCTAACTTCAGGAAGCTAACTTCAGCGAGCTCCGTGATCCACCGTGGCAGTGATGACGTGACTCTTCGATTCAGTGCCTCTGGTACCAATGAGCTCATAAAGAGTCAAATGAATGTCGGGCACACCTGAGGCCAGCGCATTGCTGTGGACCCCGACAGTTTATCATGTGACCTGTTGTAAGATGACTTGCCCCTCCCAGCTGCGCCTCACTTATCTGTCTCTGTCAGGCTGCAGTGTGGCAGGCTCTGAACCACTACGCCTACCTGGACGCTGTTTTCCTCGCAGAGAGGCTCTACGCTGAAGGTAACACCTGTCTGTGTGTCCACATACACTCCTGTCAGTACCTGTTTTTCACCCGTGTGTCTCACCTGTGTGTGTCAGTGAGGTCAGAGGAGGCGCTTTATCTGTTGGCCACATGTTATTATCGCTCGGGGAAGCCCTACAAAGCCTACCGGCTGCTGAAGGCTCACAGTTGCTCCACGCCACAGGTTCGATTCCTGCTGGCAAAGTGCTGCGTGGAGCTCAGCAAGTAAGAACACATGGCACACACACACACACACACACACACACACACACACACACACAGAGGTAAATGTAAAAGTAGTCAGAAATGATAAACTTCAGGAAATAGAGTCCATTCGGACCCCGCCTCTCTGACCCCGCCTCTTTGTCTCTCAGGCTGGCGGAAGGAGAGCAGGTTCTGATTGGTGGTGTGCTGAACAAACAGAAGAGTCAGGATGACATCATCACAGAGTTTGGAGACTCCGCCTCTTTCACGCTATCTTTACTGGGGCACATTTACTGGTAAGAACCAAACTCACCTGCGCTCCACAGGTGAGGATGCTCTGCTGACTCACCTGTCTCTCTCTCTCTCTCTCTGTGAGCAGTAAGACAGATCGTGTTGCCAAAGGTGCCGAGTGTTTTCAGAGGAGTCTAACTCTCAACCCGTTCCTCTGGTCGCCTTTCCAGAACCTCTGTCACCTAGGTAACGCACACATCCTCCTGTGGAGTCATGAGCACTGTCAGGCTCCACGTGACTTCAATTACACTTGATGCTTTGTGTTTTAGGAGAGAAACCAGACCCAGATCAGGTGTTCAGGTTGTCCTCGCTACAGAACTGCTCCATTGCCCCACCTCCACCATCTGTAAGCCCTGCCCAGAACTCCTCCCATAGATTAGACACCGCCCTCATGGAGACGCCACAGGACACGCTGGTGAGCAACACAAATGCACCTGCAGTGCGGCTGTTTGAGCTTTGACCCATGAGCAGCTGACAGCGTTTTTGTTTTTTAGGAGTTGAATCGTCTGAATCTGGAATCGTCAAACGGAAAGCTGGCGTCTGATTTGTCCGTCTCCTACATCGACTCCTCCCTCATCTCTCCAGACACCGGCTCCTTATTGGGGAACACGGTTTCTATGGCGTCAGCTGGCTCACTTTTAGCTAAACAGAACAAGCCCAAGAGTGGGCGGAGTTTACTTGGAGGTCCTGCAGCCCTCAGCCCACTAACGCCAAGGTGAGTACAACACCTGCACAGGTGAGTTGGAGTCTTACCTTTGCAGCTGGAAGTGTGTTTACAAACTGTGTGTGTGTGTGTGTATGTGTAGCTTTGGCATCCTGCCCTTGGATCCCAGCCCAGGAGACCCCACATATCTACAGAACTATTCATCCACTATGGAAACACAAACTACAGCCCCCAGCAAGAAGGTAACAGCACAGACACACACAAACAGACAGGAGTGTCTGTGATTTCACCTTTGAGTTCTGGAGCTGAAAAGAGCCAATCAGGAAGATGTTTGCTCATGTAACAGACAGGAGTCGCCCCCTGCTGGTCACCAGTCAGCTATGTCGAAGCTTTGAATAATAACAGAGATGTGACAAACAAGAAGCACATTACTGTCATACTTCACACGTAACCTTCATAACATCATCAAATGGCTCGCACTTAACACTGCATTTCAAAATAAGGGACTTCCTGTCAACACCTTTGACCTTAATCCTAACTCAGTGGTTCTGAAATAAATGACAACAATGACATGTTTCAGTTTTTCTTCTTGACCCCAGTAATGTTCACAACAAGGCTAGTACAGGTTAAACACTTCCTGTTCACCTCACAGGAAGTTACATCATTCCCTTTGAGAAACACAAACAGTCCCTAGCCGTAGGATGATATCCACCCCTCTTCCTCTGCTCACCTGTACCTGTCTCTCCGTCTCAGGCTGTTTCCAGGATCAGTCAGTCCAAGTCTGTCTTCAGTCAGAGCGGTAACAGCAGAGACGTTCTCCCCATCCCCTTCAACCAATCGCAGACCTCTGCACCTCACAGCAGGTAACTATGGCAGCCAATCACAGGACCTGCTGCACAGCAGGGATCAGTTCCGACTGCCCGATGATCCAAACGTGTCGGCCCTTCAGCTGCTTTGATCTTCTTTAGGTGATCTTCAGGAGGAAGATGAGAAGCTGAAAATTGTATATGATGACTCGTAATTTCACTTTACCACCTCTGATGGACTTGCAGGTACCAGTGTGTCCACCTCTGATCACCTGTCTGTGTCTCAGTGGCTCTCCTCAGGTCCTCAGTCCCAGCATGTCGGGGCCGCCAAATGTTCAGCCCAGAAGAAGCTCCAGATTGTTTACAAGCGCCAGCTCTACTGCCAAGGTACTCACTGTAGTACTCACTGTAGTAGTAAGTTAAATCTAACCACTACATGCTGTAGTAGCACCTGTTTGGTGCCTCCAGCCTTCCTCCTGACTGTCCTTCTCCTCTCTGCAGGAGAACAGTAAGAAGCTGAAGATGAAGTTCCCGACAAAGATCCCGAACAGGAAGACGAAGTGTAAATCGGCGAAGACGTCCAACAGCACCAACCTGAACGAGAGCCTGGACATCCTGAGACTGGATCCCAGCCTGAGTCTACCTGAGACAAAGATCCCACAGTACCAGAGGGCCGCCGCAGGTACGCCTCCAGGCTCCGCCTCCAGGCTCCGCCTCCTCCAGGGCTGCTGTAATCAATGCAGTAAGTACAGTTTATGTGACGCACCTGTTATGTTTTCAGACAGCATAATGGCGTTGCTACGGGAACTGGGACGGGGCTACCTGGCGCTGTGCTCGTACAATTGTAGAGAAGCCATAAACATCCTGACCTCGCTGCCCCCCCAGCACTACAACACCGGCTGGGTCCTCACGCACATCGGCAAGGGCTACTTCGAGCTGGCCGAGTACACACAGGTAACGCACACAGGCCTGCAGGTATCAGGCTGTTGTTCTCCTTCATCTCATAGTGGACAGAAATTATTTTTGGAGCGGCACAAATAATTTGTGTGGCATCAGATTTGATGCAGAACAGCTGATTGTTCTGTAAATAGTTTGAAATGTTTGTTGAAAAAACGCCTTGGCTGTATTTTCAGGTAAACAGCTGCAAAAAACTTCGTTGTTTGTATAACTCAGTTACTTTTTTGAAGAAGTAACTACATAATTAATTGCCCAACATTGGTCATTATTTACTGTATTTTGCAGACAGAGTTACAGACTCTCTCCCAGACCACAGACTCACAATACAAGTCAGAGCTTTATAAAAAAAAAAAAAAAAAAGAAAAAAAAAAAGAAAAGGAAAGTTGTTTTCAAAATTGGAGTTATTTTTTACTTCCAATAGTGTTAACATGCTACAGGTCATGAACAAGATTTTTTTTTTTTAATTTTCATTGTAAGTGGGCTAAAGCAGTTAATTAAAAGTAGTCTAATATAAATGTAAATGCTGTAATTTGATTATTTTAATAAACCATGTAACACGTCTGCTGTTGCTCACTGTGGTCCAAGTGTCCGCTCAGGGAGTTTGTGTGTTCAGACACATGAAACATCAGAGGGAACATTGGTTGCGACTCACCTATACACAGTGCTGTGCAAAAGTAACTTCCCTGACCTGATGACTGTCAGTGACCGATTGTTTGAGTTCAGATTCTTTGGAGAGCCAATCAGAGGTGGAGTTGCTGGTGTGTTTCAGATCACCATCCTGCTGCCCAAGTGCTCTTGAGCTTCAGGGTGTGAACTGATGGCTGGACATTCTGGCAGAGAGTGGTCCAGGTGCTGCAGCAGCCCCAGACCGTCACACCACCACGTCTGACTGTAGAAATGTCTCCGTCAATTTTTCAGACCACCTCACTTTGTCTTTAGATGGTGGTGTGACGTGCTGACGTGGTCTCATCGTGATTTAACAGCAGGGGCGGTTACCTTTGCACACAGCGCAGGTGTGTTCAGATTGGTTGTACTAGCACCGCTGGCACTGGACTCAGTTTTATCTGAAACGTATCTGTGTCACAGACATGGGGAGGGAAAAAATAAGGAAGGGGGCGGTGTCTTTGTGGTCATCTCATGGCGCACCTGCAGACTGCCTCCAGTCCAGGTGAAGCCTCATTTGGATACTGCTGGTGCTTGTCCGTTGTCATGACAATGTGTGTTTGTAGGCGGAGCGTATGTTCAGCGAGGTGCGCAGGATCGAGTCGTACAGAGTGGAGGGGATGGAGATTTACTCGACCACGCTGTGGCACCTGCAGAAAGACGTCGCCCTGTCGGCGCTGTCCAAAGACCTGACCGACATGGACAAGAACTGTCCCGAGGTAAGGAGCTCACCTGTCCAGGTCAGAAACCCACTGATTGTGTGACACTGAGACACATGTACTGTGTGTGTGTGTCTACAGGCCTGGTGTGTAGCAGGAAACTGTTTCAGCCTGCAGAGAGAGCACGACATCGCCATCAAGTTCTTCCAGAGAGCCATCCAGGTATGCCACGGTTACAAGCACTGATTCTGGGAAGAAGGTCTCTGGTCAGCTGGGGCCACCTCACCTGTACAGAAATGGTTTTGTGTTCTGAGTCAGCTGATGCCCCTCCCTCTCTGTACCCGTCTCAGGTGGACCCGGGCTTCGCGTATGCGTACACTCTGCTGGGTCACGAGTTCGTTCTGACAGAGGAGCTGGACCGAGCGCTCGCCTGCTTCAGGAACGCCATAAGAGTCAACAACAGACACTACAATGCCTGGTACACTGATACCGCCTCCACATTGACCACGCCCACTGACAGTACATGTATAAAGGTTCCACCACGGGGCCCTGCTCTCCCTGATAGGTGTAGCCTCTTTAGAAACAAGCAGATGCTGAGACAGCAAGTGTAGTGGTACAGACAAGGTACGCAGAGAGACATGTGGGAATAAACCAGTGAGAATGTGAGCAGCTTTACTGCTGAGAGCAGAACCTACACCGTCGTCGTTTTCCAGAGTGGAGCACAAAAGGTCTCAAACTTAAACCTCGTGTTAGAAGTTATGAAAACACAGAGTAAAAGAGTAAAGTTACAGTTCAGTGTTGACTGTTACATAAAATCAACTGTATACAAAGTTTTTGTGTGCGCACAGGTCCACAGGCCTGAACATGATGAACTTTGACCTGCTGCTCACCACAAACACACGCAGATATTTTTCTTTTTCTTACGACTACAGTTAAACGACAGTCTTACTCAGTGAGGTAACACAACGTGTTTTTATTGTCACAGCAGATTTTTCTTCATCATTTAAAAAAAACGCAGATATTTCTTGAACACCATAGTGGGCTGTCTGTGGGCCGCACTCCTGCTCCACACTCATAGACACTGACACCAATTTTTTATTTTTTTTTTTAAACCCGTAATGATCGTTTTTAATCTTCTTCATTGTGTGTGTGTGTGCGCGCGCAGGTATGGTCTGGGAATGATTTACTACAAACAGGAGAAGTTTAACTTGGCTGAGATCCACTTTAAGAAAGCCCTGAGCATCAACCCTCAGAGCTCCGTGCTGCTCTGCCACATTGGAGTGGTAAGTTTTCACACGCCCACTGGAGGCGCACCTGAGCACGTGCAGAATGAACCGTTACAGTTCCAATTTTTTAGATGTTTACAAGATTTCTGTGTGAAAGGGATGTCACGACACCATGAGCCGCTTTACAGCATCCTCCATTTTGGTTTGGGGCATGAAGCGAGCAGTCATCTCGTGAGAGCCTTACTTCCACCTGCTGCTTCTCCGCATAGGAGACAAACAAATAAACATCAACCGGTTTCTGACCAGTGAGACTAATGAAGTGCAATGACTGCAACAGATGAGCTGTTAGCTCGTAGCACTGACCCTCTGGTGTGTGTGTGTGTGTGTGTGTGTGTGTGTGTGTGTGTGTGTGTGTGTGTGTGTGTGTGTGTGTGTGTTCGCGCACGCAGGTGCAGCATGCTCTGAAGAAGTCTGATGCAGCCTTAGAAACATTGAACCGAGCGATCGGTATCGACCCCAAAAACCCACTCTGCAAGTTCCACAGAGCCTCCATCCTGTTCGCCAACGACAAGTACAAGGTAATCAATACTTGTCAGAACTGACTGTGATGAATGTAATCGGCTGGTGTGAAAACACACTGAGGGTCTGAAAGCTGACCGGAAGGAAACTGTGTGACATCATAAAGTGCTCTGTGGATTAAAACCCAGAGCCAGTGACTCCCTGATCAATACTCTTCTGTTCTAACCCTGTTCTGTAATCAGATTACATAAAGCATGACCTTTGACCTTTGTCTGTGTGAAGTCATGTTATTCATACAGAAACATAAAAACATTTCAAATGTTAAAACTGAGAAAATGAATCCTTTTAATAAATTGATGAGCTCGTGAATGAGAATCAGCACGGTCCTCAGCCAGGAAAGGGTGCAGCGCCCACTCAGGGACAGCTCCTGCTCCAGGTGGGGGAGTTTAAGTATCTCAGGCTCTTGGGGTTTGATAGAAGGGAGCGGGAGAACCACAGATGGATTAGTACTGCAGTGACGCGGACGCTATACCGGTCTGTCGTGGTGAACAGAGAGCTGAGTGTATCTACGTCCTTATCCTCACCTATGGTCACAAGCTGTAGGTCATGATGGAAAGAACGAGATCGTGGATACAAGCGGTGGAAATGAGCTTCCTCTGAAGGGTGGCTGGACTCTCATTTAGAGATGGGATGAGAAGTTCAGCCATCCGGGAGGGAACCGCTGCTCCTCCACATCAAAAGGAGCCAGCTGAGGTGGTTCGGGCATCTGACAAGGATGCTCTGGGCAGGTAGGACAGCTCCGTGTTTCCTCTCTAACATCAGTCTGTGATGTTGGAGAGGAATCCTCCATCCTGTGATGGAGGATTCCAGCTGTTCAGCAGTCCTGGCTCTGCTTCGTCCTGTTGTTGCTTACATGATGCTCCAGATGTTGTCAGCTGGCCAGAGGTCTGGACTGCAGGCGGGCCGGTTCAGCGACCGTGCGGCTGAGACAGATGCAGTCTGCGGTTTAGCATCCACGTTCGCAGGCAGCATCCACGTTCGCAGGCAGCATCCACGTTCGCAGGCAGCATCCACGTTCGCATGCGTCTGACCTCAGATTAATTTTAAAGGAGCTTTGATGTTTCTCCATCGTGGTCACATGTGGCTTCTTCTATGCATGATGCGTGGACTGCACGCTGAGTTCTCATTGGTTGACGGCATCAGAAAGGGAGCGACAGCAGCATTCACTGCAATGTAAACGAGCAGGGAAAAAAGGAGCATGAAAACCTCAGACAACAGCAGGAGGCCACACGCCACTTAGACAGCGCCCCCTGCTGTTAGACGCTTGTACTGTTGTGCTGTCTGCCTCTCTGATCTGTGTGTGTGTGTGTGTGTGTGTGTGTGTGTGGGTGCGTGCATGCGTGCAGGCGGCTCTGCAGGAATTGGAGGAGCTGAAGCAGATTGTTCCTAAAGAGTCGCTGGTTTACTTCCTCATTGGAAAGGTAAGTGTGACCTTTGACCTCTTTTTGTCATCAGAAACGCTGTCATCACTGAAAGCTGTTCAGGTGTGCAGAGAAATTAAGCAGCTAGTCAGAGCAATCCTTGGAGCAACTGTAAGCCCGTAATTTCCTGAGTGATGAATAAATGTTCTGATGACTGTTACACCTGTGCCTCAGGTGTATAAGAAGCTGGGGCAGACTCACCTGGCTCTGATGAACTTCAGCTGGGCGATGGACCTGGACCCTAAAGGAGCCAACAACCAGATCAAGGAAGCCATCGACAAGAGATACCTGCCTGAGGACGAAGGTACGCACTGTTGCCACTGTTTGGTGATGTCATATGCAGAGAGGAAGTAGTCCACACTCATGTTTAGTTGATGGCGTTTTACCGTCTGTGGTCCTGGGTTTGATTCTTCTGTAGAATCACTGTGTTCGGCACCACTTCACAGAACAAACATGTTTTCACAGCAGAAAACTGTAAACGTGTTTAACATCATTTCCAGAATTACAAACGTAAATTTAAAATGTGTGTAGAAATCTTGCAAACAATAAACTTGATGTAAAAACGCAGCAAGGGCCTTGGCCACGCATGTATTTAAACCCGTTACAGAAGCTGTCACAATAGGACGCCACACAACTGATTTGTGCCAAAAAGTCGTTCCTGTCCATTACAGGGCAGCAGGGCAGGTCACAGCCCTGACACCTGCAGGTGTATCCCTCCTCCTGTTGTCCACCTGGGCCCATGTCTGAGTATTGTCATTAGAAAATCTTGTTTTTCCCCGTAACTCTGGTTTTACTCGGCCAATCAACACCAAGTCAGGTTTACAGTTTGAATTTTCAACACAAGTGGAAACGGAGACTTGGTGAGGCTGCGTTGCCATGTGACGCGGACACGCCGGTGTGTCCGTCAAGGGTTAAAAATTCTGTATCTCTGTTAAAATAAAATATTTCAGGGCTTTCTGACAAATACTGAATTTTGGAGTGTGTGGATCAAACGCGAAAGAAAACACTTGTACCTGGAAGCATCGAGGACGTCATTTCCACCCCACAGAAATGAAAAACTGCTGCTGCGGCCCGACGGGTGCCTAGCAACACGATTGTTTACACACATTTTGACATGAAGCATTTGACAATGAACTGTAACACAAGCCACACCAAGCTAGCTGTGATTGATAAATAAATATAAGAGATGAGTAACTACTGCACGGCTCAAGATGGGATGTTGAGCAGAGCGTGTGAGTGAGCCGGGAACTGATGAGCAACGAGGGAAGCGTGGCTGAACGCAGCCAAGTGAGAGCAGAGCAGCAGGAGCGGAAGCCTTCTGCTTCTGCAGTCACTAGTTTGAAATGTGCTGATGTCTTTCTAACCGTTCATTATTTTAGCACACACACATTATCCAGATTCATTTTGATCTTTCACGTTCTTCTGGAAACGTTACTTATTGAATTCTGTTGTCAGCTTATTCCGAGTTTATTTGTAAAAAAAAAAAAAAAAAAAAGGTCTAACCTGTCTCCCTCCAGCAGCCGAGGTGGACGACAGTCAGGACAGCAGCATCATGACGGACGCCGACGACACGCAGCTCCACACGGCCGAGAGTGATGACGTTCTTTAACCACGCCCTTTGGCTCCGCCCCAACCCTGGCTTGAGCCAGTCCCTCCCCTGTTTTGATTGGCCAGAGGCGTACTGTTCCTAGGCAATGACAGACCTTCAGTTTAGCTCCGCCTCTCTCCCCATCCTCCTGTTGGCTGAAACGGACTGCTGGTGCCCTGAAACCCCGCCCCCTGACACTTCCTTCCTGTCATGTCATCACAGCTGGGTTTTTTTTGTTTTGTTTTTAATATTTTTCTTTTGTTTTGTTTTCCATCCTGATGGTAATAATCAATAAACATTTAAACCCCGCCCACTGCTGTCTGCTTCCTCTGTAGCCAGCCAGAGCCCAGAGTCCTTTTATAGGAAGCAAGTTCAGCTAAAACTGAGTTTGCTAATATTACCATGGTAACAGGTAATGACTCAGATCGGTGAACTCTTCTTCACGTTTGTAACCAAAAACATTTCTCTTCACACTATAGGTTTATCGATGTGAAACTGTGGCTGACCTCTGACCTTTAACTGCTCTGTGAGTGAAGCTGGCATTAGATGACAGTAGAAACATTAGCGTAGCATTTGCCACGAGGCTGTTCAGCTGTCTTGAACAGATGTTGAGTCTGTTGCCGTCAATGACCTGATCAGATTGTTAGATTTAAGGTCAAAGGTCAGGATTCAGCTTCATCTGATCTTGAAGGTGACCATAGACGGATTTGAATCAAACTTATTCATTCTGCGATCACAACAGTATCCTGGTATCTGAGCTCCACTGATGATGGCGGTCTGTCACTCAGGGTGAACCTACGACTCTGGTTGCTGAACTGAGACCAGCAGAGTTTGTTTTTAAACTCTGTTTTAATGAATCTGCTTCCTGGATTAGGGCTCAGGTGAGTCACCACAGGTAACATGAACAGGTGTTAGATGGGAACATGATATCACGTTTCATGCTTTGCCTGAGGACATGCGTGCAGCAGAGGGAGATTTTAATTTCAGGCCAAAATGAAGCTAATCACGAGTGTGTGTTTAAATAGACATTAATGCATTTACATGAAAATACAGCTAGATCGTTTCCAGCATTTAAGGACCGTGGACCTACCGGTATGTGCGTTTTTGGTTATTGTTTTGCCACTGTCTTCATGGATTTAACTATATTTTCTATCTGGTAATGCTACTTCTGCAGGCGTGTCCGTTTCAAGTTTTGGAGAACCAAAGTGTGAACTGCACACAGTGGACTGGCAAGGCTATTACATGTTTTGCCGTGACACTGGTTTGTACAGGTGATGATTCTTGTGGTTTTGAGCTGATGTGGACTAATTGCAGCCAGTTTCATATTGAAAGACATCCCATAACATCCATCCATTCGCTTCTGCTTATCCTTTTCAGGGTTGCGGGGGTGCTGGAGCCTATTCCAGCTGTGATAGGGGGCGAGGCAATAAAAGGCTGCAGATAGCTGCTAACTGCGGCTCCAAGCTAAAATTTTAAACTGATTTTGCCGCGATTGTGCATATCTCATAATAGTCAACCTAAAAACCTCACTCTGGCCTACCATGAACTGTTTACATCATCTGTCCATCCAGACAAAGGGCATGGGGGGGTGGAGCCTATCCCAGCTGTACTCCTGTCTGTCACAGGTCTAACAGACAAGCAGGTGTTTGGACTGTGAGAGGAACCCAGAGAACATGCTCGAGCTGGGATACAAACTAGGAACCTCACAACAGTGCTAACCATTGCGCCTGATGTAGTATTCAGAATGGCGTTTTTCTGGTTTGGTTTCATCACTGGGTCTTGCTTAGGGGAGATCGGCAGACGGATTAGTGATCTGGATGCTGTACCTGTCCTTCATGGTGTAGAGTGAGCGGATACAATGCGCTTCCTCTGAAAGGGGGCTGGCCTCCCTTAGAGATCAGGTGAGGAGCTTAGCCTGCTCGAAAGGAGCCAGTTGGGGTGGTTTGGGCATCTGACAAGGATGCCTCCTGGGTGAGGTGTTCCAGGCATGTCCCACTGGGAGAAGTCCCCGGGGAAGACCCAGGACACGCTGGAGACATGATATCTTTCTAACCCTGGGAACGACAAGGTGACTGGGGAGAGGGAGGTCTGGACTTCTCTGTTTAGGCGACCCGTCCCCGGATAAGTGGAAGAAGCACATAAATCTGATAAAACTGCTTCCTTTTTATGTTGTTGACAGCGGTTATGAGGCTGGTGTCATGGCGTTTCTCTGCAGTGATGAAAAACTTGTCAGATTCAAGAGAAACTTTATTGGTACAAAGCACTTGAACAGCCAACAGGCAGAGAGACACAAATGTTTTGGCACCTGGTATCAAACGGCATTCTGGGTATTTTTTTTAATGATGGTGGTGGTGAGGGGTTGGTACAGCACGTCAGCAAAAACACAAAAGAGATATGATTGGTAGAAAGATGACATCAGAGAGATAGAGGCTCGATGATTGGACACATTTTATGAACAACGCTAATAACACTCTTCCTGTTTCCAGAGTCACGTGACTTAATGTTTCACTTTTTCCCACCGTTCTCACACTTCCTGTTTCCTCCAGGAAGTGCTCAAGACAGATGTTAAAATAATGGCGAGTTCAAGCTTCAGATGCTTTTTCATCGACTCAGTGCTCAAAACGAAACTTCTGCACAGCGCAGGCGGACTAAGGATGATCTGATATCCTCGTGTCGGTGTTGTTCCCACATCATCATAATAAATGTTGTTCCAGGTTCAACATTGCAAGTGACCAATCACATTGTTGTGACGTCATACTTTTGCAAGCCAAGCGATTTATTAATTTATGAAATTACAATGTTGCAAGGACAATCTGTATAATGCTTACAGTTTATTAAAAACAGTATCCTGAAATGCAAAGAATTCAAATTGCTGTATTGTCGGACAAAGGCGGTTTCTCACAAGTAGATTATATTTTTAAGGTGTTTTTTTCCGAAGTCGCAAAAGTATGACGTCACAACAATGTGATTGGTCACTTGCAATGTTGAACCTGGAACAACATTTATTATGATGATGTGGGAACAACACCGACACGAGGATATCGTGCGGTGGACTAACTGGGACACGTTCACGGCCGTGCGTCTGTCGCCAAATTCAAAACGAGCTCAAATTTTCTTCAAAGGTCAGATTAAAGAGCGGGCTCCGGGTATGGGGGGGGCGCTGTGGGCATTTACGCATCACAGGTTTGTGGAGTCTGTGTGTGTTTAATCGCATTTAACGCCGTTGGGTCTTTGATCAGGTTTTTAAACGCTGAGCTGATCAGCTTACCACAGGAACTCTTAAGGTTAAACATTTATCATATTTATTCATTCATTTGTCACTGCTCAGCTTAAAGTTGATTCGCAGTGGAGATAACAAATATAAGTGAGGCTGATCATGTGACCCTGGGTGAACTCTGGGTGATTTCTGATTCATAAAATCTCTCCAATCCTCGGTAGCTTTGTGTAACATGTATGATGATTTTTTTTTCTTCCATTAGGCCGTTTCCTTGGTGACAGCAGGGGGGGCAGGGTCTGTAGGCACAGGGTTTGTCCAATCACAGGCCTTGTTTGGCGAGAGAGGCGGACACCTTACGGAAAGAGGAAGTGGTGTGTTAGCATATGTTATGTTTTTACTTTGTGATTTTTTTTTTTTTTTAATTTTTTTTTTTTCTTCCCCGGACTTCTTACCTCATCGGCCAGGGTGTCGAGGGGTGGAGTTTCAGTTGCATTAAGACTTCCATGGGAGGAAGTGTTGCTAAGATGACAAGGGGAGGAGTCAGCCTGGATGATGATTTCAGCACCGTGGTCGGTTCGAGCTTTGGCGCTCTCTCTGAAGCTCAGCTTCTGAGTCTCGATCTGCAAACACACACGCAGGTGTCACATGACTGGGAATCAGGTCACATGACAAAAATGTGCTGCTCCTGAGCTGGGTGTGTAAAGCGCCAAATAAAAGGACAAAAGAAATTATGCTTCCACTGTAAGCGGACAGAGTTTACAGCAAAGGACAAATTAGGTCACGTGACACCGGTGACCTGCGTGAGCAGGGCCGAAGACGTCTCCATTTACGGAGGAGACAGCAGGTCTTCTGCGTGCAGGACGTTGTTTGAAGTTTCTATGACACTGCGGTGTAACAGAGGAGTTGGGAGTGCTGACTCTGCTCCTCCGACCCCCATGAGGAGGTGGATGTTAGTGCGTACCTTCTTCTTCCCTCCTCCCGGCACATGAGTGACGTTCTCCAGAGAGCCGACTTTGGACTGAACGGTCTTAAACTCCACCTTCTCTGACTTGATCTCCACCTTCCCTCCACCTGAGGAGTAGAGCGAAGAGATCAGCCGGTACTACTCGTCTGTGCTACTTTTTATTGATCAGCTCTCCACTTAATCTCGAGATATGTGATTGTGGTGTGGAACGTTACCTGGTTTGTGGTGGATGTTGTCTTTGGAGCCGCACTTTGACGTCACATTACTGAGATCCAGCTTCTTGTTGATGATCTGAACCTACAGACAGACAGGTGAGTGTCAGGATCTACCTGAGAGTCAGCTCTGCACAGCAGGTGGACGGATGTACGTTACCTTGCCCCCTCCAGGTGAGTGTTTCAGGTTCTCCGTGGACCCAACCTTTGACTTCACATTGCTGAGGTCGGGCATTGGATGAGAGGGGAGGGGGGGCGTCCGTCCACGAGCACAGCCAGGAGACCTGGGGGGGGTTCGGACCACCGCCACCTGCAGAATGGCAGAACCATTTTAACCACCGGTACCAGTTACAGACACTGTCAGAACCAGTCCTTCTGTTATTGGCTCTTAAAATCCTGCTCCTCACATACAAGGTCTTAAATAATCAGGCCCCATCTTATCTTAATGACCTTGTGGTACCATATCACCCTGGCCCCGCCCCTCCCTGAGCCTGGTTCTGCCGGAGGTTTCTTCCTGTTCAAAGGGAGTTTTTCCTTCCCACTGTCGCCAAAGTGCTGCTCATAGGGGGTCATATGATTGTTGGGTTTTTCTCTGTATGTATTATTGTATTGAATTCTATTCTATTCTAAAGTTTGCAGATGACACTGCAGTGATAGGATGCATCGCGCACAGGCAGTCCAAACAGTCGTTACATTAATTGTGAGGTGATGCGCTCATCAGTGAAAATGAAGACCTGCAGTTTTACTTAATGCTGTGTAAATCACACAGAACTACACACATTATGTACGGACAGTGTTGGGAAGGTTACTTTTAAAATGTATTCCACTACAGATTACAGAATACATGCCCCAAAATGTATTTTGTAACGTATTCCGTTACGTTACTCAATGAGAGTAACGTATTCTGAATACTTCGGATTACTTAATATATTATCATGCTTTTACAACTACATGAATGTGATTTATTACTATTACTGAAGTTCCGCGGGTCTGAACCGTAGTAAAGGGACCTCTGGCTAATACGTCAGGTTCCCTGTTGGGCTCGTAGCTGAAAACTAGCTTTACTTTGTTGTCTGGGTCAACTTTGCTTGCGAGAGAGAGAGAGACAGAGAGAGGCGTTGAAAGGCTGCTCCAACAGAACTTATTGTTTCGGATGAAAACACGAACACAGCGTACAGTCGAGTCGTAATAGCTTACTTACAACTGGGCTTGTCAGGCACTCTTCTTGGCTGCAGTGGTTATTATTATATTTACATGCTTCCAGCTCCCGTTTCTGCTTGACGATAACTCCTGCTTTTCGACTCTCCTTTTTCTCCCTCCTCGCGCTCACAGACACATAACGTGTATGGCAGTCCATTCTCCCTGCAGCACGGACTACACTGCCCATGAGGCTACATTCTTTAGGGCTATGTCTGTAACACTCTACCTTTTAGCTTAGCACAACAACAACAACAAAAAAAGGCGCTCTCTCACCCAGGAAACACAGTCACAAAGAGAGCGCGTCACCCTGTAACCATGGCAACCGTAACGCTGCCGCCTGGAACAACAGAACGTAGCTGTCCAACAAAACCGAAACAGTCCCGACCCGCCACAATATGAAACAGGAAAGTACCGCCGTGTAATCAATTTATTTCAACAAAGTAACTGTACTCTAAATACCACCTTTTTAAACGGTAACTGTAACGGAATACAGTTACTCATAGTTACTTATAAAGATGGCGCCGGTGAGGTCGGCTGCCGTCACGACTGCTCCGACCACTTTTTCTTTGTCTTTGTTTTTTAAGTTAGTTTTCAGCGTTTCTAAATCGGCAAAATCATCACCATTGGGTACATTAGGTATGACAGTGACACTCTTGTTTCTATTGGTACACAATGTACTCACAATTCGAAGTTTTTAACTCCGGATCCGAGCTGGCCGAGTGAGATCTCGAGGGAGAACAAAGGGAAGCGGCGGCGGCCTAGAGGGAAGCGAGCCGGCGTCAGGAACAGGCTGAGAGCTCGTGCACACCGCACACCTCTGCCTAGCATCCTGCTCGCCAACGTCCAGTCACTGGAGAACAAGCTTGACGACCTCAGGGCCAGGATAAAGTTCCAGAGAGACATTCGGGACTGCAATCTCCTCTGCTTCACCGAGACATGGCTGAACCCAGCGGTGCCGGACCACGCCATCCAGCCGGCCGAGTTCTTCTCGGTTCACCGCATGGACAGGACACGGGACTCGGGGAAGTCAAGGGGAGGCGGCGTGTGTTTAATGGTGAACAACAACTGGTGCAACAGTGCGAACGTTGTTCCTCTCACACGCTCCTGCACACCAAATCTGGAACTACTGTCCATCATGTGTCGTCCTTTTTATCTACCTCGGGAATTTACATCGGTCATTGTAAGTGCCGTTTATATTCCACCACAAGCGGACACGGTCACCGCCTTATGCGAGCTGCATGAGGCACTCACACAGCACCAGACACAACACCGGGACGCTGCGCTTATTGTGACGGGGGACTTTAATAGCGCCAACCTCAAACGCGCAGCGCCGAACTTTTATCAACACATCACCTGCCCCACCAGGGGTGAAAGGACACTGGACCACTGCTACACTACGGTCAAGGACGGCTACAAGGCACAATCCCGCCCCCCGTTTGGCAAATCTGATCACGCCGCCATCTTCCTCATCCCAAAATACAAACAAAGGCTGAAACAGGAAGTTCCGGTTCAGAGGAAGGTCGCGCGCTGGACGGATCAATCGGTGGCCGCGTTACAGGACGCACTCGATGACGCAGACTGGGGCATGTTCAGAAACAGCTCCGACGATGACGTCAACGTGTTTACGGAAGCGTTGTGGGATTCATCGGGAAACTAGCGGATGATACCGTGGAGACAAAGACTATCACAACGTTTCCCAACCAGAAGCCGTGGGTGGATAAAACCATCCGCGACGCTCTGAGATCCCGCACCGCTGCCTACAACACGGGACTCATGACGGGGGACATGGACCCGTACAAAGCCGCGTCATATAACGTGCGGAGGGCGGTGAAAGAGGCGAAGCAGCGCTACGGGAGGAAACTAGAGTCACAACTCCAACAGAGTGACTCTAGGAGCCTGTGGCGGGGACTAAGGACAATAACGGACTATAAAGCACCAACAACTGGTATGACGAACGCGGCCGTGACTCTGGCAGACGAGCTGAACACTTTCTATGCTCGCTTCGAGGCTGCAGCTAAGGTCTCCAACAATGCTAGTGTTAGCGGCGCTAACGGCTGCAGACAGGAAGATACTGCCAGCACCGGAAACGTGCTCGTCATCTCCGAGCATGAAGTAAGGAGAGCCTTCAAGAGAGTGAACACCAGGAAAGCAGCAGGACCAGACGGCATCCCAGGTCGTATCCTCAGAGACTGCGCATACCAGCTAGCTCCTGTGTTCACTGAGATATTCAACATCTCTTTATCTCAGTCGGTGATCCCCACATGCTTCAAGGAGTCCATCATTGTTCCTGTCCCGAAGAAACCCCACCCTGCTTCTCTCAATGACTATCGCCCTGTAGCCCTCACCTCAGTAGTGATGAAGTGTTTTGAACGCCTGGTCAGAGACTTCATCATTTCTTCACTACCAGACACACTGGACCCACTACAGTTCGCTTACCGTCCAAATCGTTCCACAGACGATGCCATCTCTCATCTCCTCCACACATCACTCACTCACTTGGACACTAGAAGGGGGAATTATGTTAAAATGCTCTTCATAGACTACAGCTCTGCATTTAACACCATAATTCCCTCCACACTCACCACCAAGCTGGAGCATCTGGGACTCAGCTCATCTATGTGTCAGTGGATCTCCAACTTCCTAACTGGCAGACCACAGGCAGTAAGGATGGGCGGACATGTCTCAGCCTCCACCACTCTCAGCACTGGAGCCCCCCAGGGGTGTGTTCTGAGCCCCCTGCTGTACTCTTTGTACACATATGACTGTGTGGCCACTACCAGCTCCACCACCATCATCAAGTTTGCTGACGACACCGTCGTGGTGGGCCTGATCTCTGATAACAACGAGACGGCCTACCTGAAGGAGATTAGGAATCTGGAGAACTGGTGCCAGAGGAACAACCTCCTTCTAAACGTCAGTAAGACAAAGGAGCTGATAGTGGACTTCAGCACTAAGCAGGAGAGGAACTACCAGACCCCCGTCATCAACGAGTGCCCAGTGGAGAGAGTGGACAGCTTCAAATACCTCGGAGTTCACATCACGCAGGACCTGTCATGGTCCTGTCACATCAACACCGTGGTGAAAAAGGCCCGACAGCGTCTCTACCACCTCAGACGCTTGAGAGACTTCCAACTGCCCTCCAAGGTGCTCAGGAACTTTTACTCGTGCACCATAGAGAGCATCCTGGCGGGAAACATCTTAACCTGGTTCGGGAACAGCACCATGCAGGACAGACGAGCTCTACAGAGGGTTGTGCGGTCAGCTGAGCGCACCATCCGCTCCGAGCTCCCTGACCTGCACTCAATCTACAGCAGGCGGTGACCTCAGCCATCCCAACAACAGACTGTTCTCTCTGTTGAGGTCAGGAAAGCGATTCCGCTCCCTGAAGACCAACACAGAGAGACTGAGGAGGAGCTTCTTCCCGCAGGCGATACGGTCTCTCAATCACACCACCACACAGTACTGACCCACACATATGGTTCTTACACACACACACTGGACTTTCTGGACTTTGGTTTTGCACAACACTGGTCACTATATTCTTCATTTCCGGTTAATACTTGTACAGCTGCTGTTATTGTGTATATATTTATTTATATTTAGATTCCTTCATACATTCTTATATAGTTCTATATTGTGTATTGTGTATTTTGTTGTACAGTTATTTTATTTTCAACTTTAATTTATATATTTATCTTATTCTTCCCAGTTAAATTTACCCTTCATTCTAATTTGTGTTGTACAGTTATTTCATTTTTAACCTTAATTTATATTTTATTCCTTCCTAGTTAAATTTACCCTTTTTAATTTTTCATATTTATTTCCTATCTTATTCATAGCCTTTTCCTTTTTTGTTCTCTTTAGGTCACGAGCAGTTGTCCAAGCATTTCACTACATATCGTACTGTGTATGACTGTGTACGTGACAAATAAAATTTGAATTTGATTTGATTTGATTATTTTGTATTTTAAATACGTAACGGCGGTACATCTATTCCGTTACTCCCCAACACTGTGTACGGATCATTTCAGTAACATGCGTGCTCTGGAACAACATAGTGACTGCAGACAGAACGACCCTGCTGAACCAGTAACCCTCTGTCAGAGTATCTATACACTGCTGTACTGCTGGTTTGACTGCAGTAAAGCGTATGAATACTTCAGCACCTATCTCAGGTGTTCTCACCTTCTTCACCTCTCTGTTAGGCGTGGACGATCGGCTGGCGGGAGAACGACTTCCTGGACTGCTGACGCCGTCCACGGACTCTGACAGACAGACAGACACGGGTTAGTGGCTCTGATGGGTTAAACTGGTGTGACTGGTTATACTGGGTCAGTGTACCTGTGCTCTTGGCTGAGATCATCTTGGCTGCTCTGGCGCCTCCTGCTGTCCTGGAGGCCTGAAACACAATGTCGGTTACCATGGTGAAAAGGAGCGAGGTCTGAAAGCTGTGAATTTGGGAAAAATCTTCCAGTTCGTGAACATTTCCCATCATCGTGTTGGCCTCGTGCATGGCGCCAGCCTCTGGGAACAGCTGATTATTGATTCCGATCAGTAAGTGTACAGATTTACCTTCATTGATTCTTCAGAAGTTGCCTTCACAGCGGCTTTTTCTGTGGGAGGATTAAAAAAATATCTTAATGTGGACTAATAATCAAAGAACAGCCAGAATTCGTCGATCGCTGACTCTCTGACTTTGGTAAAAGTTGCTGCTCGTCAGGTTTTTTTCATGTTCATCTTATGTGGAGCAAGAGTCGCTTTCTTCTCCGGCTCCAGTTAACAGCCATCCAATCAGAGTGGAGGGGTGGAGCAAAATAAGTTGGGAGTAGGGTTAGGATTAAAGCTCAGTCAAGTAATCAGTTTCTCGTAACACCTTTAGTTATCGATCAAATTGAATTGTTGTCTTTAAATGTTTTTAAAACTAAACTCAAAGGCCTACAGGCTGCCTCAATAATGTGTAATTGTTTTGTGTAATTTTAACTTTGTTTGTTCGTATGTATTTGTCTTGAAATGTGCTGCCTCTTGGCCAGGACTCCCTTGAAAAAGAGGTCTTTGATCTCAACGGGACATTCCTGGTTAAATAAAGGTTAAATAAATAAATAAAAATGTCAGTAATTATTGTTACCAACCTTCCATCTTCTGCGTTTCATAGGCGGGGCCATCTGTGAGGGGGGCGGAGTCTCCATCCATCTTCACTCCTACAGAGGAGGGGAGGACACAGAGAGGAGAGGTGATGAAGAGGAGTCAGTGAGCATGCTCAGGCACGGTGAATCACCATGATGATGATGATAATGCAGAAATACAATCATAAAAGTCTGAATGTGTCAGCGCAGCTACACCCGAGCCCGCTCTTCCTCCTCCTCCGTGTTAGCTCCGGGCCTAACAGCAGCCTGCGGACTGATCCGGTCACCGCAAACCCGCCGCAGCTGCTCCGAGAATCTCCGAGGAGGAGGATGAAGAGGGTGAAGAGAAGGAGGACGGGCGTTGTCCGGCTCTTACCTCCTGCTGCTGCTGCTGCTGCTGCTGCTGTCGGTCCGTCTGCTGCTCCACCCTGCGCCGCTCTAACAGGGAGGGAGGGGGGCGCAGGCTGCTGCATGCCGGGAGGAAGCTGCCGTTACCATGGCAATCCGTTGCATCCAGACGGAGGAGAGAAAGTGTCGCGTTCTCGTCTCAGGTCGCACGCGATGACGGCGATGAAGTTCCGGCTCTCTTTATAGACATTAAACCAGCTTAAATAACGCGATTCTGCTCCGAAGAGTGAAATTCTCACAGGTGTGAGAGGGGTCACAGTAATCTGAACCGGAACTGCAGCTGCACACAGGTGAGAATAAAACAACATCACCTGATATGTGATTGCCTGGGACACAGAGACACACAGGCTGTGTCCCAATTAAGAGTCTGCACGCTTGAAGTACGCATTTTAAGTGCGGTTACGTCACCGCCACGCGACGACGGCTGTCCCAATTCTAAGTGTGATTCAAATGCATACTCCAAATGCGCCGTCGATTTCCCCAAATATCAAGCGTGGTCCGGTGCACGCTTCGTGGTCCCATATATCCCACAATTCATAGCGCGGCGGTGGATGTGGATAATTTTGCCGCAAAATACGGCAAAAGCGAGCGGCCGAAGAGGTTTTTTTTCCCAAACTTTATTGAAATGATAAAGCGAACAGTCAGTCATTCCAGTTCAGTTTGTACAGTAGACATACAAGGCAAATAAGAGTAACAATATACAGTACAATGAAATAAGAAGGATAAATAAATAAAGGATAAAAAAGAAAAAGGGGGGAATGTGACAGACTTCATAACAACTTTGTACTTGAAAGTTGTGACAGCTCATTCGTTAAACATTTCTGAATGAATTTCAATCAGTGATAAACCTTTTTTATTGGATGTGTGTGTGTATATATGTATATGTATGTGTGTGTGTATATATGTATATGTATGTGTGTGTGTATATATGTATATGTATGTGTGTGTGTATATATGTATATGTATGTGTGTGTGTATATATGTGTGTACATACATACATACATACATACACATGTCACACAGTGGAAATTTGTATTTATCTTGTATATTGTTTTTATTCTGATTTTTAGTGTTTATTTATGAGTGTTGTTTTATTTGCATGGTTTTATTCTGTTTCTATTGCATGGTTTTTAGTGTTTTATGTGACATGGTTTTTATCCACTGTGGACTGGCTGCACATGGGACAAATTAGCTGATAGGGACCACCTGCTGAGGCAGGGGTGTGTCCAGAGGTGGCCTATCAGCTGTGTAAAGACCTTTTAAAAACAGGCTAGCTGAGCACTGAAGAGAGAGGCCCCAGACTGGAAGGTTAATGCAAGATGGCCAGTGTGATGCGGCGACCAAGTCCTGACCTCATGGAACGGCAACAGTAAGAGACAACGCGTGTGATTGGCAGCAGGGCAGAGGTTTACCTCTGCCTGCATTTGTGAGTAGGGTCTCTACTGTTGTTTACTGGGTGCAGCTGGATTGGGAGAGGGTCACCATGGCCATGAGCCAGGGCCGCTTCTGGGACCATTGTTCTGGCCCCTATTTGTTATGTTACAGGACACCGACACAAGGGGAGCTGTGGCGGTGGTCGCATCATGGATTCGGGTGCAGAACGCAAGCCGGACTGGGAAGTGATGGGCCAGCGGAAGGACAAGAAGATGGGAGGCTCTTTCTTGTCTGCTGAAGACGGGGCTGGCGTGGACTCTGCTCTAAAGGAGGAATTCCTGGCCTGCTGATGGACCCATAAT
This sequence comes from Rhamphochromis sp. 'chilingali', assembly GCF_963969265.1. Taxonomy (NCBI): domain Eukaryota; kingdom Metazoa; phylum Chordata; class Actinopteri; order Cichliformes; family Cichlidae; genus Rhamphochromis; species Rhamphochromis sp. 'chilingali'. Next base: position 155,961 of record NC_137942.1, read on the forward strand.
GAACATGTGGCCTAATTATAGCAGGGGGGGGGGGGGGTTTAGTGAATGTAGAAAATGGTAGTTTTACGGGTTTTAGAATTGTTTTTAGTAGAGAGCAAACATTTTATTACGTACATTTTAAGGGTGTTTTTATTTGTGCTCTCTGGCCCAGTAATAAACTGTTCCTGATCAGACCTGCTTACTCTCTGTGCCCGTGGTATCTGACTCGCTTGCTCCCCCTTGTATTTTAAAGAATCTTTCTTTTTAGCGTGACATTCTGGCGCCACCGCTTTAGTGTCCGCCGCGCGTTACACACACACACACACACACACACACACACACACTCTGGGTGAATGTGCAGTAGTAGCAGCAAGCAGGTGAATTCTGTACATTAATATGAACAGACATCTGACTATTTTACAGGATGGACAATATAAACATATTTAACCCTTGTGTGGTGTTCGTATTTTTGTTACTCAGCCAGTGTTCATGGGTCTGGTGGACCCGCTAGAGTTTTGGCTTTCCAAATTAACACTATCAAACAATTTTATGTTAAATTACTCAACAGATGTTTACTTCATCCCAATTACAAGACATATGCACAGTAAACATGGTTAATTTTTTCCCTTTACCTTTGTTAGATCACATTTATGAATTAATGTGCTTCTCGTTTTTCTTTTATATAAAATGTTATAAATAAATCAGTTATAATCAAGTAGAGTGAGTGGAAAGACACAACACATTTACACGTGAAAAAATAATTAATTGTTTAATTTTTCTTTTGAAAAAAACTGAACACGGGTCTCACAGACCCGAACACCATACAAGGGTTAAAATGAAAGGAATTGAAATGTACATTGTACCTTGGTTTAGTGTCTGGAAGAGAGTCCTGTCTCAGTCAATTATAGATGATGTTTTTGATTTGATTTGATTTTTATTGATTAGCATTCAAATATCTCAGTGAAAACAGAACAAAGATCTACCACAAAGCAAGAAAGCATGAGACAAGGCTAATCAAAAGGTATTGGCTGAAGCATTTGCTTATTACGCCAACCCTTTAATAAAAGATATTTTTGCATGCAGCTCCTGTACACAGGGCTCGAAGCAAATAATAAAACAAAGCAAAACAAACAAACAAGAAAAAAAAACTTTCCACCTTAGATAAGTAACTACATCAAAGCAAAAGAATCAAGAGGTTTTTTGTTTTGTTTTTTGCTCTTTTCATTCTTGATTTATATATTTTTCTAATACTCTATTTTTAAACATATTTTTAAACAAGGAAAATGAACCACACCTTTTTAAATCACTGTCACAACTATTCCACAGGTTAAATCCTCTAACAGAAACACATCTCTGCTTTATATTTGTCCTCATCTTGTTTTCCTTAAAGAAATCTGTTCCCCTTAAGTCATATTGACTCTCTCTGACTTTGAACAGCTTCTGAGTACTGCGGCAAAGCAAGTTATTTTGTGCTTTATACATTATCTGTGCCATTTTATATTCAACTAAATCATAAAATTTCAGGGTATTCAGATTAATAAACACAATGTTAGTTGGTTCTATATAGTTTGATTGGTTTATAATTCTTATAGCTCTTTTTTTGTAACTTGAAAATATGAAGAGTGTTCGTTTTATATGCATTACCCCATATCTCCAGACAGTAAGTCATATATGGAAGCAACAGAGAACAATAAAGTGTGTATAATGATTTTTTGTTCAGGACATGCTTTGTTTTATAGAGGATAGCAATGGTTTTTGACATTTTTGTTTTCACATGGTTTATATGAGACTTCCAACTCAGCTTATCATCGATTATCACTCCAAGAAATTTATTTACGTACACTCTTTCAATTTCAATTCCATTAACCCTTATTTTAGATACATTTTTCATTTGTCTAGTGCCAAAAATAATCAATTTTGTTTTCTTTATATTTAATGATAACTTATTTACATCAAACCAGTTTTTTAATATATTTAACTCCTTTTCCGCTGTAGTCAGAAGCTGTTCTAGGTTTTTACCTGAGCAGTACAGAGTGGTATCATCAGCAAACAATACACATTTTAACAGTTTGGAAACACTACATATACCATTTATATATAATATGAATAATTTAGGGCCCAGCACAGAGCCCTGAGGAACACCACAAGTTACCTTCAACTGCTTAGATTTTACATTATTGAATTCGACATATTGATATCTTTCATCCAGGTAACTTTTCATCCACTTGTATGCTATCCCTCTTATGCCATATCTCTCTAGTTTATTCATTAATATAGAATGATCAGTTGTATCAAATGCCTTTTTTAAGTCTATAAAAATACCAACAGTATATTCCTTATTATCTATAGCATTAGATATCCCTTCAACAAGTTCCATCACTGCCATCGAAGTGGACCTTTTCACTCTAAAGCCATATTGGTTATCACTTAGGAGATTATGCTTCTCAATATATTTATCAAGTCTATTAACAAATAACTTCTCTAAAATTTTTGAGAACTGTGGGAGCAGTGATATTGGCCTATAATTGGTAAACTGACATCTCTCTCCGTTTTTATGGATTGGAATAACTTTTGCTATTTTCATTTGTGAGGGAAACACACCAGTTTGAAAGGACAGATTACAAATGTATGTGAAAGGTTGCACTATATATTCTATAATACTTTTAACTAATATCATGTCAATACCAAAACAGTCAGTGGACTTTTTATTTTTAAATGTCTTCACAATGTTAATTATTTCTCTATGAGTTGCAGCACCAATAAACATGGAGGACACATTCTGAGTAATATGTTTATTTAGGTTGTTATTATTTCTTGACTCTGGAATTTCTTTTGCTAAATTAAAGCCAACATTTACAAAGAAATCATTAAATTCATTTGCAATGTCTTTAGTTTTATCAAGCACAATATCTTTATCTTTTTTAAAATAATCTGGATAATTCTTATTTTTTGAGCCCTTTTTGATTAGACTGTTTAATATCCTCCATGTTTCTTGTGTGTTACTACTTTGCTCCAATAATTTGTGGTAATATTCTTTCTTACTTGTTCTTATAATATTTACTAATCTATTTTTATATAACTTGTACTTTATTTCAGCATCTTTTGTCCTCTGTTTTATGAATCTCTTATATAGATTATTTTTCTTTTTACATGCATCTTCTATCCCCTTTGTGATCCATGGCTTATTGGATCTGTGATGCTTTCTAGTGATCTTCATTAAAGGACAATGTTTTTCATATAGTGAAATTACTGTTGATAAGAATGCATCATATGCACTATTTGAATCTTCATTTGCAAAATCCTCATTCCAATTGTGTTCCTTTAAGTCCACCTGGAGGGCAGCAATGGCTCTTGTTGCTCTATGTCGTATCATATCAAATATTTGATTCTTTTGTTTAGTTTTAATCCCAAAATAATTTTGAAAAATTGCAAAAACAGGAAGATGATCGCTTATATCAGTTATAAGAAGTCCACCTACTATTTCATGGTCAATTTTATTTGTGAATATATTATCTATCAATGTAGCTGTATCAGTTGTTATTCTACTTGGTTTTATAATTACAGGGGAAAGGGAGTTACTATACATTGTATTGATGAAATCTGTTGTTTTCTGATGTCCATTTGGGTTTAGCAAATCTATATTAAAATCACCACAAATTATTTGCACTTTTTTATCATTTAGGTTGCTAAACATAGCAGCAAGTTTTTCATTGAATATCTCAAGGCATGAACCTGGTGTCCTATAGATGCAACTTATAATTATATTGTTAGCTTTTTCAACATGAATTTCAATAGTGACACATTCCAATACGTTATCTATGGTGCTTGACATGCATTCAATCAGACTACATTTCAAAACTTTATCTACATATAAAGCAACACCGCCTCCTTTTTTATTCACCCTGTTCATTGTAAATAATTCATATCCTTCCAGTCCCATTTCACTAACTTTCTCATTATTGAGCCATGTTTCTGATATTGCAATTATATTAAACTTTTTTAACTTACTTAAACATTCTGTAATTTTAGAAAATTTTTTATACAGGCTTCTACTATTGAAATGTATGACCGACAATGCATTTGCCATTTTAATATTCACATTGAATTGGTCATCTGTATAGTACTCACAAGTATTATTGGTGTTATTGTAGAAGTGGGTATCTGGGTCAATGTTACTTTCAGGGTCATGCATGTTGTGCTCTGCATAGTTAAACGTTTTGAAGTTTGTTTTCTCAGAGTGTGGCAAATTAACCACCTTGACAGTCCTTTTCATAATCAAATTCTTTCTCTTCAATATCTCTGAATGGAAACCTATAATCTGTGTCCAAACTTGTCATTTATGTGTTTTTGTTTTTGTTGTTGTTGTTTCCATTGTTTTTGAGCCGTAAGGCCAGAAACACTTTCCATACCCATTGTTCATTATCCAATCGTCACTTTTCCAATAGATTCCATAGCAGATTCCTGATTATTTATATTGCTCTAAGTCTTTGAGTTCTCTTATCATCACAACTTTCGCTTCTTTGGGATTGCCATTTAGTCTTATCATTACGTTGCAGTTCCTCGTCCATGTCGCTTGTATCTTATTTTGTTTTCTCAGGCTGCGTGCCTGTCTTGCAATTTCAGCAGTCTTTTTCGTTAAATGTTCATTTAAATACACACCAGTCCCTTTTAGCTTCTTACCCTGTTTCAGTAACTCAATCTTTGTTTTGTGACTCACAAACCGAAGAATGATTGATGGCTTTGTTTTACTGTCTTTTCTGGGGAGCGTGTGGCATGCTGCAATATGATGTCTCTGCTTACATTCTTCGTTTGAAGGAATTTTATCACTTGCTGTTCAAGCGTTTGCAGCTCCTCTACCGGGGCATCTTCACCGTCTTTACCTCCACCAGCTGTTACTCTGGCGTAGGTTCGGTGTTGCGTCTCCAGTCCACTTATGACTAAATCATCCATTCTTGTGTATTGTTCAAGGTCCTCGATTCGCCATTCCAAGTCGTCTATTTTCTTGTCCTTGTCCTTTATGAGGTTTTTTAGTTGTTTTATTTCATCCATTAGGTCATGTAGCATACCTTGTTGTTTAGCCACTTTGCTCAGTTCATCAGACATGAAATTAAGCGATTTCCTAATCTCCTCCAACTCCTCTTCAACTGCTGGGTTTGCTTTTTTAGGCGGCATTTTGAAAATGATGAGATTGGTATTTCCTTGTGATGGCCCGTTGAAATCACTGTTGATTTACTTCTTGGTGCCTTGCTAGAGGAGCCTGGGCCCAGTGGCTGCTGGAGGATCCTGGGCCTGGTGGAGCAGGAGGATCCTGGGCCTAGTGGCTGCTGGAAGAGCCTGGGCCTAGTGGCTGCTGCAGGAGCCTGGGCCTGGTGGCTGCTGGAGGATCCTGGGCCTAGTGGCTGCTGGAAGAGCCTGGGCCCAGTGGCTACTGGGGGATCCTGGGCCTGGTGGAGCAGGAGGGTCCTGGGCCTAGTGGCTGCTGGAAGAGCCTGGGGCCTAGTGGCTGCTGGAAGAGCCTGGGCCCAGTGGCTGCTGGAGGATCCTGGGCCCAGTGGCTGCTGGAAGAGCCTGGGCCCAGTGGCTGCTGGAGGATCCTGGGCCTAGTGGCTGCTGGAAGAGCCTGGGGCCTAGTGGCTGCTGGAAGAGCCTGGGCCTCTGATGATGTGAGAGGGCGGGTGTGTGTGTTTAGGGCACGGATGGCTTGGGGATAGAAGCTCCTCTTGAGTCTCTCTGTCCTTGCCCGGATGATGCGGAACCTTCTACCAGATTGCAGAAGCTGGAACAGTTTGTTGCCAGGATGGGACGGGTCCTTCAGTATCTGCGCTGCTCTAGTCCGGCATCTCCTGGTGTAGGTGTCCTGAAGCGGGGGGAGAGCAATCCTGCAGCAGCGTTCTGCTGTACGGATCACTCTCTGGAGAGCTTTTTGGTCCTTCACACAGCTGTTCCCAAACCACGATGTCATGTTCTGTGTGAGGATGCTCTCCACAGCGCCTGTATAGAAAATCCTGAGGATCTTTGGAGAGACCCTGAACTTCCTCAGTTGTCGTAGGTGATACAGGCGCTGCCTAGCCTAATGTATTAATTCTGGTTGTGTTTACGGACCTTGAACCTATATTATGTGCTACATGGCGCTCAAAAATTACATCAAAATGTTTTAGTACAACTTTGGTCAGCTACGAAGCCACTTGGTGGATTGTTGGAGCTTACGGCTGCCATAGTCAGGAGCCTCGCAGAGTAACACGTACCGTGCTTCAACGTAATATTACCATATTGTGTGCGTATAAGGACCCCAAAATAGCTCCTGTTAAGAGACATGCTTACAAAGTGGATTTCAAACTCAGTCACTCAGTAGAACATGTGAACAGAGCAGCTGCGAGAGAATTCAACATTAATGAATCAATGGTACAGAAGTGCAGGAAGCGAGAAGAATGAGATGAGTAAAGTTCGATTTATCTGACTGTTTGGTTTTGCTTAATGCGCCTTTTAATCTGGTGCGCCTTATGGTCTGAAAAACAGGATAGCTTATCTTTCTTGTAGAAATGTGCTCCAAATAAAGAACTTTGTGTTGACAAGACTGTAACGTAAAGACTGAACACCTGTCACAGGTGTTGCAGCGGTTGCTCTGCAGTCCTCAAGTGTGAGTGCAGTAGAGCTGCATGTAGTTGGTGGTGTTTCCTGTCTGTAATGTCCTGAAACTTTGAGCCACACCTGAGGTACAGATGTGCGTTTCTCATTCTCTGCATGCGAGAAGCAGAAGGTGAAGAACAGCGAATGACTGTTGAAGCGCCGTGGTTCCTGTATTTTCTTCAGTTTCTCACCTGTGGCGGACAAGAAGGTGCACCTGATGCTCTGAAGACGCACCGTTAAAATCAGTGCAGGAGGAAACTAACAAATCTTAGGCTCTCGCTGTGTCCATCAGCTCAGCATAGCTGTGTGACTCAGCACAGGTGAGCTGTGTTATCCGCTGCTGTTTGTAGGTTTTGGAAACTTTCCGAGGAGCATCAGAAACAGCAGACTTAAAAAAGAGGATGCAATAAAGAACAATGTTCAGGGTTCTTTATTGTCACTCACCATGAAGAAACGCAACACAACGAGAAGAAGTTATAACAAGTTAAGTTAAATGACCTGATTAAAATCAAATAAATAGAAAAGTAAAAATAAATAAATACATTTAATCTTCAGAAGCATGGGAGTCCAGCACAGTTCAGCCATCCATCCATAAATTATAATGTATAGTGGCATATACTTTTAGCTTTAATAATCTAAACATGTTCAGGTATAAGTTTAAACATAATGGTGTTCCAGCTCCCCTTAGCAGATAAGAAGTTAGCAGGTCCACCACAAGGGGGCGCTCTAGTGTACTGAAGTGAAGCATGGCTTTGTACGATCAGCCTATAAAACCGTTAAAGCGTCCATGTAATCCAATTCATCATGACATGGTGTTTTTGTTTATATGTGATTAACATTTGGATACTTTTGTAACACAGGGAGTAGGCCCGACCCAGTCCACCTGCCCCTCCTGCCCTCCCCTAACGGCTTCATCGGGTCAGGTAAATAAAGCACTGGAGGCAGCAGGACAGGCTAGCAGCACTCACTGTAACCAGTAGGAAGTGTTTTGAGAGAGAGCGGTGCTGCCCACCTTTAAAACCACATACCAAACCCCTGCGGTGCAACATTATCCTGCTTCATAACCTCGTTCCTCCATATTTATCTGATCTTCATATGTACTCGCCCCCTCGTACACTCCGCTCTTCTTCAGCTTCCCTTCTGTCTGTTCCACGTGCTCGCCTGGCTACCACACGACTCAGAGCCTTTAGTTGTTCTGCCCGAGACTTTGGATGCACTTCCAGCAGATCTTCAGACCACCAACTCTCTCACCACTTTTAAATCACGTCTTAAAACCATCTGTTCAGAATTGCATTCCCTTCATCATGACTCAGTCTTAGTCCATTTTACCTTGTTTAGCTTTTATACTTCCATACTTATTCTTAGATTTGTTTACCTTATGTTTTTATTTTGTAGCACTAATGTAGGGAAACCTTCGAGGTCTTTAAAGGTGCCTATAAATAAAATGCAATATTATTATTATTATTGTCTGTGAAGGTTCTCAGTCATCCAGGTCATCGTAGTCAAAGGAGCTTGCAAAGAAAAGCGTCTGGACTTCTATAAGTTGCTTGAAGACGTTTCACCTCTCATCCGAGAAGCTTCTTCAGTTCTAAGGTCAAATGGTGGAGAGTCCCAGATATAAACCTAGTGGGAGTTTCCCCCCACAGAGGGACAAAAGGACCCCCTGATGATCCTCTAATCACCTGAGCCAAGGTGTGAAACTGGGCGTGGGTCCCAATCAGCCAGAGTTTCGGGTGAGCTCATTGTGAAACCTGGCCCCACCTTATCATGACCTCAGGAATTCGCATGATAAGGTGGGGCCAGGTTTCACAATGAGCTCACCCGAAACTCTGGCTGATTAGGACCCACGCCCAGTTTCACACCTTGGCTCAGGCGATTAGAGGATCATCAGGGGTCCTTTTGTCCCTCTGTGGGGGGAAACTCCCACTAGGTTTATATCTGGGACTCTCCACCATTTGACCTTAGAACTGAAGAAGCTTCTCGGATGAGAGGTGAAACGTCTTCAAGCAACTTATAGAAGTCCAGACGCTTTTCTTTGCAAGCTCCTTTGACTATTATTATTATTATTATTATTATTATTATTATCATCCTCTGATCACAACTCGTAACTCAGGCTGAGGGACAGTTCTCTGCACAGCACTGCCAGAGCAAACCTGGGGAGAGCCTCAAACAGGCCAAGGAGGCCGACAGGAAGAGGATAGAGGGTTTTCTCAACCCCCACCAAGCCCTCACCAACTACAAAGGCCAGAGCCCCCAACCCCAACAGCAGCCTCAAACTCAAAGAGGAGCTCAATTCCCCCAAACCTGATTTTGTTCATCTGCACATCTTCAGTGAGAGAAATATTTCGTTCTTCATCCAGGTGACTTCTTCAGTCTCAGCTGACTGCAGGTTTCCCCAAACTTATAAACAGGACATTTGCATTGGATCAAATGCAAATGGAGTTACTTGGATGAGTGACGAAATGTTTCTCCCACTGAAAACGTCCAGATCAACAGAATCAACTTTTGGGGATTTACTTACCTGGATGATTGGGCATGCATCAAGAAGCTCAATTCCTTTTTTGCTTAGTTTGAGACCACACCCTAGACCACTCCCCCTGCTCCACACCTCCCCCTCATTCTCCCTGCAAGAGCATGAGGTCAGGAGGTCACTGAGAGCAGTGAACCCCAGGAGAGCTGCCGGTCCCGACAGTGTCCCAGCAGCTGCGGTCAAGGCCTGCACGGGCCAACTGGCAGGGATCCTCACCAGGCTGTGCAGCATCTCCCTGACTCGTGCCACCGTTCTCACATGTCTGAAAGCCGCCACCATTTTCCCATCCCCCCAAACACTGGCGTGGACACCCCAGTGACTACTGACCTATAGTCCTCACGTCTGTCGTCATTAAGTGTTTCTAGAAGATGTGTCTCAGTGTCTCACTGATTTTCTGACAGATCAAGGCTCCGCCAATTTCACCTGGACCCATGACACCATAGCCATGGTAAAGAAGGCCCAGCAGCTGCTGCTCTTTCTCCGTGTTGTGAAATTATTATATTATCTTATGGCACGTTATACCTCTAATTAAAGATTGTGAAATCATTATGTAGTTTTAGTTTGCATTATACTCCTGACTTAGAAGAAGGTGATAATTATTAGATTTATTAGACTGATTTGTATTACATTAGACTGCTAGCGAATGAATGACATTGTGTTATGATGCATTATACTGCTGATTTATAAGAAATGTTGTTTTCAGAGAAGCATGGCCATATTTGTCTGATTAGAAAGAACAGAACATACGGCACAGGAGGCCAAGGTCATAATGAAAGCACGAAAGAATGTGGATGTTTAGGTTTTATGACTTTGGAGGGCGGCTGAAGCTATAAGAATGTCAGAAACAGTCAGACACTTGGAGATCTGGCGGACACCTTCCTGTCCACTTCTCCTGTCTGGACGTTTTTTAATGCTCATAGTGTTGTATGGAATAAAGAGATTGTTGATTGAGCATTTATACACAGTGTTGTTCTTCCTTCAGCCCAAAGATCAAAGAATTGGGATATTTAACAGTGTGCTGAGGAGGAATAACTGAGGGGCCACGACTGAGAACAGGAAGTCTGCGCAGAGGATAATTAACACTGGCTGCCCTCTGACACTCCTGGAGGCCATCACCAGATCTTCCTGTCTCAGGTAAACTCCCACCACCTGTTTGACCTGCTGCCCTCTGGTCGGCACCTCAGGCCAATCAGGTCCCACACCTCCAGACTCAGCAACAGCTTCTTCCCCTGGGCCATTCAGACTGTTAGCAAACACTGTATCCCCACACCCCACCCACCAATCTGAGCCATGGTCTGAGTGACCCTCATCACTCAGACCACTCTTTATGTCTTTGCATTTCCTCCAAGCACTCTGCAACTTATCGATAATGTGTGCCTTTTGATTTGTATTTGTGCCTCTTGATTGGACATATGTCTCCTGTTTGTTATTTATCCCTGCTGCCTACTATTTATATTTTATTCTGGCACAGCTGGTGTGGAGCACCCACAATTTCATTGTACATGTACAATGACAATAGAGAGCTGTTCAAACTAGTTCATACATGTATTACTTCCAGGCTGGACGACTGTAATTCATTATTATCAGGAAGTTATCAGGAAGTCCTAAAAACTCCCTGAAAAGCCTTCAGTTAATCCAAAATGCTGCAGCAAGAGTCCTGACAGGGACTAGAAAGAGAGAGCAGATTTCTCCTGTTTTGGCTTCCTGTTAAATCCAGAATTCAAAATCCTGCTCCTCACATACAAGGTCTTAAATAATCAGGCCCCATCTTATCTTAATGACCTTGTAGTACCATATCACCCTATTAGAGCACTTCGCTCTCGCTCTGCAGGCCTACTGTTTGTTCCTAGAGTATTTAAAAGTAGAATGGGAGGCAGAGCCTTCAGTTTTCAAATTCAAATTCAAATTTTATTTGTCACGTACACAATCATACACAGTACGATATGCAGTGAAATGCTTGGACAACTGCTCGTGACCTAAAGAAAACAAAAAAGGAAAAGGCTATGAATAAGATAGGAACTAAATATGAAAAATTAAAAAAGGAACTAAATATGAAAAATTAAAAAGGGAAATAAATATGAAAAATTAAAAAGGGTAAATTTTACTAGGAAGGAATAAAATATAAATTAAGGTTAAAAAGGAAATAACTGTACAACACAAATTAGAATGAAGGGTAAATTTAACTGGGAAAGAATAAGATAAAATATATAAATTAAAGTTGAAAATAAAATAACTGTACAACAAAATACACAATACACAATATAGAACTATATAAGAATGTATGAAGAAATCTAAATATAAATAAATATATACACAATAACAGCAGCTGTACAAGTATTAACCGGAAATGAAGAATATAGTGACCAGTGTTGTGCAAAAAAACAATGTGTGCAAAAACAAAGTCCAGAAAGTCCAGTGTGTGTGTGTAAGAACTGTATGTGTGGGTCAGTACTGTGTGGTGGTGTGATTGAGAGACCGTATCGCCTGCGGGAAGAAGCTCCTCCTCAGTCTCTCTGTGTTGGTCTTCAGGGAGCGGAATCGCTTTCCTGACCTCAACAGAGAGAACAGTCTGTTGTTGGGATGGCTGAGGTCCTTCACGATCTTCCTGGCCTTGGTCCAGCACCGCCTGCTGTAGATTGAGTGCAGGTCAGGGAGCTCGGAGCGGATGGTGCGCTCAGCTGACCGCACAACCCTCTGTAGAGCTCGTCTGTCCTGCATGGTGCTGTTCCCGAACCAGGTTAAGGTGTTTCCCGTCAGGATGCTCTCTATGGTGCACGAGTAAAAGTTCCTGAGCACCTTGGAGGGCAGTTGGAAGTCTCTCAAGCGTCTGAGGTGGTAGAGACGCCGACGGGCCTTTTTCACCACGGTGTTGATGTGACAGGACCATGACAGGTCCTGCGTGATGTGAACTCCGAGGTATTTGAAGCTGTCCACTCTCTCCACTGGGCACTCGTTGATGACAGGGGTCTGGTAGTTCCTCTCCTGCTTAGTGCTGAAGTCCACTATCAGCTCCTTTGTCTTACTGACGTTTAGAAGGAGGTTGTTCCTCTGGCACCAGTTCTCCAGATTCCTAATCTCCTTCAGGTAGGCCGTCTCGTTGTTATCAGAGATCAGGCCCACCACGACGGTGTCGTCAGCAAACTTGATGATGGTGGTGGAGCTGGTAGTGGCCACACAGTCATATGTGTACAAAGAGTACAGCAGGGGGCTCAGAACACACCCCTGGGGGGCTCCAGTGCTGAGAGTGGTGGAGGCTGAGACATGTCCGCCCATCCTTACTGCCTGTGGTCTGCCAGTTAGGAAGTTGGAGATCCACTGACACATAGATGAGCTGAGTCCCAGATGCTCCAGCTTGGTGGTGAGTGTGGAGGGAATTATGGTGTTAAATGCAGAGCTGTAGTCTATGAAGAGCATTTTAACATAATTCCCCCTTCTAGTGTCCAAGTGAGTGAGTGATGTGTGGAGGAGATGAGAGATGGCATCGTCTGTGGAACGATTTGGACGGTAAGCGAACTGTAGTGGGTCCAGTGTGTCTGGTAGTGAAGAAATGATGAAGTCTCTGACCAGGCGTTCAAAGCACTTCATCACTACTGAGGTGAGGGCTACAGGGCGATAGTCGATGAGTCATTCAGGCCCCTCTTCTGTGGAACCAGCTTCCAGTTTGGATTCAGGAGACAGACACTATCTCTACTTTCAAGATTAGGCTTCAAACTTTCCTTTTTGCTAAAGCATATAGTTAGTGCTGGACCAGGTGACCCTGAATCCTCCCTTAGTTATGCTGCAATAGACGTAGGCTGCCGTGGATTCCCATGATGCATTGAGTTTTTCCTTTCCAGTCACCTTTCTCACTCACTATGTATTAATAGACCTCTCTGCATTGAATCATATCTGTTATTAACCTCTGTCTCTCTTCCACAGCATGTCTTTATCCTGTCTTCCTTCTCTCACCCCAACCAATCACAGCAGATGGCCCCGCCCCTCCCTGAGCCTGGTTCTGCTGGAGGTTTCTTCCTGTTAAAAGGGAGTTTTTCCTTCCCACTGTCGCCAAAGTGCTTGCTCATAGGGGGTCATATGATTGTTGGGTTTTTCTCTGTATGTATTATTGTATTGAATTCTATTCTATTCTAAAGTTTGCAGATGACACTGCAGTGATAGGATGCATCGCGCACAGGCAGCAGCACTTTTCATTATGTGTAATAACAGGATACTAAGGTCATTGGCTTATCTGGCTGAGATCCAGTTCACGTTTCTTCTTCTGCAGCTTTCTTGGCATCTCCTTATTTGGATATGACCCTTCCTATGGCGATGCTCCCATTACCATGACAACCATCTCTGGTCCTCCGGCCAGGCCTGTAGAGTTAAAGAAGAGCTGTGGAGTGCATTCCAGCAGCACCTGATTTACGCCCGAGGCCACATTCCTGTGTGGAGATGACGAGGAAACATGGTCTGTTTTATCAGAGTGAATCCAAAACTCTTCTACAATACAGTGTGTGTAGTAAAAGACAAATATGTGATTCTAATTGTGAGATATTAGTCTTAAAGATAAAAACAAATCCCAACAGTGTCTACATCAGTGAGGGCCTCAGTGGGACATTTAACCCCACAGAACTGGTTAGGAGGGCTCAGCAGTGGCTGTGATTCCTGAGGACGATGAGTTTCATATGTAGAAACTTCTACAGCTGCAGCAGCTGAGAGCATCCTGACCTTCTGCATCGTGATACGGCAACACCAATCCTATGGACTGCAAATGCCTGGAAAGTGGTGAAGGCTGCCAAAAAGATCGTTAGGAGTCCAGTGGCCTCTCTGCAGAACATCTACCAGCACAGGATAGTCCACAGGATAGCTGCCATGACCTGGATGACACACCTGTCAACGTCTAATCAGAACTCTAAATTTATTTAATGAAAGCGAAGAGATGAGCCAGGGCTTTACTTGAAGAATGCAACGCTCCCTAATGCTGATATCATATTGATTTTCAGTCACCTGACTGCATAGACGATCTACCACCTCAACCACAGTATGTGAGGCTTCTGTACCGTATGTGTGAGGCAGCACAGTGGCCCCTCAGGGGACCATGCTCTCCCTCCCCTTCATCATTGTTGTCAGTAACAGACTTACTAGTGCTTTAATCCAGCGGTCCCCAAAGCTTTTTGCTCCACAGACCGGTTTGATGTCAGACAATATTTTCACGGTGTGGCGGATAAATACAACAAATAAAACAATACGACAGAGACAAAAACTGAGGGATTTTGTAAATATAATAATAAATGCAAAATCACTCTGTAATTGTGTAACTTTATTAGCATCCTCCTGAAATGCATCAACAGCATTGAGAGTAACATCCTCCTCTCTGCCCCTTAATGCTCTCTGGTCGCTATGGTAACGTGTAAATATTTCTTTCAAAATAAGACGTATAACTACAACACAGGAAAAGACCCAGGAAAACCGAGCTAACAATAAAAACCCTGAAAACCATAAATTTCAACCAGAGTCTCAGCTCTCACGGACCAGTACTGGTCAGTGGCCCGGTGGTTGGGGACTACTGCTTTAATGGAATTATATTTTTAATTCATGCCCAGTTAGAGTGTCCTAAGCAGCCATCTGGCACCAAATGCACTTTGTTGTTGAGAAACGCCATAAATCTGTTAATCTCGCACATATCATTTTGTGAACACTGTAAAACGAGATGCAGATTGAAGCAGCAGAAATGAGTTTTCTCCAGAAGGTGGATGGGCTCTCCCTTAGGGTTAGGGTGAGGACTTCAGCCATTCAGGAGGGGAACTCCTCCACATCGAAAGGAGATGGCTAACGCTGTCGCCTCCGGGGTAAGGTGTTTCAGCCAGGCATGTCCTAGGGTGAGGAGGCCCGGGATATGCTGGAGAGATCAGATTGATCGGCTGGCCAGGGAATGTCTCTGTTTTCCTGGAGGATGAGGTGAAAGGGGCAGGGGCTTTCCTGCTGCTGCCCCCAAACCCGACTTCAGACAAGCAGAAGAAAATGGCTGCATGATTTTTGTTACTGTAGATTTGAAATTTTACTTAAATAAATGGTAAATGGCCTGTATTTATATTTATATTTATATATTTATATATATTCATGAACAAATGGAAAAGAGGCCGTTTATACAATGATTTCCACCTGCAATCCCTGGCCAGGTAAAAATACGTGACACACACAAGTTGACACACAAGCTACCACGGCGAGTGGACTATGGAACGCCAGGACTGCCATAATGAATTAATTAAATACACCATTAAATAATTAATTAAATGTGGCAATAATTAATTAAAATTGGAATTAATTAATTAAATAAATAGTTATGACACATGTAATTAAATTATTGACACATTTAATTAATTATTGACACATTTAATTAATTATTGACACATTTAATTAATCATTTAATGATATATTTATTTATTTCATTTTGGCAGTCCTGGCGCCTGGCTCTCATCATGAAATAATTTTATCTGTCAGCCTCACCCATCAAACTCAGGGGGCGGGGTTAACGCTGATCGAGTCAAAACCATTGCTTAGGCCTGGTGGCCATTGTTTCTAGCACACAACAACCGGCATGTGGAAGCTAACAGAACTGAGCTTTGAAAAACCCTGTTTGTGTGTCACCAAATACCGTTTTAATATTTTTTTAGCCGAGAATGTAGTGGTTTAATCTTCATGTGTCTGGTCGGTTTGTCAAGATACAGCCTCTTTGCAAAAGTGTTTCGATGATTTCGGAGATGTCTGCCCAGTCTCACGGCAAAGCGTGGGATAGACCCGCTCGCCTCGCAAGCAATCCCACCGACAAAGCGCAGGCCCCGGTACACAGCTGTAGTAACCCCCGCTGACTTCTTTTACTGAGGTTATATTTATCGGTGTTTTATTTCCTGATGTTCTTATGTGTCCTACGGGTTTCAGTCTGAATTATAACTAACATTAAAAACATGTTTAAGGAGGAGGGAGAGCAAATAAATCTGTTTAACATCTGATCTTTGGGTTTTTGTTCAGTAATCAGCGTGACCTGTGTATAAACACATAAAAGAGATAACGTTGGTGTTTCCGTCATGTAGTAACTGCTGGCTTTAACTGTACAAAGGTTGTTCGACACTATGAACCACATACAGACTTCATGATGTTCGGCTAATATTTTTATTGTGAATATTAATCATACTGACCTCGCTCTGTACACCACGCAGCGAGGTCAGCATATCCACGATATCCTCAGCTCCATGAGTTAACACAAAGTTTCCCACCTGACTATCTAACTGCCAACTATTCCAGAGACGTGAAAATATACAGCATAAAGAAAAGTGTAAGAGACTCAGCAACAGATTAGAATAACAGTTATACATTTAATAAATCACCAAATGAATCCAAGAAACGAGCAAACCTGAGTTTGTGTTCCCTCAGCTGCAGACTCGCTGCTGTTTAAATGTTTGAAAAGGAAGATTAGATATAAAAAACGTCAAACTCAGTCTGCCTTCACATTTGATATGAGGCCAGCACGTATAGTGGCTGTGTCCTGTTTTAAGATCATACATGTAAAATTGTTGTCTGACCTCCGTCGATCCAGCCGCTCAGAGTCCGTGGTTACCATGGTTACTGCATAATCAGCTATAATGTTAACAGCTGGCACTGAGGAAACCTCCCGGCAGCATGGGTGTTTATGTTTTTCATTGCAAAAGAACCGTCTGAATGGTTAACTGAAGTTAACTTGGATAAATTATAGTTAAGGAGTATCACAGATAACGCCTACGTGAGCTGTGCGACTGTTCACCACTACACTGAAATCAGCAGGCTATTACTGAAATACACGTGCTATATCATAAACTATGATATAAATAGGGAGGTCCTATTAACATGTTTAGTTTTAAAGGACACCTTCCTGCCTTTAGTCTCATTCATGAGCAGTATTCGTTTTCTTCTAACATCCAGAAGTCTGCACGATGTGTTTCATAGTTTGTAACAAGCCTTTGACAGGTAAACATAACATGACCGAAAAAGCAAAAAAAAAAAGAGAGAGAGAGAGAGTGTTGACATAAGAAGAGAAAATGCTCTCAATTATGGAGACAGGCAAATGGTTCATTTATGTTTGACGTGTGTTTATTCCTCCCTAAATATCGTCGGTGAAGTTCGCCATGCACGTCAGATTTTCCTGCGCATTTTTATACCTCTGCCAACAGAGAGAGAAAAAAATCACATTCTAACAGACAGCTGGTGCTTAGAATACAGATGAATAACTATTAAAAAACAGATGATATTTAGATGATAGTTCAGTCTAACACATGTGCCAGTGAACCATTAAACGTCTGTGAAACTATGCAGTTATGAAACGTAACTTTAACCTCAGCCAAACCGATTTGCTCAGTTGTAAATAAAACAGCGAAGTAAACGTGACCCGACAGACAGAACCTGAGTGAATGAAGTCCAGCGTTTAACCACTGAGAGCTAAAACTCAGCTGAGGTTTCAAAGCTGTGTGCCGGTGATTGGACATCAGCCGCTGATGAAGCTGTTCGCCTATAAAGTGCTCTGTAAGGAAACAAGCTCCAGCAGCTCTGCGCTCGGGGAAAATACTATATTTACTTATCTTGTGCAGAAAAATGCGCTGACATTGCTTTATATCGAGCACCGGCTGCCCAGTTAAACTGTGACTATCACCAGGTAACGTAGGCGTGTTTCTTGAATTAGCAGCAGGTGTTAAACAGCTGACAGGTGAGGAGGAGGATGCATGCAGGTAAACTGAGGGTCTGTTGAGCTGATCGCTGGTTTCGTGAGAAAAATGTCAGCTCGTTCTTTATGTTACAGAAGCACAGAGACACAAGACCAGGCGGAAAGAGACGATCGTTCGGTGAAAATGAGAATCTGCGAATGCAACATGTGGAACACGGAGAGTGGAATATGTAAACAAACCGGTTAACGTAACCCCCTCGGTGCACTCTGCATGCTAATTGTTAGCAGAGCTAGTGAAATCTCTGACAACATCTGAGCACTTTTGCAAACATGTTCTATGTTGACAACCTGACCAGACATACGGCGCGACATTCGCGGCTAAAACACTGTTAAAAGTGTAGCTGGTGACAGAAAAACGGGGTATTTTAAAACTACACCACCACCATTGCTGCCTGTGATTTGATCTGCATTCTGGGATACCTGGCTGCCCCAAGTCTACACAAGCAATCGATTATCTAGGATCGACCTGTTTTGACTTACTTTGCACGGCAACCAATCAAATGTTAGAGAAGCTGCATGGGCAGCGTTAACCCCGCCCCCTGAGTTTGATGGGTGAGGCTGACAGATAAAATTATTTCATGATGAGAGCCAGGCGTCAGGACTGCCAAAATGAAATAAATAAATATATCATTAAATAATTAATTAAATGTGTCAATAATTAATTAAATGTGTCAATAATTAATTAACATGTGAAATACATAAATAATTAATTAAATGTGTCAATAATTAATTAAATGTGTCAATAATTAATTAATTACATGTGTCATAACTATTTATTTAATTAATTCCAATTTTAATCAATTATTGACACATTTAATTAATTATTTAATGGTGTATTTAATTAATTCATTATGGCAGTCCTGGCGTTCCATAGTCCACTCGCCGTGGTGGCTTGTGTGTCAACTTGTGTGTGTCACGTATTTTTACCTGGCCAGGGATTGCAGGTGGAAATCATTGTATAAACGGCCTCTTTTCCATTTGTTCATGAAGGAAATAAACAGAGATCAGTTTGCTGATCTGTCCATGTTTCTGATTGGTCACATGATGTAAACTCCGCCCCTTTCACAGCAAGTTAAGCTTGGGTTAATTTATTAAACTGCATGCACAAACACACGTACACACACGTGTGCACACACACACACACTCCTGGATCTGCTGCTGTGTGTCTTCAGCAGTGTCTCTGTGGCGGAGCACTCACACCAAACATCAAGCAGACGTTCTTGTGGCTATAAAGACTCCATCTGATGCAAAATAAAACCTGCTGATAATCCAGCTTTACTTTCCTGCCACTGGTGGAAATGGTACAAATCCTTAATCCACTTGCCCGAAGATTTAATCTGAATAAATGTTCACCAGAGGAAGTAGAGCAGGAAGCTGACGTCCAGGCAGTAAAGAGTGAGTACTGGGTCAGGGTTATCAGACAGTCTAAGTTAGGGTTAGGTTTCTCACCACACACCTCTGAATCTGTGATGATCAGTGTGCGTGTGTGTGAAGAGCAGAAAGCTGGTGATCAGTAATACATACAGTAATAGCTGATAAATAAAACACTGATCAATAAACCACTAAACCGATTATAAAATGCAGTCTGGCTGCTCAGTAGGGATGGGTATCGAAACCCGGTTCTTGTTGAGAACCGGTTCCCCCTGTTTCAGTTCCTTGGAATCGTTTGCCATTTTTGCAAACGATTCCCTTATTGATTCCAGTTGCCCCGAATGACGTCACCACGTTGCGGAGCGTCATTTACCTGGCAGGAAACACGGCAGCTTAAACGCTCAAAAGTTTGATTATACTTTACGAGAACAGATGACAACAGGGCAACTTGCAATATTTGCAAAGTAGATATTTCATTTAAGGGAGGAAACACTACGAATATGCAAAAGCATTTGCTCACAAAACACACGATGACCTTAAATGAATGTCGTGTTTTTAATTCCGCTCCGGACTCGTGAATCTCAACCCAGCAGCAGCGGTAACGTTTGCACGTCCTCTCCCGTTAATGCGGCAGGTAAATAATCAACTAACAGTGCATATTATGTTAGCGTGATCTGCCTTATTACAAAACCTGCCATTACTGTGCATTTAGTGACCATGATGAGAGAGGCACACAGAGTCTGGCTCAGATGCTGGCAGTTCTCGCTGCAGTCTACCGGTAGCGTCTCCTTTCAGGCCAGGATAGACGAATGTCACCGAGCAGAGACTCAGTTTGTGGTCAAAGGCTTGAAAGGCCCATTTGCCACAGCAGATGATTTTCAGTAAGTGAATGTGTTTAATTGTAGGCAGGGACATTACTGGATATTCTTGTGTAATTGCTACAGAATAATTTATGTTATACTTTGTTATTGCTACAGAAGAATATTTATTTTATTATTTTACATTTACAATTTTTTTCCTGGGGACCCTGTGACACCCCATTGAAGAGCCGTAGGCTGGATCTAAGATCTCACTGTTGGGTTTGTAAGGCCATGTTACTCCTAAATTTCTATCTTGTTCAAAGAGAAGATATAAAACAAAGTTCTAAGCTAGTTGACCTTAGTGTTCTCCTTTTTTAAAAAGAATCGATAAAGAATCGAATCGTTAAACAGAATCGAAAATGGAATCGGAATCGTGAAAATCTTATCAATACCCATCCCTACTGCTCAGTGCAACATATGAAGCAGCTGATTGGTTGAGTCCAGAGACAGAGAGTCTAGTGAGGGTGAAGAGAGGCGGGGCCACACAGAGCCCCCCCCCCCCCTCTAACTGTCTGGTCCTCATGCATCATAAGAGCTCAGATTGGCCAACGAGAATCACATCTCAGACCGCCATTGGGTGAGTTCAGGTCTGTCAGAGGTTTGAGGACTGTTTGATGCTGTGGAAGGACACTCTGCTCGGTGAGGTGGGCAGTGACGTGGCACGTATGACACGGCTCCGGATGGAGTGACGGTCCTGCCAACGAATCCAACGCTTCCTGACCGCGGAGCGCACCTAGATATGTAAACGGGTAAACAGAGACATCAGAACGGTCATGTAAATACGATTCATACATGATGTGAAACCAAGAGGAATCCTGATTAACATGACAAACCTCGCTATTCAGGAAGCAGTAAAACACAGAGACGAAAAAGCCCTGCAGGGACACAGAGAGTCGACAAGTTAGCCAACAGCGACTGATGGGCGGAGGAGCTACAAGAGTCCAGCCTAGAAGTGACATCATCAAAGGATGTGTCCATCAACGTTCTGGCTAATAGCTAAGCTAAAGGTTTATGATTCTTTTTAGATCAGTCTGTGTAAACTGAGCTAAGAAAGCTCGGCCAATTTAGTCTTGGACTGAGACCAGCATAGTAAACTGGATTTAGTAAGCTGAACCTGGTCTGACAGCAACAGCTCATGTATTAGTGCTCAGTGACCACACCGAGGCTCTCTGATAATCGATTAAACTGTGTTAGGCTCCCTCTGGTGTGGGTGGCAGTCTGAACCTGGAAGGACTCAAGGATGGAGTTGAAGTAGATGAAGACGATCCGAGCGACCTCGTCCTCTCCTCCGGGGTTCACAAAGAAAAGCATGTAGGTGATTCCTAACAGAGGCAGCAGCACCAGCGTCGCCTTCACCGCCTTCCTGCAGCACCAGAGAAGCACATTAACCCACACAGGCATTCTTTACCTTCAGCAAACAGGCTCATGCAGCAAGAGGGGAAAATAAGCTGGTTTATGTGAGGAGCTGCATAAACATCAGTGAAGACAGACCGTAAAGACACGGCCAGTGTGAGTGTTTGATGACCTCCAAAGAGACATGCAAAGGTGAGGCGACAGCTAACTATCACCTGTACATCACACCTGCTCTCATCTGTCTGTAAGACCAAACCAATGACTTATTTCTGATCAATCAATCACAAACCCAGCTCAGCTGTCACGCTCTTCCTATTTACAGGTGTGTTTCTACCTGTATTGAATGGTTTCTGAGGTTGTTGATGCCCTGAGTTTGGTCATCAGGATCCGGACGATGTTGAACAGGAAGACGAAGTTAATCTGAGGAGAAGAAGACTTCCAGGTTTATACACAGCTGGACTATGAGCCAAGTTACCTGTGCAGGTGTTTCTCACACACATGTGACTTCACAGTGTGTGTACATCTCTGAGTCTGATCAGGTTAGCAGGTTTCAGAGACCACATCACATGACAGCTTGTCAGCTGACGTGTCTTCTCACGTTAAACCAGACCATCTCACTCCTCTTCCTCTCTCGATAAATCATCCTCTCAGCTGTCTGTAACAAATCTGATATTTATAGACTTTATGGGATTTTACTGGTTTCTACTGTCTGATGGAGGCTTCGGCACCACTTGCTGGTCAAAGGAATCTCCAAAACATCAGCATCAGTCTCTGACAGAATTTAAGATGGACTGGCTGTGTTTAAGGAGGACTGTAGTGTTTTTAAGGTGGACTGGCTGTGCTCCTACCAGCAGGACCAGGATCATGGGGCCTTGGTAAATGTAGTCTGTATAAACTCCCGCCCTCTTTCCAAACCAGCACCTGTCAATCAAAACACAGTCACATGACTCCTCACGTTCAATATTGCAACACATTATATTTAGCAGAAGTCTTATCTGGTCACATGACCTACTTCTCATTGTCGTAGTACAGCTTCCCAAAAGCCCACGCCACGATGATGGGGAATGGAATACCTGCAGACAGACAGAGAGGGAGACGGGTGAGCAGAGAGAGGGACAGGAGGACAGGTAGACAGACAGAAAGGGGGACAGATGGACTGACCCCACCCGATGCAGATGAACATCCACTTCCTGAGTTTATCGGTTGAGTAGGTGAGAACGACGGCAGTGTGGAGGTAACAGCCTTCACCAAACATCCAGAAGAAGTTGGTCACATGGAAGTAGTTATAACCTGCCGTCACCAGCCTGCACCACACCTGCAGAGGCCAGAGTCAGCGTCACGGTCAGCATCAGTGTGTTTGTCAGTATGTGTCTGTGCGTGTGAGTGCGTGAGCACCTGGTTTCTCTCGGTAACAGCGGGATTCATTGTTAGCTGGACGATGAACCAGGTGGCGTTCCTCAGGATGAAGGCGGAGATCAGGTTCCAGTGGATGATGTTCCTCAAACAGCGAATGCTCCTGAAACACACAGACTTGAACTGATTGCCTCCTCCTTAAACACCTCCACACTATACAGTCAGGTGAGCTTTTCAGGACTGAACTTTCCGCAGCTTGTTCCTGCTGCGCTCAGTCGTTTAAACTGGATTTCATCATGTTCGCCTTTTTGGTCACCTTTGTGTTTGTGCATTTGTCCTGTTTGTGAGCAGCTAATCTCACAACATCAGACTTTTTCAGAGCAGCATCAGGAAACACCTTTCAGATCATTGCTGCCACCTTCTGGTGGTTTTAGTACATTACATTTTAACAGGCTTCAATTTGTTTTATTTAAACATTATGACAGAATATTTAACAGCAATCACCATCCCTGCATCACCCTCTCATGTTTTAATTGGAGAGCTTTCAGTTTGTTTTAAAGCTTGTTTTCATTCGCATCATTTTGATAAATAAAGAACTATCAGCCAATAAGCACTTGCGAGTCCAAGTCAGCCTGCTTTCTCATTACTCTCAGGACTAATTTAGAGTCAAGTGTTAAATTAGCATTTCGTTCATCAGAAATCGTGACCGGCTTCAAAGAGGAGAGGAGCTGTGTGAAGGAGGTCATCATTGGGCTGAAGAAACGAGCATATCAGCGAGAATGCTGAGCAGTTTGTCAAGGACAACATTCAGTCAAGTGAGGAAGACTCTCCTGGAGGAAGATGCCGTGTTTCCCAGCTGTTCACCAAGTTAAGAATCACAGAGAAAATCCAGAAGCTTCAAAGCATCAATCAGGCTCAGGAACAGAAAAATCAGACTTGACAAAGTAGACCAGGCAGCAAGCTCTGGAACGGTGGACCCATGAAAACAAAACCAACCTGTGTGATGCAGAAGAGAAGACGAAGAAGGGTCTGAAGCACCAACGTGAAGTGTAGACATAGTGGAGGAAGGGCGATGGCCGAGAACAGCAAGCTTCGGCTCATTGTTCAGGTTCGCCACAGGGGGTTCAAACTGAAGTCTGAAAGACCATCAGGTAAACTGAGCTTGCCAATCAGAGGCTGAGAAGGAAAACGGCTGAAATGGTTCAGTTTAATAGGTCAGGCTGAAGATCAGGGTCTGAACATCAATCACATCCTGAGGGTGTCATTTCTAACGTTGAAAAACTCTCCCGTCTGCGAGGACCTGAATCATGTCAAAGCTACATGACGCTGGGAGCATACACGACGGTGCAGGTGTGCTGCACACCAAACACAGGTGGAGGAAACTAGTTATTTACAACTGTCTTATAATGTGCCTCTATCTTCCAGCCTGGCTTTTGCAGAGCTCTGTGGCAGGGCTGTGGTATCTGGCTCCGATGCAGTGGAGGGGCAGTGCCAGGGTGGCTGGCAGGACAGCTGCTGCCACTCAGTAATCAGACTATTTCAGTGATGCTGGGGCTCGAGAGAGGAGCTGAGTGTGGAGTGGAGAAGCAGCTGAAAAGCCAACTTCCCAACCTAAGGAAAAAGAAAGGACGTGTTGTGCAAACAAAACATGACAAAACTGTCACCTGAGGCTGCGTGGGGTCCATTCATTTCACAAGCTCATTCTACTGAAACTGCTCGATAGACCCTGGACTATCAAGAGTGGCCAACTAGTACATGGAAGAAGTGGAAAAGAGGGCTTTGCTATCCTACTCTGGAACAAGTCATTGGTTCAGGTATATGGATGACACCTGGGTGAAAATCAAATCTCAGGACGTTTCACATTTCACGGATCACATTCACTCAGTGGACCGACACATCAAAGTGGCAGGTTAGCCTTCTTAGACTGTGAGATCTCCATCAGTAATGGGGGACATCTAAAAGCTGATGTGTACCGTAAACCGACACATACAGATCAGTATTTAAGGTTTGACTCTCATCATAATATAAGAAGAACTTTCTTTATCCCGAGGGAAATTTTTATGTCATACACATGCTCAATGCAGCAAGAGAGACAGAGGAACGGAGGAATAAGATATACAATATATACAATACTAGTATACAGTAATATACTGTAGGGTAGTGCAAATATAATATTAAATAACTCTAATGAAGTAACAATATAACTATATCCTGAAAAATAAACAGCTTAGCTATCAGTGCAGGTGATTCTAAAAGTGGCATAGTATTGTGCCAATGAATAAAAGAGAGTAGTAGCATATGACGGGGAGATGAAACGAACGTGATGAAAAACTGTTGGGTGATATTGCGCGGTCTGAATGGGAACAGAATCACTTTGTTATTAATAATCATCTACTGGAGCACAAACTGGGTGTCACCAGGACGCTACAATGCAGAGTAGGGTTGGGCGATAGGATGACTATATCAACTATCGTCAA
This sequence comes from Rhamphochromis sp. 'chilingali', assembly GCF_963969265.1. NCBI lineage: Eukaryota > Metazoa > Chordata > Actinopteri > Cichliformes > Cichlidae > Rhamphochromis > Rhamphochromis sp. 'chilingali'. Next base: position 181,239 of record NC_137942.1, read on the forward strand.
AAGGCTGAGCCCATCAGCGATTCATTTGTTTATTTGCCCATGAGTACGTTTGCTAAGAATGATGGCGATAATAGATCCAGTCAACAGAAAAAACAATGATAGCGCTGTTGTAACAGCCCCCTCCTCAGAGAGCGCCCAAACGCTTGTTGACAGAGCTGCAGAAGCTGCTGATACTCAGCCGGATGGTGAACACGTACATGCTCATGCCAGTTAGCCGCCTTTGAGAACTTTGCTCGCACTATACGTCTGCACAAGTGGCACACTGCTTTGGTTACATCCTTAGGTTTACCTCTTTCATCCAAAATAAGCGACTTTAGTGGAGATATCATCTGAATTTCATGAGCGGGACCACTCCTCCTTCACGCCCCCTCTGGCCTCAGCCTATAAAAGCCTCCCTTCTCCAATGTGAAGAGAAGAAACGCTGATCTCATTTTCATGCCCCACCCTGCCCCCCCTTTTTTTCTCTCTTCTCCTGTCCTCTCCTCTCTTCCTTGCCTCCCTTTATTTCTCGTTAGTACAGGGGGTTCAGCCCGGCCCGAGAGCCATCGCCAGTCCCCCTTCAAGGCCTTCCCCAAACCGCAGCACTAATCACACTTCCTCATCCCTCATTGCTCATCGTTACCAAGGGAGTGGTTAGTGAATGTGAATATTCTTTTAGTGCTGTCAGCGTTAACGCGCCGTCATTATGACAAAGACGATTAACAACTAACCTATCAGGACCGGACTGAGCTACAATCCCTGAAATGTTTCTGCCAACGTATTCCAGGCAGTTTGTCCAAAGTTTGTTCATTCTGCGCTTCAGATGGGTTGAGAGCGTTACAAATTTTAATCGCGTTAGTCGTGATGACCGCATTAACGCTGACAGCCCTAATTTCTTGGGGGAAATTAGTTCGTCCATGTTTGAACTTGTGTTGTAAACATGTATGATTACATTGCTCCGCCCATCAAAAAGTCACCACAGGGATGGGGCAGGGATAGCTCAGTAGGTAGAGTGGTGGCCCCATGATCGGAAGGTCGGGGGTTCGACTCCACTGAATGGCTACCCTGAGGTACCCCTGAGCAAGGTACCGTCCCTACACACTGCTCCCCGGGCGCTGCATTAGTGGCTGCCCACTGCTTCACTGGGTGAATGGGTTAAATGCAGAGGAACTATTTCCCTATGGGGACTAAAACATACACATTATTATTACATTACATCGACAATTATTGGACTGACGATTGCCGGTTTACATATCGCCTAACGCAGAGCGAACACCATCCCCACAGACACAGCGGCCAGGGAAGCAGAAGGACAGCACATCAAGAAGGCCCTGAGTAAATGTGGTTATCCCAGCTGGATTTTTGTCAAAGCTGGGAAGGCTCCTAAAGAAAGCTCCAGGAGAGAAGGACAACCGCTGCCTAATCGAAAACCTGTAGTGATCCCGTACGTGTCAGGAGTATCGGAGCAGCTGAGACACATTTTCTCTAAACACTGGGTCTCTGTGGCTTTTAAACCCCAAAACACGCTGCGCCAAAACATTAGACCACCCAAAGGATCGGGTCCCCCGACACAGAGTAACATAGTGTACGCTGTTAAGTGCAGGAGGGATTGCCAGGATTTATACATCTTCGTTCGCACAGATTAATTCTGATCTTGTTTTACTTAGTAATTAATTACTGGATCACAGCTTCAGAGGTCTGTATTACAGATATAGATATATAGATACAGATAAGCTGGGTTTTGGCTTATCCAGATAACTTCAGGGTTAACCTGGGCTTTCTGTAGGTAGTTTATTACTTACTGGGAAAAACTGCCATGGTAACATGTGCTGTGACTCCAACCTTCTCTAGACCTGCTTAGGTTCCAGATTACAGATCAATTGGTATGACATCGCCACCTATAGACCAATCAGATCGCCAGAAAATAGCATCATCATTCCTGGAAAACCCCTCATTACAGTGCACTGTCTTTGTGCTTCCCTGATGATCAGTAAATAATAAACATATTGATTTTTATTCTATAGGTTTTTGTCTGTTGTCAGCAAACAAATTTACAACAGTTTTTTTCTCTCTAATATCCTATCCTTAAACAGGACCAGCGCACTGTACCTGCTGACCTGAGGTCTGAATTCAGTCATCACATCTAGCTTCAAACCTTGAACAGCAGCAATAAAAACTCAAAGTGTCCAGAGCAGGTAATGTTCTCAGTTTCCATATTTTTCAGACTATAAGGTGCAGTATCAATGAACGGATCTATTTTCATACATAAGGTGCATTAAGCGAAACAAAAAGTGACTGATAGCCTTAAGTCTGAAATCTACTTCATAAGCATGTAGCATCCTAACAGCTAGGTGTTCCAGGTGTGCCAGGTCCTTATACACACACCATAATATTACGTTGAAGCACAGTACGTATCACTCCACGAGGCTCCTGACTATGGTAGCCGTGATGCTCCGACAATCCATCAAGCGGTGCGGCTTTGTAGCTTACCAAAGTCATATTAAAACATTTCTTGACAGATTTTTGAGCGCCGTGTACCACATAAAATTGGTTTGAGGTCAGTAAGCACAACCAGAATTCATACTTAAGACGCACTGTCGATTTATGGTCGATAATGGTGTTGTCACAGGATGTGCATGTGGTGTTCTGCTTCATTCAGACATGATGCTGAGTCTCGCCACTCTGCTGGAAACATGGAACACACACCTGAACACCTGATCGGCCAATCATATTCATTCACTCTGATCTGATTTCCACGCCTCCTTCATCGGGCTGTGGGACAGGAAGCTACAATGTTTCAGTGGTTCCAGCCATCACCTTGGAAACAAACAGCAGCACTGAGCGTGCTCAGTAATAAACTATCACCTGGAATTCAAATGTTTGCGTGCATTAAATTGATTAAGAATTTTCTGTGGCACGTATCTCACCCTTTTTACTACAATGTTGCATTTTATTTGCATACTTCGCTGTTCTTTAGAGATTTTTTTTATCACCATGTTGTAACATCAGGTTGCGCTCACAGGGATTATTTTCTGTGGAAGAAGAGTCATGTGACCCACGAAATGCCCCTTTGTGATTGGTCAGATGCCCTCCATGTGAATGTGCAGGATTAGTGAGTTGATAACTAGCTTTGTGTGAGCGCCATTGTAAAGGTGAGTCCAGATGATGGAAGGATATCATGGGTTTGTTTAATCTTCTTCATGGTACAGTCACCTGCATTACCCTCACCGTCCACAAGGGGGCTGGACCTGTGCTCCTTTCTTTGTGAGGATGCGCATAACTGATCCTTTAACCTGAACCAGGAACTGAAGCTTAACCCTTCAGCTGTCCTCACAGCAAGCGTGCGACATGTCTTCAGACAGGTGTACACACAGACAAACAGGTGCATTACCTGAGCCTCATGAAAAGCGTGAAGGCAAGCAGCAGCGCTCCCAGAGAGATGCAGTGGCCCAAATAGTTGATGATGACAGCCACCTGATAGTGAACTTTACTCTTCCTCTGAAACAGGAAGTAGAGCGAGAAAGGACAACCTGTCAGATCTGACCCATGACTCCAGAAACAACCAAGCAGTTCAACAGTTTCATGTTTTCATCTTTATTATAAAATTCTGAGCTCAGTCTCCCCCCATCATGAAAATGTCTGAAAGAGTAAAACTAGAACAGGTTCAAAGGTCATGGAGAAAAGGCCCCGCCCACTGAGCTCACATTTTTCCTGCTCCTCTAGATGAAGGTACAAAGCTGAAGGTTTATCTTAATCAGTGAAACAAAGGAGGAAAGAGCTTCAAAGAAGTCCCACCCACAGTCAGGTATGTGTAAATGGGATATTTCTTCAATATGTGCTGGAATGAAATCAATCAGCCAATCCATCAACTAGTAAACATTCTTCATAAACAGCTCCCTGAGACTCGACCACAGCATATCTGAGGTCATGTCTTTGACCTTTGATCTCTCCTTGGATCCTATAGTCTTGACCTATAAAAAAATAATTCCCACCTGGTTGGTGAAGGTTTTTATCTGGAGCTGGTGAAGGAGCTCATGTTCTCTAAGACCTCTGTAGCAGTGGTTCTCAAACTCATACCACACTGGTGGTATGTGGGCTCCCTCTAGTGGTATGTGGGAGGTCTCCAAAAATTTTTTTAAGATTAAATAATATACAATACCATGTTCTGAGTGAGGGATTTAAAATGAAATGAAGACAGAAAACTAAACAGCAGTGACGTTTGTAGGGTTACTGAAGTTTGGATGGGTTAGGAACAAATGCAATTGCATGGCAGGACGCTGTACACGGACCAAACTTCAGTCAGGAGAACAACTGAACAATTGAGATAACCCAATTCAAATTCAAATTTTTATTTGTCACGTACACAGTCATACACAGTACGATATGTAGTGAAATGCTTGGACAACTGCTCGTGACCTAAAGAAAGCAAAAAAGGAAAAGGCTATGAATAAGATAGGAAATAAATATGAAAAATTAAAAAGGGTAAATTTAACTAGGAAGGAATAAAATATAAATTAAGGTTAAAAATGAAATAACTGTACAACACAAATTAGAATGAAGGGTAAATTTAACTGGGAAGAATAAGATAAAATATATAAATTAAAGTTGAAAATAAAATAACTGTACAACAAAATACACAATATAGAACTATATAAGAATGTATGAAGAAATCTAAATATAAATAAATATATACACAATAACAGCAGCTGTACAAGTATTAACTGGAAATGAAGAATATAGTGACCAGTGTTGTGCAAAACCAAAGTCCAGAAAGTCCAGTGTGTGTGTAAGAACTGTATGTGTGGGTCAGTACTGTGTGGTGGTGTGATTGAGAGACCGTATCGCCACAATACGAGGTTAGTTTAGGTTATGTTTCTGTTCAGAGTCGCAGCTTTCACATGAGATGCTGAGGTGTAACAGGGGTCATGCCCTTTACAAAATCTATCCAATAATCAGTTTACAATCACATCCTTTCTCTGTGTGCATGTTTCCATAGCAACATGTTGTTTTCATTTAGATGATTAAAAATTATGCCAAACGTGTAATCAAAACAACTATGTGTTTGTGCCGTAATAATAATGAACAGTTATGCAACTTTCCTTTCATGCTCAGCCTCGTTGCACTGTAAACACACACGCACACCTTGCTTGTTAATTACGGTCTGTGATTGACCAGCAGCCAGCTCTTCTGGCCAATCACAGGAGAGCAGGAAATGGGTGACAGATTGTCTCAGTGGGAGATGCTCTCTCCTCTCTCTCTCTCTCTTTCTCTATCACACACACACACACACACACACACACACACACACACACACACACACACACAAAGCAGACCACATGACATTACATATGGACTTATAGACACACACACGTTGTTCTTTGTGCCTTTGTGAGGACCCCAGGGAAACCAGCTTCCCACCTGGACCTCAAAGGGATCCGCCCCCTTAGTGCTCACACACACAGAGGCTCCAGATGGTTCTCGCTCTCTGAGGACTCATTCACACTGACGTTTGATCACTCATGTTCTCACACTTGTCACTGACTGTTTCAGTTTATTCTGTGTGTGTGAGAGGGTGTGTGGATCAGGAGAATGCAGAAAACTTGTTAAAATCAAACAAAGGTTACAAATCGATGCTGTGTGGCTGAGAGGGCAGAAATCATGCTTCAGTGACTTCCTGCCACCTGCAAACACCTGAGCTCTGTATTAAGCAGAGTACATTCCAGCTTAACTCATCGGTTCTCATCTCCATGGTAACTAAAGCTGCAGAAGTAACCTGGTATAGGTCATGTGCTAGATTAGAGATCAGTAGGTCTGCTGAAGGTTCATGGTGATATGAGGAGCTTGGTAAAAAAAGGTCTGGACTTTAAGTTTCTTGAAGGTGTTTCATCCAAGAAGCTTCTTCAGTTCTAAGAGCAAATGATGCAGAGTCACTAAGGGGGTCGCTGACCCACTATTGATCAGTGAGTATAGGGGTGGGATTTAATAAGTTTTCTTCGTCCCACTCCTTTTCAGGTAATTTTTGTTTTTGTTTTGTGCACTTTATGTTCAATATATGTATTTCTGTTGTGCCTGAAATGAACAAATAAATGAATGAATCTATCTAATCACATGAGCCAAGGTGTGAAAACAGGTGTGGGTCACTACCAGCCGAGGTTGTGAGACCTTGCCCCACCCTATCATGTGATTTCCTCAGGTGAAATGACCCAGGATGTGAGTGGGCTGTTGTCAATAGGAAAATTGTACTTAGTAGTCAGTATAATCTTTTAATGGTGTAAGTTTGCATATGGTAGAATACTGCATGTAATCATTTGTGTTTAGAAGTATATAGTTGGTGGCATATTGAAAGAATGTCTCATCCTAGGAGGTCTGTGACATTCCAGGGTGTTCTGGCTTCACCCCCACATCCTAGGAGTATGGGAGAGGTCGTACCTTGTCTTATTGTTTTACGGTAGGATTAACGTAGCTATATCTGTTCTAGTCTAAGTGCTTTTTGTTTAGATGAAGTCGTTTATGGGGTCTCACACACACACACACACACACACACACACACACACACACACACACACACACACACACACACACACACAAGCACCCACTGAAGTATAAATAAAGACCGGGGCAGTTTCTCAGTGCGAGTCCCAGTTCTGGAGACTGCCCTTGCTAGCAAGAAGTTCTGTGTGTTTCTCTTCTCTGAGTCTCTACTGAAGAAGTGCTTTAGAGTATATCTCTTAACAGCTGTAGCGTCCAGATTACTTACGTAGTCAGCTAATCCGTTCAACTGATATAAGATGCGGTAAGCTGAACAGAGCTTCAACCGTCTGTTTGTTGAAAAATAGTAATGGACCGCATTTACTTGTTAGTAACTGTAACGGCGTTGTAACGACAGGAATAGTAATTAGTTAGATTACTCGTTACTGAAAAAAGTAACGCCGTTAGTAACACCTTACTCCCTGCCGGTAACTGATGCCCTCAGGGGTCGGTGCGTTGGTATGTACCAGCTCACTCCCGGTGGCTACTTGGCGGGTCCTGGTGCCTCTTCCGGGGCAAAGGGGGCCCTCGGGCCTCCGGCCTCTGGGCCTGCGGCTCGGCTCACTCTGGCACAGCTGGCGGGCACGCCAGTGCAGCCCCCTCTGGTTTCTGCTCCGTGGCTACTGGGTGACCCCTTGTCTGGGGCTCTCCTCAGCTCTTCCCAGGAGGGTGGCACGGATGCCCCCCTGGTGCTCCTCCTTGGGCTCTCGCACTCTGGGGCCTCTACATGTCTGGATCTCCTCCATGCCAGCTTCATGCCCTGGGGGCGGGGCTATGGCTCTCTACACCCTCTTGCAGACGATTACATGGGGAAACCTTTTGAATACAAGCGCGCTGATCCACACAGGTGTGCACACAGGTGTTCACTGTTCATAGACATAAACTACACCTTTCTTGGCTGCTACCTCAAAGCACATTGTGCGCTGTCGGTCCTGCTTGCTGCACAACAACATTCAATATTTAGTATTTACTGCAGTTTACACTTAGCTAGATTAACGTGATGGTGTTGTGTTTAGTATGTTGCTCTGGTTTTTTTTGCTTGTTTTCTCTTCTTTTTCTCTCAACAGGTGATCCAGGAGATTTTTTTCTCTTCTTTCTCTTTTTAGTGCCCTTTCTCACTGTCCCTGTTCCCTTCTGTTTTTCTTTTCCTTCATCTTTCTTTCTCCCTTTCCTATCCTCTAGTCATGTCTGTCCCATCTGTAACAACTGAAAATAAAATATTATAAACAATAACAACAAAGGTCGATCAAATACCAATACGGCAAGGCCGTGATGATCCACTTGGCAAAGTAAATCCATTGGGTATCCTTGTTGGTCTTCAGACAACAATTCTGACGGCTAAAGAACCAAATGGGACAGGCCAAAAAAACGTTACTTGTAACGGCGTTATTCCCATCACTGGTTATGGCGTTAATGTCATATTAATGAGATTAACGCTGACAGCACTAGTGGGAACACAACGAATATGACTGCACATTTACGCCGACATCATCCTCGTGCAAAGACAAGTGGAAGCAGACAAAAACAACAAGCACGCATGCTTTACCCGAGTCATTTAGACAGCCGTTAGCACGTGATTCTCCTTATGGGGACCTGATATGTTTAATATGCTGCTGAGAATATAGCCCAGAAGAAGCGTATAGTATAGCTTTTATTTTGGAAAGAGACATTTCTCTGTAATAAACTCTCTTTTCCAAAGATGAGTGATTTCTCCATCAGATAGATTTTTTTATTATTACTATTATTTTGTTGTTTCAGCAACATTAAATTTAAAAACTGTACTTGAGTTAAAATATATATTTATAATTTTAATAAATGACAAATTAAAAAGGCATGAACATTTTTTTGTATCGAAAAAATATCGAACCGTGACACCAAAGTATCGAACCGAACCGAACCGTGAATTTTGTGTATCGTTGCACCCCTAATACATATACATAAATACTAGGGGTGCAACGATCCAATTTTATAAAAATAAAAATTGGATGAAGCTGTCTCTCAGTCTGCTGGTTCTGGCCCCGAGGCTCTTCAGTCGCCTTCCTGGTGGCAGCAAACTGAAGAAGCTGTTGGACAGATGGGTGGAGTCACTGTGATGCAGAGGCTTTTCCAGATGAGGCGGGTGCAGCAGATGTCCTGGAGGGAGGGAAGAGAGGTACCCACAATCCTCTCTGTTGCTTTCACTACCTGTTGTAACTTTTCCAGCAGGGCCCAGTGCAGGAGTCATACCACACAGTGATGCAGCGGTGAGGATGCTCTCCACGGCGCCTCTGTAGAAGGTGCTCATAATGGGGGTTGAATCTCTCGTTGTCCTCAGTTTGCAGAGGAAGTAGAGTAGCTGTTGGGCTTCGCTGACCAGTGATGCTGTGTTCTTGACCAGGAGAGATCTTCTGAGATGTGCACAGCCAGGAACTTGGTGCTGCTTACCCTCACAGGAGCACCATTGATGGTTAGTGGGGTGTGCAGGGTGTGAGCTCTCCTGATTTCTGTGATGATCTCCTTGGTCTTCTCCACATTCAGGGACAGGTTGTTGTTGCTGCACCACTCAGCCAGATGTTTAACTTCACTCCTGTAGCAGGCCCTATCGTTGTTGCTGATGTGACCTACCACAGTTGTGTCGTCTGCAAACTTGATGAAACGGTTGGAGCTGTGTGATGGTGTGCAGGCGTGGGTCAGCAGAGTAAAGAGCAGGGGGCTCAGCACACATCATTGGGGAGCCCATGTACTCAGTGTTATTGTGCTGGAGGTGATGCTGCTGACCCGTACTGTCTGCTGTCTTCCTGTCAGGAAATCCAGCAGCCAGTTTCACAGTGAGGTGCTGATGTAACAGTGTTTATGTGGTATTATTCCACTTGCCACAAATGTCAGTGTAATGGGGAAACAGCCCCCCCCCCCTCAGTGTGGCTGGTTAGGTGAGGCTGGCTGCAGTAATCGCTGCCAGTCTGCCGTAGCCATACGAGAGGTGAGTTGTATTGTTCGGCACACGATATAGCTAAGTAGTACACATAAAACATAAAACATGTTTGATTAGCTGATGGGCACCAAGTGTAATAAGTGCTTAGTGGACACATGTCCAACACCAGTTTATGTACTTTTCATTTGTTTATTACTGTGTAAAACTGTGTGCTAAAGCAGAATGCTAATGGGATGTTCTGCTGTAGTGTTTCTGTGCGGAGTGGTGTGTGGCGAGCCTGTGCACTGATAAAACACCGTTGTTTCCATTCAGGTACATCATTTGTTGTTGCTGTTATTTTATTGTACATTAAAAATTGTAATATTGCTGCAGTAATCGCTGCCAGTCTGCCGTAGCCATACGAGAGTGTGCTGTGCGGAGTGGTGTGTGGCGAGCTTTTGCACTGATAAAACACCGTTGTTTCCATTCAGGAAATAAAGTGGCAACGATCGATCAGAGACTCCTTGTCTTCTTAAAAACACAAAGCAGAGTCGAGGAGTTGGTTTGGGCCGAACTGTTGCAGCGGGGTGATGCAGAAACCGGTTATACTGATCCCAGCAGATCCAGTTTAAACCACTAAATGAGAAGGTGTTTCCAAACTTTTTCCTGTTTCTCTTAAATATGTACCTATATATATATTGTTAAAGTGAATTGTTAAATGTTTTATGCTTACCACCTCTACATTGTTTCAAACTCTGTGTTCAAAGGCCCTCCCCCCAGCCTCTCGAGGTTCTGGGGGGAGGCTGCAGTGTTTTATCACAAGCTCATCCCATGTGAAGATTCTGTTTGATGTTTGCTAACCTTCCTGCCCTTTTTATGGTTTCACTGTGTTGTGCATATGGTGAACCAATTAGGGCTGCCACAAACAATTATTTTGATAGTCAACTACTCACCAATTATTTTTGCGGTTAGTCGACTAATCAGATCATGCATCCGTTGGACGTAAAACGTACAGCTTATTGCACCAGCAGCATCTGCTCTTATATAACTATCATTAGCTTACATCTTTAAGTGTTTAAGGTGCTAACTAAAAATAAAGACAAGATGATAGTTTAGTAAATTTGAATGAAATTTGCAGATTGTTTCGGTGAAGTTTAATAAACTCCTTGCTATCTAAAATATAACAGGACACCGGAGTAAATTCTGGAGCATCTCACACTTCTGATGATCAGCTGTCTGCTTGACGTTTATTCCGCTGTGTAAAAACTATAACTTTAATCTCAGCCAAACCGATTTACTCAGGAACAAATAAAATACTAAAAAAAGCCAAACAATAACATTGTTAAGTTATCTAAGTGACTTATATATCATGTTTAACCTGAGTAGCGAAAGACAGCGGTGGGTTTGAAAACGATTTGCGGGGAGTCCGCTGTTCTCACGGCTCTAGTTAGCCTAGCCCCCGGCTAGCTATCGAGCTAGTGGGTAACAGACGTCTCCGAAAACGTCGGAGCGCTTTTGAAAATATGCGGTGTCTTGATAAACTGAGCAGATATTTGAGGTTTACACAGCTACATTCTCGCCTGAAAATATGTTAAACGTTTATTTTGTGACCCAGAAAGAATAATAAGAGTAACATTAAAACTAACTAGAAAGCGAAAATTTCTGAAGAAATTTTAAGTGTGCCTATGCCGCCGCTAATCAGTATAGTTTTCCATTCAAACGGCTACAGAGAGCAAAACTCACCGGAGCAGCCATTCTCCACCATGAACTATGGTAAAACCAAACACCGCTCGCGCCTCACAGATGACAGCTTACAGTTTTGTGTAAAGATGAGGTGACTTCGTACAGCCCCAATTTGTAGACGCTGTGCGCAGAGGTTCATAAGCAGACCCGACAATGTTTGCATGAACACACTTTGAAGCATTACGTTATGGACCACTTTTCACACATAGTTGCTGTACCCACACAGCCGGCTGTAGCTTTTCATCTCACAGCCCGACACATACACAAAAAAAAAAAAAAAAAAAAAAGCAGAGAGCACAGACTTTACACCTGAGAGGCGTGATTGCAGATGCCGCTGAGGTGGGTCCACCTCCCCTGCAGCGGCACTGCAGACCACGCCCTGCCACACACATCAAACACGTAAAATAAATATTTATGCACTTTTCATTCACTTTTTGTTTTTTGTTATTTTTACACAGTGTTCTGAATGATTAACAATGGTCTACAGCCAATCTTGTGTATTATTATACAAACTTTGGTTGTAAGATTCAGATAACTATTTAATAAAAGCTAAATATTTTATATGAGAGTAAGAAAGAAAAGTATATCTTTGTCTCATACTCTCATCAGACAATACATGAACCTCTCAATAAACAAAATATTTGCTCGGCTTAAATGACAAACCGCTATTTTACACAGTGGAACACTTATTTTTAAACAAAACCAATGCAGTTCGCCACTGACAGTGCTTACCTTTGCACATCACAGTAAACACTGAACCAAGATGGCGCCCACGCGAACGAGAAATCTGAACTACGGTGTCCTGCAGAGGACAAATGGTCAAAATTGCTAAAATTTACAACATATATGCAGCTCAACAGCGACACCTTGTGACTTATTCCAGTCACTACCTTACATATACATAACGTCTTACCTGACATTCAGTTCACCGGACACTCATACTGAATCACCAGCCCATATAAATGAAAAATAAGTCCAGCAGCCAACCAAGAGTCATCACGAAAGACTAGGGGTGACACGACAGCGTGAGCGGGCCTGGGTGTCAGCCAGCCCAGCCTGGGTGTCAGCCAGCCCGACCTGGGTGGCAGCCAAGCCGCGCTAGCCAGCTAGCCGCCATGCGGCGGTGAAACGAGAGCGTGAGCCGGCCTGGGTATCAGTCAGCCCGGCCTAGGTGTCAGCCAAGCCGCCCTAGCCAGCTAGCTGCCATGCGGCGCTAGCAGTAACATCGTGAGAGATATGGGACTTCTTGATAAAATATGGGACTTCTTGATAAAACGAGCAGATATTTGAAGTTTACACCCCTACATTCTCGCCTGAAAATAGGGGAGGCTGTCATAAAGTTCAAAATCAGTAACTTAGCGCGCACAGCTGTATAGAAACTCCGTCGTGCTAGCTAGCACGCAGTACAGTTATTGTAACTGTCAGCACAACGAAAATAAACTACACCTAAACTCGGTTTATATCTGACCCAAATAGAGTGCAGTTAATAACGTCTTACCTGAAATTCAGTTCACCAGCCGCCTGCTTCTCCTGCATTGGGTTTCCCTTATCCACGATTGAGCTCCGCGTTAGCCACCACCGGTCGATCGGTGTTTCTTTCCCCGCATACGAGGGGAAGAGACATATACCGGTGGCTAACGCGGAGCTAGCTAGCCACCGGTATATGAACAACTCAGTTATTTTTTCCACATCGACCAGCATCATCGGCCCATATAAACGAAAAATAAGTCCAGCTAAGACAAAGACTGTTTGCGGAGCGATCGGGGGTGAAAGGAGTTAGAGACGCCTCACTGAAAGCCAAGCCTGGGTGCTTTTGAGCGAAGCGGCGCTAGCTAGCCGGCCGAACTAGCTAGCCGGCTAGCAGCAACATCGTGAGAAATCTGTTGCTAATATGGGATGTTTTGACAAAACGAGCAGATATTTGACGTTTACACACCTACATTCTCACCTGAAAATATCTTAAAAGTTTACTTTGTGACCTAGAAACACAAATAAGAGGAATATATTAAACCAAGTGGCAGCCGCCATTGTTTGACTGGCAGAGGCGTGCTTTGAATTGTGGGATATGCAGTTTTCCACCAAGCGTACACCATTGCCGTTACCGTAACTATTCAATGCTTCGTGCAACCTTAAGAATTCCAATGGTTCCTGAAAGCACCAACGCTGTGCGCGCCGTTCGTATTGTTGTCATTATGGTAATCCAAATACGGGGACATACCACTAGAGTGAGCCAACACACCACAAATTAAGTGAGTGAGCAAACACACCACAAAGTAAGTAAAGTTTCACTTTCGTTCGTTCCCATTCATTTGAATGGGCAAAAACTTGCATTAAAATATTCATATTTAAAAAACTATAGAAGTAATAAACACCAAAAGTCATAGCAACTCATTCCAGCTCCAGCCGCACACAATGATATATCATATGTGAACCTTGTCTCAAAACTGTGGGGCGAGTTAAGGTCCAAAATTTCAGGCGGAAAAAGAATAATAATAACTAGAAAGATTTGCATTTCCTGCGAAAATGCAGTGTGGATGCTTTAAAGCTGAAGCTGTATGCAAAAACTAGCTGAAAAAGCTGAAAAGTTGCAGAAATTGTAAAAACTTTGCAGAAGCAAAGGAACTTTGCTAAAATGGAATAACTTAGCAGAACTGCAATATCTTAGAGGAATCATAATACTTGGCAGAAATACAATAGCATAGCAGAACTTAGCAGAAATATTGTAACTTACCAGAAACATGATAACTTCTCAAAAATACAAGAATTTAGGAGAAATAGTATAAGATAACAGAAAGAATATATTTAGCCAAAAATACTTAAGCATTACAGAAACACTATGATTTAGAAAAATAGTACAACAGAGCAGAAATACTGTGATTTACCAGAGACACTGTGATGAACTATGAATATTGTAATTTTAAATCAATACTATGTTTTAGCACAAATACTATAATTTGACAGAAATACTATATTTAGCACAAATCTTATAAAATAGCAGAAATAGTATGATTTAGCACAATAGTAATAACTTAAACAGAAAAATTGGAAAAGCAAAATGGACAGCTGAAAAAATGCTGAACATGCTGAGGGTCCCTCAAATATACTTGTTAAATGAAAAAAATTGGCAAAAAAAAATATAACAGCCACACAATCACAAATATGGACACATATGGAAACACACATGCACAGAGAGAGACACACACAAGATCCAATTCAGTCAACCAGTCTAAATATATTGAATTTGAATCTTACAATGAGATCATCCCATAAAAAGGCTTCCTCTCTCTCTCTCTCTCTCTCTCTCTCTCTCTCTCTCTCTCACACACACACACACACACACACACACACACACACACACACACACACACACACACAGAGAAGTAAGTTTCTAGCTCAGTCAAGCAGCCTTGGAGCTGCTGAATTTGAATCCACCAATCAGAGAGCCTGTGCACTTTTTCCCGCCAAAACAGGTGCATGCAGCACAGAGAGACACAGGATTTTTGCAGTCTATTTCTCATAATGACGACTCCCCTCAAACAAATGACCATAATTTCCTAACCGTAGGGGCTAGAACGGTCATTCTTACACCGTTTTGTTCAGAAGAGATGGGGGAATCTTAAAGTGTTGACAATTTATCATTAAAATATGAATTATTAAAGATAATTGACTTCTAATGCACCATAACTGAGTAGAGCAAAGCAAAAACTGCCTTGACTTGCCCTCAAACAACGCTTTCTAACTCTAAATCTATTTGGAGTATCAATATCATTCTTTCACCGTAAGAGACAGCAGGCTTTGGTGAACAATCATGGAAATTTTCAGGTCTCTGTGGAAATCCATTAAAAAGATATGACGAGAGAAATAAGTGGTTCATTTCCAGAGTTTGAAATCTGAAGAAATCTGAGCGAAGGACGAATTTCCTACCCTCAAACAAGTCTAACTCATTTCAGAACGGTAATAGGTGAGAAAATAATTCTTGAATTGTGAGCGTCAGGAGTGTCTGAAGATATACTGGGACAAGCCTTATGTCTTAACTTTGCTTCGTTGAGGAGATATGACGATTCGAATATGCCTCTCATTACAGAAATCAAGCGGTGATTTTGAACAAGCTCTCCATTGACTTTCTATGGAGAGTTTTGCGACTTTGTGTTGGTCTGAGGAGATTTGCCAAAATTCTATAAATCCCACAACAATGATAGTGACATTTTCGGAAACCCAGCAAAAATACCTACGTTTTGATGTATAATTTGTGGAAGTTGAGTGAAGATTGAGCAAGTAGCAAGAAGTTGTTCGGACATGAAGAGAAGACTGCAAAACCTTCAGTGGCAGACTGGAAGCCAAGTGCATAGCAACCATAACAACGCATGTATTTTGTGAAAAATCACAATTTTGCAACTGAAAACTTTAAGAGGCATAAAGGTAAAACGGTAAAAGATTTGAAAAAGCTGAATCATACCTGAATAGCCCAATAATTTGAGAACATTTTAAAGTTTGAATGGTTGTTCTACGTGAAAATATGAGGAAGTAGTTAAGTTTCAGAAACAAGCAAATTTTAGCAGAATTGCAGAAGTTTCCCATTCATTTCAATGGGACAAATTAAGCTTAATATTTTAAAAAGTATAATAGTGAAAAATACCAAAAGACATAGCAGGAATTAGCAGAAATAGCAGAATATTTTAAAATTTGAACGGTGAAAATCGGCTGAAAATTGTGGAAGTAGTTAAGTGCCAAAAAGTGTACGGAAGTCCCAAGAGGAACTCAATAGTGTGGATGCTTAAAGCATCCACACAATAATAAATCCGAGCAATAGTAATAAGTGTGCCTTCGCATAGGCACACTTAATAAATCCGAGCAATAGTAATAAGTGTGCCTTCGCATAGGCACACTTAACTAGCTCCTGCCATTTTTGGAAACTGAGCTGGGCCGCGCTATGAATTCTGGGACACAGCTTCTTCTTCTTCTTCGGGGTTTAACGGCAGCTGGCATCCTTGTACATGCAGTGCTGCCATCTTCTGTTTCAGTCCGTTATTACACTCTTAAATCCTACTACTTATTCCTGCGTCTTTTGTGTTCTTACAAAGCTTTAAACGACGCATCGACTATTAAATTAGTCGTCGACGATTTTGATAGTCGACGTAATCGTGACTAGTTAAGCTAATCGTGGCAGCCCTAGAACCAATACAGGAATTGAACCATATATTGGGTGTGGGGGAGATTACCCCCTTTATGACCAAGGATGTTGTGATCAGGAAGTCACGCACACAGACACACACACACACACACACACACACACACACACACACACACACACACACACATTCTTGCACATGCATACACGTGCACACACACACACACACAGTGCCTTGTCTTTGTAACCATTGGGGGGTTTTACGGTGGGAGGTACTTGTGTTGTGTTGTATTGTGTACTGTAACTATCATGGGAATAAATAGCTGCGAGGGAAGCTACTCTTTGAAGGATTTGGGCTAGAGACAGGTGAGGAGCTGGTTCTGACCAAACTTCCCTTGTTAGCGGGTAAAAAGCCGGTTGAAGATGTTGTCTTGTTTTCCGTTCTTCATGAGGAATAAGTCTCTAAACTAGCGGGGCATGTGGAAACACAGACCCAACATATATGTGTGTGTGTGTGTGTGTGTGTGTGTGTGTGTGTGTGTGTGTAGGTATGTGTGTCATGCTCTGATGACACCAGTATATAAGCCTGAGGCAGACAGACAGACGGGCGGGTGGTATGAGCATTCTGATGTCATCAGACAACACTCAGAGTGAATCTAAATCCAATATTGATGAGAATATCAGAGAAGACCATTATCACCCAGCAGACGTGTGAACACACACAAAGACACACACACACTGAAAGTGTTTTCCTGTCCCATGTATCATCTGGGGACGTAGTCGTCCTTGGTCTGTCAGAGTAATGACAGAGGGTGGGCGGAGCTTTAGTGATGTCACATCGTTACCCTCATTTTGGGCCCAATAACAAACATACGAGTGAAACCTGCACTAACTCCTTTTAAACTGCCACACACTGATCATGATTTCCTCCTTTAAAAGGACTTGTGCATTACTACCAAACATCGTGTTAGTTAAGGCTCTGTTCGGGTTTACGAGCTCATCAGTAATAGAAACACGGTCAGAGCATATTGATCAGTGATTGGCGTTGGTGCTTCTCACCAGGACGATGATCTCGGTGCACTGGCTGTAGTTTCCTCGAGCCGCCCAGCTGCCGTTCACCTGACACTCTCTGTAGACCCGATCTGAACACAAACATCAACGCGTTACTGTCAGTACAGGTAAAATACGAGTCACATGACACGCGAGTCACAGAGCTACAGGTTAAAAAAGCTGATCCCACCCGTGCTCACAAAGTCTGTTTTTTCTGTCAGCCTGTCCAAGTAATGACCTGAGCCGTGAAGCCTTCAGTCGAGTTAAACAGTTTTCTGACAGATGTGAACCACAGAATCCAGCTGCTCTCTTATGAAGCGCTTAACTAAAACAACACGTCCTGATGTCAAACAAATGATGACTTTGTTTATGACTTTACAGCTGAATAAAGTTTTCTTTTTTCCATTACAGCTCGTAATAAAGTGGTAATAGCAGGCTAACGAGGGCTAAACAAGAACGTAATACTGTGGTATTTTGTAATTTACTATCAAATTAGTACTAGTACCAAAGTTATTTGGTACTAGTTGTTTTGCATTTTTGCATTTTTGTACAGCACTTTGGTCATCGTTGCTGTTGTAATCAAATGTGCTATAGAAGTAGCAAATATGTTAACAGTTGAGTAATATTACCCTGAAATGTATGTAACAGGGCCCGAAAACTGGAGTTAATACTGTGGAAATAAAGACACTCCCACGAGACAAAACCAATTAGTAATAGAAGTAATAGTAATTTTTGAATTAACCCTACTTAGTCCCAAAAGGTTGCTTCTGTTCACCTGAGACTGGAGAAGCCACCTGATGATGATGAAAAGTTTCTCCCAGACGAACAGAATTAACTTTTGGGATTCCTTACCTGGATGAGTGAGCAGACAACCCTCCAGCCTTAGGTTCCTGGTATTCTGCTTTGCAGTAATGTAAATATTGTGTTTAATAAAAAATGAAGTTGAAAAATCTTTTTTTCATCTTTTTTTCATGCCTAAAGATGAACAAAAAACCTGATTGAGGTTGTTATAATTCATGCATGAAAAGGTTAATAATAAGTAATGATTGAATGCAGTGAGACGGTGTAAGGAGCTCGGAAAGAAAAGCGTCTGGACCTCTTTAAGTTTCTTGGAGACATTTCATCCGAGAAACTTCTTCAGTTCTAGTACCAGCCAGTGGAGAGACCCAGATATTAAGCCCTATTGGGACTTGTCCTTGTCCTGTCCCACTATTGATCACGTGCCTCGTGAGGTGGAGCATCAGGTGAACCAGAGGAAAGTTGCTGCTAACCCATTCACAGAGAGGTGGAGAATGGCTGCAATCACAGCATTGTACGATCGTGACAGATGTACCCTTGGGCCCCCTCCTCGATTCAGAGATGGTCTTTCCCATTTCATGTAAATGGCCTCCTTGACTCTGCCCTCAAACCAGCGTAGACTGCAGGGCCCTGGCCTGACGAGGTGGCTCTTCTGTTTGGTTGTTTAGTTTTCCGCGATGTAAATATCCTTGATTTAGATCCTGGAACTGACCTCCCAGCCCATTGTTCCTTGAGTGGGCTGGTTTCAGTCATTATGCAAACGTACTGTTTATAAGATTGAAACCTGCAGTCAGCTGAGACTGAAGAAGTCACCTGGATGAGTGATGAAACGTTTCTCCCACAAAACGCTACGTCCAGATGAACAGAATCAACATTTGGAGACTTACTTTGGAATGTCTCTAACAACCATAAAGTTCCATATCTGGTCCATCTTCTCAACGATTTCCTGGTCATATCACCTCTCCAGCTCTTGAGGTATCCACCCTGAAGTCAATTTTCACTGAACTTGGCGTTCCATTGTCAGAAGAGAAACAGGAGGTTTTTTTTGGCGTAACCCTTGACAACATTTAGTTCCAGGCTTCTTTGTTCAGAGAAGTATTAATGTCACATTAATTGTATCAATCTCGTCCTTCAAAACGTTCTCCTTGTTCCCTCTTGTGCTAAAGGACTGCTGCTCTTCCTGTTGGACACCTAAACTTTGCTCTGTGCATAATTGCTACCACTTGCGGCATCTAAACCATCAGTCCTTGCCATAATCGCTCTGGCAACGTCTCGCTCACAGGAATGGCATCACTTTCGTTTTGATGATCAGTTGTCCCACCCTGACCACATTCAGCTCTAAACAGATGTTGCTCCTTCATCTATCTGCATTGGTGGTTATTATGGCAGAAGGTGGTTCTCTTCAAAATCAGCTCATGTCTAAGCCCCCATGGTCCGCTGACCAATTACCTCAACCTTAGAAAATTCCAGCACACCTCACCTTCAAAAACTGTTTATCATTGTGTTTATCCACGTTTCTACCAGATCCTGGTTTCTTTCACACTTTCATCAAGTTCTCTCATTGTCTGGAGTTTCTCCTAATCTTTTCTCTGGCCATTCCTTCTGCATCAGTGCAGCAACACCCGCTTCTAGCAAAGGAATCTCTGACCATGGGTAGGCTTGTAATTGGCCGGTCATTACAAACCTACCAATTGTATATTTGCAAGAATCTCCAAGACCTTTGTAAAGTTCAATTCAGTTCAATTCTGTTGCCTCAAGGCACTTCATTACTACTTTTAGGGGGTTTCCTTCTTTGGGGATCCGCCGAGTAGCTGCTGTCAGTCCATTATGAGGCCTTCCCCAAACTGCAGCATCAGTTCACAATTCTTCAGCATCTGTTGTCAGATCTAAATGAGGATGTGGTCTCAGCTAGTGAAATACCCTAGTTAGACAAGTAAACCAGCAGTGCTCTAATACGGTGATATAAAATGGTAAATGGCCTGTATTTGTATAGCGCTTTACTAGTCCCTAAGGACTCCAAAGCGCTTTACGCATTCACCCATTCACACACACATTCACACACTGGTGATGTCAAGCTACACTGTAGCCACAGCCACCCTGGGGCGCACTGACAGAGGCGATATGGTCCTACAAGGTCATTAAGATAAGATGGGGCCTGATTATTTAAGACCTTGTATGTGAGGAGCAGGATTTTGAATTCTGGATTTAACAGGAAGCCAATACAGGAGAAATCTGCTCTCTCTTTCTAGTCCCTGTCAGGACTCTTGCTGCAGCATTTTGGATTAACTGAAGACTTTTCAGGGAGTTTTTAGGACTTCCTGATAATAATGAATTACAGTCGTCCAGCCTGGAAGTAATAAATGCATGAACTAGTTTTTCAGCGTCACTCTGAGACAGGATATTTCTAACTTTAGAGATGTTGCACAAATGGAAGAACGCAGTCTTACATATTTGTTTAATATGTGCGTTGAAGGACATGTCCTGGTCAAAAATGACTCCAAGGTTCCTCACAGCGTCACTGGAGGCCGAGGTAATGCCATCCAGAGTAAGAATCTGCTTAGATACCATATTTCTAAGATTTTCAGGGCCAAGTACAATAACCTCAGTTTGATCTGAATTTATTTAAATTAGGAACAGCATTTCATCCACAGTTATTCCCTCTGACATGTCTGCTCCCTGACATCGATAAACCAGCTCAGGTTCTGGATCTGGTTCTGGGTCCTCAGACTCACAGCTCACAAACAGAACTGGACCTCATCATCCATCGATATCTCAATCAATCATTATTAGAGAGAACTGATCAGAATCTGAAGACAACACAACCCAACTCGACTCCAGTGTAACCATGGCAACTACTGAGCTGTCATCAGGGCCTTACGCCCCTGATCACCCACCTCATCAGTGCACGCTGTGTTTGATTTACATCAGTCTGATCAGATCAATACATCAGTGCCCACAGACAGACGCTTTATTAACATGTTACCCGATCAGATGCCAAATTACATCAGAGGCAAGATTTTTTCTGTGTGTGAAGAAATTATGAAGGTCCAGTGAAACATGAGCTCCAGCTGGTCTCTCTCTCTCTCACACACACACACACACACACACACACACACACACACACACACACACACACACACAGATGACTCATGCTATTAAGTTCGATTGGCAACCTAAACCTTTAATTAAACAGGACATTTATGCCACCCACACACACAGTGGATATAATGAAGACAGTTGGCACAGAAGAAGTCAGCTCCTCCTGGTACGGAGTGGGTGTTGGACGTCACTGAGAACACAGAGTGTGAAACTGTGATTGGCTGACACTTAATTGGCAGCCTCTGATTGGCTGTGGATAAAGATCAGTTGAAGACAATGGAGACAGAGTATATACTGTGAAAAACATGCCCCCTCTAGGAGAGAATGGTCAACAGCTCGTCGTTGCCCCTAAAGGTAAAAAAATAAACAAAAATCTAAATTTATGAGAGAAAAAACTCTGCCTGTGTCTGAGAGAAAGTGTGTAGCTGTCGTCACATTCACACATCAGAAACTGTCTGTGAACGTGTTAGCATGATAGTCTCTACATCTGAGCAGGTGGCACTTACTGGTGGTGTTGTAGTGGATCCCGTTGAACTGCTCAGGACACGGTCTGGAGACCAGCTCACCTGCTGCACTCCGAGGCCAACAGGTTCCTATCCCATCCACCGACAGGTCACAGTACACACCTGCAAAGAGAGAGCGATAGGTGAGAGGCAGAAGGACCTGTAGGGAACTTTACTTCATGAGACTCACCTTTGGTAAATATTATTGAAGTCTACAATGAAAGTTAGAGAATGACTCAAACAGGAAGCACCTCTTAATTTTCCTGTTGGAGTCTTAAACAGTACTGCACAGGTACACCTTGAGAGTACAGCCATGGCGAAAAGCAGAGTACCTCATGGTGATCCTGGTGCTGATGCTTGTCAAAAGTCAAAGGTGAGTGTGTGATACAGACCTGAGGAGTTGCTGACGGTAAATGTCTGGTTGAGCAGGACTAAGGTCCTTGCTGAGAGGCAGAACACAGAGAAGGTGTTGGCGCTCCGGTTTCACTGAGCACGTCAAAGGAAATCCCAAACAGGAAGTTACCTGTGAAGTTGGTCGACAGCAGGATCAAAGTTTCGCAGGTTAACTCAGCCGGGGAGACTGGCCCGCTCAGCGCCACGCACACGAAGACCACCTGAAAGCAGAGTTTCGGTTCAGATCGATCACATGACCAGCGGTCGGCGATGATCCAGCTGAGCGGCGCAGTGTTCGTCAGCGTGTTTTCTGTGTTTTTGTTCTAACTGACTAATAATGTCTCATTTATATGATACGGAGCTCAGGATCCTCCTGTTAATGATGCAGCTGCAGTCCCAGAATGCACTGCATCGCCTCTACGGCGATAATGGAACACAGAGGAGGAATGCAACGCTGCTGCAATGCACGCCTGGAGCGGACGTCCATTACAGCAGCGAGTCAGGTCGCTGAGCTGTGATTGGTCACAGCAACAACCAGCTGAGGTCAGCCATCCAATGACAAGTGGCTGGGTATCAGCTGGAAGAAGGAGGCAGATCACCTTCAGCACCAGAACAGGAAGTGAAGTAATGAAGACTGCACCAAAATAAGAGACATAAGCCTGCTTCAATGAATGACTTTCATTTTTCAGATTCACAGTTTAGTGAAACTAAAGTGTTTGTCTGCAGAGTCAGAGATGCAGAAACGTGTATCACAGAGCCGTGACTCGCCCACGCCCACAAACACCACAGACGGGCTGAACATCGGACCGCCTCGCTGTTTCTCTCTGAATCTGATCAACTGCTGATCATTCACATGAGTTTTCCTCTTATTTCCTGTTGGTGTCCATCTTTGTTTTGGTTCTGGATGAACAATAACATGACAGCAACTACCCAGAATGCACTGCGATTGGCGAGGCCTGTTTAAATCAGTGGACCTGCTACATTGGTACCAAGGTGGCTCTCTCATCGGAGCTATGTGCTGGGTCATGTTCTGTCTCAGGACCTTCTCTGAGGTGCTCTGTTTGTTTGGACAGCAGTAATAATGCATGTGCCGACTCCTTCATATCTGAGTGTGAGATCAGATGGTGTTTCCTCAGAGGGCGTTCAGTCTGAGCAAATATTCAGCTCTCACCTGCCTGTCGCTCATCTCTGCCTCTACAGCTCCAGTGATCACTGATCAATCAGCTCAGTGATTGATCATCAATCAGCTGCTCAGTCTGCGAAAAGGTGGAGTCTTCTGTTAATTCCTCACTAATGTCGCCATGATTCACACAGCATGACTTCACAGTTTGATATTCAGCTGGCAGTGTGTCTCACACACACACATTCTCGTTTTGATATCTTAGTAAGGACATCTATGCTTACCCTAACCCTCAGCCTAACTGTAACCCTGACACGAAAACCACATTTGAGATTCAAACATGTCTGCAAACTCTGAGGACAGGCAGTTGGTCCCCACAAGAATGGTAACATTCAAGTTTAGGTCCCAACAGAGCAACCTAAACAGGTATACCCACAAACACATGCACACACACGTACACACACAGTAAATGTGTCGGCCGCAGAGATCTACTGTTGTGTCTCTGAGCTAAAATTAGATCGCTAGCTGAGTGCAGCACACTCTCCGTCTTCTTGCCATGAATGTTTGGATCTTGGCAGCGCGTTCAGCAGCTCAGTGGGAGGAGTTACGTCAGCGTCCTGCAGCTGCTGCAGAAACCATCCTCGTTATCTGAGCCCGCTCTGCCTCCGGAGCCTCGTCCAGCCCAAGCGACACCGCAAATCGGATCAGTTGGAACACACACACACAGGGGTGCACTGTGTGTGTGCGATCTGATTGGTTGAGAGGTGCTGCTGGTCCATATGTCTCCTGATATGGAGCCTCTGTGTCTTGTCTAACCTGCACACTTGAATTCATCATTCACCAGAAACTTGATCAGACCTGCAGCTCCTCAGGATCCTGAACCACCTTAGCTAGCTCCTCTGGATGTGGAGCAGGATCGGTGCTCTTCCCTATGACTGGCACAACTTCAGAGTTTCAGGAAATTTTAAGTTCCATTCTGGATTTAACAGGAAGCCAGTGAAGGGAAGCCAATACAGGAGAAATCTGCTCTCTCTTTCTAGTCCCTGTCAGGACTCTTGCTGCAGCATTTTGGATTCACTGAAGGATTTTCAGGGAGTTTTTAGGACTTCCTGATAATAATGAATTACAGTCATCCAGCCTGGAAGAATGCATGAACTAGTTTTTCAGCGTCACTCTGAGGATATTTCTAATTTTACAGAATTTACTGCAAAACCTGAAACCTGAAATACATCAAAGCTCCGTCAGTCCACAACAGACAGCAGCAGACTGGCCAACAGCTGAGAGACTTGAAACTGTGGAGGCTCAGAGGAACAGAAGGCAGTGAAGGCAACATAGCAGCTCCTCACTGATCAATGATGAGCCACAAAAACAGATTAAAATCAAACAGATGTCAGAGTTTTCAGAAGAAATGAAGCCGCTGTAAATGAGACTCATTCAGGACAATAATGAGTCTGTAACGAGCTTCCTCTGCCGAGTGTGAGTCTGATCAAACTCCTTTGATTGGAGTCTTGATCCCGCTCTCTGCACTCTGACATGAATTATGTGTGGAGGACACGGAGCCTCGTGACTGAGCAGCATAAAAAGAATCAGAGGATCGTAATGAGCTCGGCAAACACAAAGGAAAGCTGCCACCCACTCACACAACAGCACAACCTTTAAACAAAAGCCAGTGGAAGCACTTCCTGCTGCAGGTCTGAGCCTCAACAAAGCAGAGGCTGAACAATCCGAGGCTGCCACGCACACAGCACTGTGCTATTGACCTGAAAGACTTTTATTTTGAAAAAACTGAGCCACGCTCCTAGAATCAGTTTAAATGGTCTGAACTGGTTTGGAATCCCGACGCCAGAAGAGGGCTGGACACTAACACACTAACACACAGACACACTAACTCACCACACCAACACACCAAACACACTAACACACCAACACAACACACTAACACACCAACACACTAACACACCAACACACCAAAATACAGACACACTAACTCACCACACCAACACACCAACACACTAACACACCGCACCAACACACCGCACCAACACACTAACACACCAACACAGTAACACACAGACAAACTAACAAACCACACTAACACACCAACACACTAACACACCACACCAACACACTAACACACCAACACACTAACAAACTAATACACCAACACGCCACACCCACACACTAACACACTAACACACCAACACACTAACTCACCAACACACTAGCACATCAACACACTAACAAACTAATACACCAACACACTAACTCACCAACACACTAACTCACCAACACACTAGCACATCAACACACTAACACACTAACACACCAGCACACTAACAAACAATACACCACCATACTAACACACTAACACACCGCACAAACACACTAACACACCAACACACCAACACACTAACACACCACACCAACACACTAACACACCAACACACTAACAAACTAATACACCAACACGCCACACCCACACACCAACACACTAACTCACCAACACACTAACTCACCAACACACTAGCACATCAACACACTAACAAACTAATACACCAACACACTAACTCACCAACACACTAACTCACCAACACACTAGCACATCAACACACTAACACACTAACACACCAGCACACTAACAAACAATACACCACCATACTAACACACTAACACACCGCACAAACACACTAACACACCAACACACCAACACACTAACACACCACACCAACACACTAACACACCAACACACTAACAAACTAATACACCAACACGCCACACCCACACACCAACACACTAACTCACCAACACACTAACTCACCAACACACTAGCACATCAACACACCAACACACCACACTAACACACTTGGTCATATATTCCGAAAATATAATGTCAATTCTCATTGTTATGCTGATGATACCCAGCTCTACATTTCCTCCAAACCTAATTCATCCCTCCCACCTTCCTCCCTCTTGAACTGTCTTATGGAGATCTTGGTTCTCCTCCAATTTTCTTAAACTTAACAGTAGTAAAATAGAAGTCCTACTCGTTGGCACGGCCTCTACCTTAACCAAATCTCACAGTTTCTCCATTAATATAGAAAATCCCCCCATCCTTCCTTCCCCGCAGGTAAAGAATTTGGGTGTCATACTCGACAGTACGCTTTCATTTCAGCCTCACATTTACATAGCCCGGTATGAATTTCACTTACGTAACATTAACCGACTCCGTCCTTTCCTTACTCCCATGTTGCTGCCATCCTTGTCCATAGTCTTATTGCTTCCCGGATCGATTATTCCAACTCTTATTTGGTCTCCCCAATAAGTCCCTCCATAAACTTCAACTTCTTCAAAATTCCGTCATAACTCATACTCTCTTAAGAGACCATATCTCCCAAATTCTTCAACAGCTTCACTGGTTGCCCATAGAAACTAGGATAAACTTTAAAATCTTAGTTCTCACATTTAAGTCCATCCATAACCTTGCCCCTCCTTATCTCTGTGATCTTCTTCATAGCACCACAGTTTCCCGCTCTCTCAGATCTTCATCCGCCACTCATCTTGTTGTTCCTTCTGCTTGCCTTACCCCTATGGGGCAAAGAGCTTTCAGTCGCCCTGCTCCTCGGCTCTGTAACTCACTTCCTTCAGCCTTAAGAAATATAGATTCAGGTACAGAGGATGGCTTTATCACTTCTTAATAATGGCTACATCCTCTGTGGGCTGATTTTCAAGATGCAGGATGAGGCGTTATAGAAACAGCTTTGTTCCTCTCACTCAACTTAATAAGAACTGTTGTATTAGACTCATCGTGTCTGATGACCAAACATGTGTGTGTCAGGTTCACATAGGTGTGTTTTGTGACGACAAACGCCATCATTTCTCTGTAAAACAAATTTAACTGCAGGTGTAAATAAAGCAACCTGGACCACACCAGCACACACTAACAGACCACAGTAATGCACAATAATGCACAATGACACTGGTCTCTCGCTCTGCGTCACACGACTCCCAGCATGCACCTTGCCGTCTCAGTTTGCTCTGCCAGTACTTGAACCTCCTCCATGGAGAACATGGAAATGCTGACAAATGTGAAAAACCCAGCAATCATGTCAGGCTGACATGCACCCACAGCATGGCGCCAGCCACTAGGCTCAAAGACCTGACCCCCTCGTCTGACCGCCATTGTAGCCAGCTGTGAGTTAATCTGTTTATTTCAGAGTTCAGCATCTTCGAATCTGAATGTCACACAGAGCCGAGCTCTTACACAGGACGGCCTCACATCTGGGCTCACAACATTTTCCCTGGAACGTCCTGCTGTGTGTCACTGCTGGTTTTCCTCCCTGCTATGCCTGAGGATCGGCCGTCTGAGCTGAGCTGAGGGCCCGATGATGACTTTGTGATGATAACGGTTCACACACACGGAGCTTTAACCACTTAGAGCTTCAGCGTCCTTCATCATCATTAAGCAGCAGACTGCTCCTTTAATCGGCGCTCTCCTCCTTCATGTCCCTGTGGAGGAGTGATGATTATCACCTCCAGCCCACCTCCTCCTGTCACAGCTTCAAATTTCACTGTGGACACACAGCAGGAGGCTTTTATTGTGAAGGAGCAGGCTGCCGACCAATCACAGTGCAGCTGTGGGAAGTTTAACCCTTCATTCGCCAGTGGTTGACAGAAAATCAGCTTTGTGGCCTGGAACTACTTCCTATACTTTTCATGTTGTCACCTGATATCTGACCTTTGACCTCCGCCTTCAGCGTGGAGCATGATGGACGGAGCACACAGATGGAGACAGGAGGTGATGCATGACGCTCGCCCCCTCACTACATCCTCTCTCTCTTCACTGTCATTACTGCTGCTTTGAACACACACACACTGTGACACAAACACACACACACATACACACACACACTCACACTGTGACACAAACACACACACACTGTGACACACACACTCACACTGTGACACACAGTGTGAGTGTGTGTGTCACAGTGTGTGTCACACACACACTCATATACACACTCTCTCTCTCTCTCACACACACACACACACACACACACTCACACACACACTGTGTCACACACACAAAAACAGCTGGCTGTACACTGAAGAGAAGCCACACCTCCATCTATACACAGAGTCCTTACAACTCTCAGTTGTGTGTGTGTGGTTGTGTGTTCTTTATTTAAATGCATACTGTTCTGGCTCTATCTGAATTATTGTAGTTTTATTAAATTGAAAACATAAATAAAGCTCCTGATCGTTGGAAATGTTTAAGTTGATTCTTAAATATGAAGGAAAATCAGCGAGGAAGTGGGCGGAGCAAAAACAACATAATTAAAGATGAGACTGACTAAAGCAACAACCAGTGAGAGTACTCCTAATATCTGACTCGGTCTGTGAGGACGTGACGCTGAGGCTCATCTCTGGGCCGCGGTTTGATCCGCTTTCAGACGCAGCTGGTTCCCGCCCATCAGGAACCTGAATTGCTGTTTGGTTTTCATCCAAAGTTTGAGTAGAGCTGCACATTCCAGTGTTTCACAGAAGCTTCAGTCACAACATGGAGCGTTCATCTATCAGAGTGCTTTGCGCTCTTGATGTCAGATCATTGACATCACTTCCTGCAGCAGCGTCACAGTGTTTCTCAGACAGAAACGCATGTGTGCTGCTGGGTTTGGGAGGTGCATAGACTTAACCTACTTCTGACCTTTGCATCACACAAGTGTGAGACACGACAAAGATTATTCCTCCTTTCAATAAACTTTGTTCTGAGTTTAGGAAAAAAAACTTCAAACTTGATGAAAACAAAAAGACATCAGTAAATCTGATGTCACCCAACTTTCCAGATGTTTCCAGCTGGACAGCTGTGAGGAGGATCAGCTCACCTCCTGCAGGCAGTGAATTAACACTGAGCATGCTCCAAAGATATCCTGCTACTAAATTATAGTCAGAATTTCAAAATGAAAGCCACAATTAATTAAAAAAACAAATATCGTTAATGGGGGAAACCTTTATTTTGAAACCCCTCTGAATTATGGCCGTTCGTTCACAATAAGAGTCGCTGACTTTGGCACACACTTTAAAGTTGAGAGGGTGCACGCGCAGCACGGAACTGTGCACACGCACACGGCCCCCTACCTGACTCAGTAGTTTCCGGTCCATCTCCGTCACTCATTCATCTACTCGGACGCGCGCGCTCTGGCATGCGCCTTCCTGCAGCTCACATTGGTGCCCCGCGCGCTCCGGTCCGGTTTAGATCCCAGAACATGTCAGTCCGAGCCGAGCCGGGCCAGGAGTCCGGGTTAGCACGGCTCTGTCCCGGTCCGCTCCAAGGTGCTCTCATCCACACTGACCGACTGAGGAGCGCGTGCTGGCAGTAAGGAGGCTGCTGTAGAGCTCCAGCCAATCAGAGGATAGTGCGAGAGGGAGAGATGGGGGGGGGGGGGGGGCGGTTAAGAAACCATCAAACATAGAGATCAAAAATCGATTAATCAAAGAGAACAACCACCAGTGGGTCTGTGTGTGTGTGTTTTGTCAGGTGTGTGTGATATAGAAAACAACTGAAACCGGATGAAACCTTTTCATTGTGATGGATTATTGATCGATCGCTTCTCTCTGAGCTGATCGTGGTGAGCTGGCGGCCGAGTGCCGATCACGGCTGGACTGGGACAAAAAAATCGGCCCGGGCATTTTGACAGAGACCGGCCCACCAGGTATTATAGGAAAAACCATAAAGCCTTTGAATGAAAACAAACGCTGTTGTCACAGTGATGTACACTGTGTTGTTGGTATATATGTATCAGTCTAATAAACTTAAACCTACACCATCCTCCCTATTCTGGTATTCTAAACAGTACCTGGAAGCAGACTGCTTGGTCGAGTTAACCTCCTGAACTATCTACAACACATGGTGAAAACCTGAAATTAAGACAGAGAAGAGGTGAGACATGGTCATTACTGATTACTGATGACAGATTTAGATATATTTTCATAAACCATTCATTTGCCACATCAATAAACAGCATGGCAGGGCAAAATATTTTTTCTCACATGGCAACCTTTAAAAAGTGAAAGGAGACAGAAAGACAGGTGAGAAAGAATAAAACTCAATTGACTTTTTGATGGCATTTTACACACAGCACTGGTGCAGAATCTAGAAAATGTGGGAAATACTGGCATCATATACAGTAATTAGCTACTTCTGACGAAATTATGATGGGACCCTAAAAAAAATTACTATGTACAATAATGGATTTCTATACATTTTACATCAGATGAATACGTTTGTTGTAAGATTCAGATAATTATTTATTAAAAGTGAGACATTTTAAATGAGCTCATTGTGAAACCTGGCCCCACCCTATCATGTGATTTCCTGAGGTCAGATGGCCCAGGATGTGAGTGGGCGTTAAGGCGTCTGGGGAGGGATCTCAAAACTGGATTATAGATGGCAGAGAGTTGGTGTCGTAAGCCCCGCCTCTGTTCAAAGATGGTCGCTCACAGTGGACATAGATGCTTCTTTCACTCCTCTGTCAAACCATCTGTCCTCTCTGTCCAAAATGTGAACATTGGCATCCTCGAAAGAGTGACCTTTGACCTTTAGATGCAGATGGACTGCTGAGTCTTGTCCTGTGGAGGTGGCTCTTCTGTGTTGTGCCATGCGCTTGTGAAGTGGCTGTTTGGTCTCTCCAATGTAGAGGTCTGAGCATTCCTCGCTGCACTGTACAGCATACACCACATTGTTAAGTCTGTGTTTTGGAGTTTTGTCTTTCGGGTGAGCCAGTTTGTGTCTGAGCGTGTTGCTGGGTCTGAAATACACCGGGATGTCATGCTTGGAGAAAACTCTCCTGAGTTCCTCTGATACACCGGCTACATAGGGGATGACAATGTTGTTGCGTCTGTCCTTCTTATCCTCCCTCGCTGGTGTCTGGTCTTCTTTTCTGTGCCTCTTTGCTGACTTTAAGAACGCCCATTTAGGATAGCCGCACGTTTTGAGTGCTTCCTTTACATGTGTGTGTTCCTTCTTTTTCCTTCAGGCTTAGAGGGAACATGTTCTGCCCGGTGGTGTAGGGTCCTGATTACTCCAAGTTTGTGTTCCAGAGGGTGATGGGAGTCAAACAGGAGGTACTGGTCCGTGTGTGTGGGCTTCCGGTAAACTTCGATGTTGAGGTTGCCGTTCTCTTCAATGTGCACGGCGCAGTCCAGGAAAGGCAAACAGTCGTCCTTTGTGTCTTCCCTGGTGAACTTGATGTTTTTATCCACAGCGTTAATGTGCGCAGTGAAGGATTCCACTTCTTGTGTCTTGATTTTGACCCAGGTGTCGTCCACATATCTGTACCAGTGGCTGGGTACTCTTCCTTTGAAAGAGCCAAGCGCCTTCCTTTCCACTTCCTCCATGTAAAGGTTGGCTACAATAGGTGACACGGGGGAGCCCATGGCACAGCCATGTTTTTGTCAGTAAAAGCCTTCGTTGTATTTAAATATGTGTGGTGAGGCAGAGATCTAATAGTGTGCAGATCTGATCGGGGTTGAAGTTGGTCCTGTCCTCCAAGGAGCTGTCTTCTTGTAGTCGTTTTCTGACAGTCTCCACGGCCTCCGTGGTGGGTATGCAAGTGAAGAGAGAGACTACATCAAAGGACACCATGGTTTCATCTGGATCCAGGGTAAGTTTCTGGACCTTGTCGGTGAAGTCGGTGGAGTTCTTGATGTGGTGTGGGGTGTTCCCCACGAGAGGTGCAAGGATGGTAGCAAGGTGTTTAGCAATGTTATAAGTGGCTGAGTTTATGCTACTGACTATGGGTCTGAGTGGGACAGCTTCCTTGTGGATTTTAGGAAGTCCATAGATGCAGGGTATGGCATCCCCTGGGTAAAGCTGTGATATATAAGGCGGTCAATGATTTTGTCCTTTTCTAAGTCTTGAAGGCAAGCTATAACTTTCTTTTTGTAGCTGCTTGTGGGGTCTCGCTTTAAGGCTTCGTAGGTATTGTTGTCACTGAGGAGAGTAGTGATCTTTGTATGGTAATCTGTAGTGTTTAGGACCACGGTGCATCTTCCCTTATCAGCTGGTAAAACAGTGATGTTGTGGTCTTTGCTCAGGGAAGCGACGGCCTTCTTTTCCTGTATTGTGAGGTTGGATGGAGGGACTTTGGCACTGGAGGCTGAGACTTCCATCCTGATTTGCTCTGCTTCTGTCTGTGATAATTTATTAATCCGTATGGCAGATTCTGTGGCTGTGATGAGGTCCACTATGGGCAACTGTTGTGGAGAAATGGCAAAATTGAGTCCTTTGGCTAACTCTCTCTTTTCAGGTTCAGTGAGGTTCTGGTCTGAAAAGTTCTTAACCCATTTCTGCTGACTGTCTTCAGGTGTGTTTTCTTCTCTGGGTTGTGTAGGTTCAGAATGAGGAGTGTGTGTCTTTGAAAGCAAGATGTGAAATTTCCTGCGTTGTCTTTCTTTTCCTTTAGAGTGTTGGGCCCGCTGAGCCTTGTCCACAAACTTGTAAACCTCTTCTAAGATTGGAGAGGGTAGACGGGTTTCCAGTTCCTGCAGAGTCTGGCTGAGCTTGATCTGGAGGACATCTATAGTGAAATGGACCTGTCTTATCCTTTCACTTTAAAGGTGATTTTGTGCTCTCTGCAGAATGAAGTCTGCTCTGTATCCCCTGACAGTGGATTTCTTTGCAAGCTCCTTTGACTACGATGACTTGGATGACTGAGAACCTTCACAGACGTACTGTGCTTCAACATAATATTACTGTATTGTGTGTGTATAACCTCTTTTTAAGTTTTGTGGATATTATACATGGTTATGCTGAGGATATGTCGGCCAGTTTCTACTGGAAATGGCTTTTGGTTAAACTGTCAGCAAAGAATTTGCATTTGCACTGTTACATTTCTATATAACTTTAATGCACATAAAAAAACAGCTGCTTGTTTAAGTGAAAATACAATGATGTTTTTGCACTAATAAAGTTGTGGAGTTGTAAAGTATTTTGTCTCGTGTCAGTTATATCGTCAGTTATATCGTTATTTCAAATTTTCAAATGCATATCGTGATAAATATTTTTGGTCATATCGCCCTGCTCCAATGTCTACAGAAGGAAGCTGGAGAACTGACCAATCAGCAGCTCATGTTGCTTCTAAATCTGCATGGGCTGCAGAGCTGCTGTGATGTTAGGGTTTTATTTTGTAGGTCCTCTGACTCTTCTTCCTGCTGCTGGTGAGTTCTGCTCTTTTTCTACTCAAGTGTCACCTCTGATTATGCTCACCTGCAGAAAATAACACCCACCCTCACTGTTTATTAATCTTAACGAGCAGCTCAGTCAGCTCAGAGATTAGCCTCGAGCTAACAAGCAGATCGGTTGTCAGAAGTCATTACAGCTGAAAGAGGTCGCTGCCGCACTTTCAGCTGAACATCCTGTCAGCAGGGCCTGCTGTAACTGTGAGGCAGAGGCTCACCTGTCATCTCCGTGAGTCTGCTGTGGCTCTCTGTGCAGCAAGAAAACACAGCCGGAGGCTCGGACAGAGCTGAGTCACTAAAGAAATACCTGTCAGAGTTAGGAAATAAACCCAGCCGGCGCACAGTAAATAGACTGAGCCGGTGAGTCACTGCTGATGAGTAAACGGAGCGCTGCTGGGACAGCAGGCAATGTGTTTGGATCGTCTCGGGAAACAAAACTTCATTGTTCATTTGGCCGACCAGGGACACATGAAACACCTGCTGAGCCACCACACCTGAGCTCAGGTAAGGTTGACCTCCAGCTGACCTGTGCAGAGGGCTGCTCCTCCCTGATCCTGGATCTGCTGGAGGCCTTTTCCTGCTGCCACCAAGCGCTGCTCAGTGGATTGTTGGGGTTTCCTTCCCCGTACTGCCCCCCCCCCCCCCCCCCCCCCCCCCTTAAAACCACACTCATGTTCCAGTGCATTCTGGGTAAACTGATCCAAAGCACACTGAGGCATCACCCACCCTCCTGTGTGAGTGTGTGTATCTGTGTGTGTGTGTGTGCTTTGAGAGGATGTGGGCTGATTTAATAAGCTTTAATAAGGATACAATACACACACACACAGTCGGGTTGTGCTGGTTCTGCAGTGATAAGTCTGCATTTCAGCTGCAGGGAACACACAGTCTCTCTGTCAGATTAATGTTAGCTTCATGAATCTGTCCCATTACTCTGACGTGCCTCTTCCTCCTCGTCTTCTCGCTGTCGGCACTGCTTACAGCGGGCTCGGCCAGCAGGACGTTCACACGTGTGTGACGTCATCACTGATGGATCTGATGAAGGACGCAGGAGGAGGCGAGGGATGAGGCGATGGACCACAGGCGTGAGCTCTTCGGCTCCATGTGGAGGCCACGCCTATTTCATGGACACATCCATGCAGATTGCATGCGTGTCACCTGTGCATGCGTCCCAGGTAACAGAATGCAGAGCAGCATGACAGCAAAGATATGTTGACCTCAGACTTCCACCTGCTAAGACGTACGAGCTGGATTCAGCTGGGCTGCAGCTCGTCAGCAGCTAACAGCCCCGTGACTGAAGCTGCGATGACGAAGGTCCAAAAGTCTCTCACAGCACGGCGACGTTAACAGGAGACAAACTCAAAAATATAGATGATTGTGTCAGTGTTCATGGACGTTATTGGCTCATTCCTTCTTACTGGCTGAAATGTTTTATGGTCCATAAAAGTTTGACAGCTTAAGGCAGACTGACTCAGGTGATGGAAATACAAAGATGTGCTCATATTAACAAAATGATTTTGTCAGGAATAATTACAGCTCCACATTTCTGTTGGGTTACATTTGTGTTTTTGCCGCGTTTACTCGAACAAGTGTGAGAGTTAAAAGTTCCAGAGTGCTTTGGTCCGTCACTGTTACCACTTAGATATTGTCACTGCTCAGATTTAGGACATATTTGGATGTGTGTGTCCCAAATGATTCATTCTGAGGGTGAGAACGACCAGTGAAAGCTTCAGGCTTCTTTCTTTGATGGTTTCTGACACATTCATGGTTAAACATTGCCTCAGAGCGTGTTTCAAAAAAGGAATATTATTGAGTAATACTGAATTATGAATCTCCCAGCTCCCATCGTGTCACACTTCCTCTGTTTAGCAATCGAAGGTCGTCTCACTGCAACAGTTTAGCTCATGGCTAAAGCCAAAATCGATGTTAAGACTCATCATCTAAGATATGGAACTAACAAAGATCCCGTTTTTATCCTTCTGTAAACAGATCTCCTCTCTGTCGTTCTGGACTCCTTTTCCAGGTCTTGTTCTTATTATTATTGCTATTATTATTATTATTAGAGGCTTTCATCCTTATGTTTACTGTTAATTTGTGTTTTTTCTATTTAATGCGCAAATAAACAAAATCATTGTGACAACCAGTCAGACGGCATCTGTGGCAGGAAGGGCCTTCATGAGTACACACACACACACACACACACACACACACACACACACACACACACACACACACACACACACACAGACACAGTGTGTGATTGATTATTGATCAGAAGAGCAGATGGTTTCTCTCCTGCTGCTTCAACACCAACTGAAGGCTGGCGAAGTGCCTCTGCTGCCCTCTGTTGGACGGATACTGAGCTACAGCAGGTAACCATCAGTGTGTCTCCATCAGCAGGGGTCTGTTCTTCGTACCTCGCTAAGTAAGTCGGCTGGATTTGATTGTTGACGTTTTCGCGTGATCTTGGATCGTTCGGTTCTCCGAAGCTCATCCGGGACTTGCTGTCATAGCAACAGATCCGTAAGCGTAAACCTGGTCGGGAGCAGGCTTACTTTATGTAAACAGGATTAGATCGCGGCCACGCAGGTATGTCCGCTTCATGTATACGAAAGCAACAGCGATATTTTACCACTGTTTTACCATAAATACATATTATCAATGTAACTGAAGTTAATGCAGTATTTGATTCTTTTATTGATTTCATACAGATACATACAGGTCATTTCCTTAAAAAAGTGAAATGTACTATTAATCATTCTATTCCATGTATTTGATTATTTCAGATGTAATTCATATTTCAGAGTAGTAATAGTAAATTACTTTGTGTAATCAAGATGAGAGACCACGGCTATAAAAGCGAAGGTGGATTTGGGAAGTCTGTCGCAGCCATGTCCTGTCCGTTTACGCGAGCCACCCATTGTGGAAGGTGCAAGATTGATAAGGAGAGTTTTCAGAATTCAGCGTATATTGCGGGACAGACAGGATCCTTTAGCTCAGCGCGACAGTGTGCTCATAGAGAGATATCGATATTCCCGTGAGGGTATTATTTACTTAACCAACTTGTTGACGAGGGGGTGCAGGACCACCACCTGTCTTTGTTTGCTCTGCCCTTTTCTTGGTTGCTGTTATAAACAAACAGATTATTTCAGGGTCTCTTTCCAAGAGACTAAAAGCAATATAAGTGATAAATATTACCATTCTGTAGCATATTCTTATATTTCACTTTTACTTGTTCCCATGTTCTAGTGGGTCCTGTTGTGGCTCTAATGTGAAAGAGGATATAATGTAATATAATATAATATGATATAATGTAATATAATATGATATAATGTAATATAATATGATATAATGTAATATAATATAATAGATTTACCCTACCGCCTACTGGTGTTGGCCAGAGGGGCCGATGGCGCGATATGGCAGCCTCGCTTCTGTCAGTCTGCCCCAGGGCAGCTGTGGCTACAACCGTAGCTGCCTCCACCAGTGTGTGAATGTGAGAGTGAATGAATAGTGGCATTGTAAAGCGCTTTGGGTGCCTTGAAAAGCGCTATATAAATCCACTCCATTATTATTGTTATTATTAAATTACTTACGAGTTTAATTTGTCAGCAACTTCCTGCCAGCCCTCTCTCCTTGCTTTTGCAGCCTTTGCAGTGTTCCCTTGCGTTTTAATTACACTCTGAAACTCCTGAAATCCCTCAATCAAGAGTTCTTGCTCTGCTGCCGAAAAATACCGAGCGCGCTCCTTCGACATTTTCGCCGACCAATCAGAGGGTTGCCGATCAATGTTTCTACTATCGATGCGTAGCCCCTGTTAAGCCACCCAGTGATCTCACATTACTTCATCCAGCTGTACTAATCGTCAACAACAGGTATGTTCGAAGAACCGGAATAGCGAGCTCAAAGTTAGCGCGATGATTTGATCTTGGATGTAGTAAGCGAGGTACGAAGAACGGACCCCAGAGGAGATGGAAGCCTGAGACCTGGGACCGCTCGCAGTCAGCTGATTTGTTTGGTGGTTATGATCGGGATTCACTGTTAAACATTTCAGTCGGGAGCGGCTGGGACAGCTGCAAAAAAACTTCTTCCTCCTTATCTGAGTGCACAACCTTCGGGATTCCCACCCCCAAGAGACGGAAAAGGTGAGCGAGGGCCGGTGGTGTCCAGGTGAAACCAAGAAAGCTCCCCCGCTCTTTGTTTTTCTGGCGATGGCTATGTCTGTTCTTTGATCGGGGTTTCTCTGGCTGTGGAGTCCCTGCCCTGCCCGGCAGGTCCACAGGGCCCTATTTCAGGAAGCCGGTTTAGTGCAAACTCTGAGTAAGTATACCCTGAGTTAACGAAAACTCTGGGTTTTCGGTTTCACACAGCGATTAATTCTGAGTGAGTCACTATGACGACACACTCCGTGAAGCTAACCTGCCCCCTAGCAGGTTTACTTCAACTAACCCTGACGTTCTCCGCCTCTTTGTCAGAAACCTGACTGTAGGAAGTGTCAGACATGGCGTGCTCCTTCCTTGAAGAGCCAGTAGATGTTGAAGCCCAAATTCTCCGCAGAGCTCTCCGCCGGGAGAGAGTGATCAGAGCGCGTTTGGACATTTTATCATTTCCTGATGATTTCCTGTGTGAACGTTACCGTTTCTCAGCACAATCTATAATTTATTTGGATAACATCCTCAGGCCATATATTACGCATGTGACACATCGCGGACATTCTCTCAGTTCTGTACATATTATTTGTATCGCACTTCGGTTTTTTGCAAACGGGAGCTTTCTGTATAATATTGGTGATGCTGAGCACGTTTCCAAGGCTACCGTCTGTCGGGCAGTCAGGAATGTTACAGTTGCACTGAAACGTCTCCTGTACTCGTCTGTGGTGTTCCCCGGTCATAGACCCACAAGATTTATCAAAGAGGGATGCCACAAAATTGCAGGTATCAGGATGAACGAAATTTAATTCATGATGTGGTGATATTTGAACTACTACTTAAATTGTACATTTATTCTCACGGTTCCCAGGCGTGATTGGATGTACAGATGGCACTCACATTCCAATCATTGCTCCTTCAGTAAATGAAGGAGACTATGTGAACAGGAAGTCTTTCCACAGCATTAATGTGCAGGTACATAGTTCCCTGTAGCATTTCAAACTAACAAATTATTTCATTATAGTAATGGATGCTAATTTGTGTTCTCTGCACTGTGAAGATCATATGTGATGCTGCCAACATTATCACAAATGTGGAAGCCAACTGCTCAGCCTCTGTGAGTGGTGGTGGTGGAGGACCCCCACCTGTTTTTCAGGCCTCCGCTTTTTTTTCTGTTGGCTATAACGGGGTCACATTTGAGCATACAGAGTAAGCAAATATGTACTTGTAATGTGCTCAGATAATTTCAATAAGTGCTTACAGAGGGGAAATTAATGTAGCCTCTAACTGCAATTGATTTACATGGGACAAACAGACCAAGCACTATGGCTCATAATACAATTACACCTTACCTGTTTGGACTATATTTTTATATTTCATTTTTACTTGCTGCCAGGAACGTTTGGGGCCTGTTGGGTTGCACTTGCGCTCACATCACATCACAAAATAAAATGTATGAAATAAAAAATAAAATATAATAAAATAACGTGTTAAATGGGTGGAAATCCCTAGATCAATGTTTAAATTAACACTCACGCATTGACTCTGTCGGCTATGTTTTGCCATGCATGCTCTCTTTCTTTTGCAGCTGAGCCTGTGTTACTTTTTTTCCGCGGAATTTGCATGTTATCAGCATATGCTGCCATCAGAATTTCGGCCTCAAGCGCTGTAAAATACATTGACCGCGCCTTCTTTCCCTCCGTCTCCATGGTGACTCGCTTAATCTGTGCTCCACTAATCAGGGCTTTATGTATCCTCGTGCGCGCGCTTAACTTGGGGTTAATAATAATAATAATAATAATAATGGATTGCATTTATATAGCGCTTTTCGAGAACCTCAAAGCGCTTTACAATGCCACTATTCATTCACTCTCACATTCACACACTGGTGGAGGCAAGCTACAGTTGTAGCCACAGCTGCCCTGGGCAGACTGACAGAAGCGAGGCTGCCATATCGCGCCATCGGCCCCTCTGGCCAACACCAGTAGGCAAGTAGGGTAAAGTGTCTTGCCCAAGGACACAACAACCCGGGCCCTATTTCAGGAAGCCGGTTTAGAAAACTCAGAGTGAAAAACGATACTCAGGGTTGAGTAACCCCGAACTGTCCAACTCGGAATATTCGGTTTCAGAAAGGCTGATAACAATTAGTTCAGTCAACGCGGAGTTGCTTTAACCCCAAGTGAAGCGCGCGGACGAGGATACATAAAGCCCTGATAAGCGGAGCACAGATTAAGCGAGTCACCATGGAGACGGAGGGAAAGAAGGCGCGGTCAATGTATTTCACAGCGCTTGAGGCCGAAATTCTGATGGCAGCATATGCCGATAACATGCAAATTCCGCGGAAAAAAGTAACACAGCCACAGCTGCAAAAGACGGGGAGCATGCATGGCAAAACATAGCCGACAGAGTCAATGCGTGAGTGTTAATATAAACATTGATCTAGGGATTTCCACCCATTTAACACGTTATTTTATCATATGTTATTTTATTTGTTATTTTATACATTTTATTTTGTGACGTGATGTGAGCGCAGGTGCAACCCAACAGGCCCCAAACGTTCCTGGCAGCAAGTAAAAATGAAATATAAAAATATAGTCCAAACAGGTAAGGTGTAATTGTATTATGAGCCATAGTGCTTGGTCTGTTTGTCCCATGTAAATCAATTGCAGTTAGAGGCTACATTAATTTTCCTTCTGTAAGCACTTATTGAAATTATCTGAGCACATTACAAGTACATATTTGCTTACTCTGTATGCTCAAATGTGGCCCGTTATAGCCAACAGAAAAAAAGCGGAGGCCCGAAAAACAGGTGGGGGTCCTCCACCACCACCACTCACAGAGGCTGAGCAGTTGGCCCTCAGCCAAAACAGTGGGCGCCCTGTGACTGAAGGCATCTCTGCGGGGACATCCTCTGAGGCAATAACCCCGCAAGACACAAGTGCCTACATAGGGGGTAAATTCAAAATAATACATGATGTGCATACATCCTTTCTTCACAGTCACCTTTGCAGTGCTGCTCATTCATTTGATAAACTCTTTACCATAATGGATTATTTTGTAGTGAAGTTATTTTCCGACTGATTTTGCCTTCCCTCAGTCTTGGTTGTCTTTGAGAGCATAATGACAATGAAGTGTAAGGTGCTTGGTATGTTTGTTAATTGCCATTTGGTCCCTTGTAAGTTTAAGTGACCTGTATGAACCTCATATTCTATCAGTTGATGGTGATGGTGTACTGCATCTGGTGCAGCCTCCTGTTGAGCCA
Source organism: Rhamphochromis sp. 'chilingali' (assembly GCF_963969265.1). Classification (NCBI taxonomy): domain Eukaryota; kingdom Metazoa; phylum Chordata; class Actinopteri; order Cichliformes; family Cichlidae; genus Rhamphochromis; species Rhamphochromis sp. 'chilingali'. Next base: position 222,113 of record NC_137942.1, read on the forward strand.
GACCAACATGCAGTTGTGAGTAATACTCCACAGATTATATGAGTTTACAGTAGAACAGCAATGTTGTTAATTTCTTTACTACAGGAAAATAATGAAGAAACATTGACAGCTGTTACAGAGGAGGAAGCAACAGAGACACTTTATGAGGTTTACATCTTTTAATACTTTGTGTACAGGAAATACAGGCGACCAATAAAGCCAGTTGAACAAAAAATCTGTTTATTCTTCTTTCAACATGTTGAGGTGATGGGTCAAAAGAAATGATTGTGACATATGGTGTCTCTGACTGCTCTTCCATCTTGTATGTCCGTGGGAGGGTCAGGATGTTCATGGTTTGGATCACTGCTGATGTTTGGTTCAGAAGGACAGTGTTCTCCTCTAATTGTGGCAATGTTGTGAAGAATCACACATGCCACAATAATGTCACATGCCCTTTCTGGGGTGACCCTGAGTCTTTGCAGGCACTGGAACCGGGCCTTAAGCATTCCGATAGTCATTTCAATTCTGGCTCTTGTCCTGCAATTAGCCAGATTATATCGCTGCTGTGGGCCCGGTTCAGGGTCAGGGTAAGGGGTAAGCAAATAGGGTAAACATGGATACCCCCTATCACCAAGCAAGTAGCCAGTGAACTCTCCTAAGAAAGAAGGATACACTTCAGTTCAAATGTCCCTGTAGCAATTGGTCTTTATATATTTTAAAGTATTCTCAACTCACCATGTCCAAATTTTGTGCTCAGTGTACATTCACGGAATATTTGTGAGTCATGGACAGAGCCTGGCCACTTGGCTTCCACATTTGTGATAATGTTGGCAGCATCACATATGATCTTCACAGTGCAGAGAACACAAATTAGCATCCATTACTATAATGAAATAATTTGTTAGTTTGAAATGCTACAGGGAACTATGTACCTGTACATTAATGCTGTGGAAAGACTTCCTGTTCACATAGTCTCCTTCATTTACTGAAGGAGCAATGATTGGAATGTGAGTGCCATCTGTACAGCCAATCACGCCTGGGAACCCTGAAAATAAATGTACAATTTAAGTAGTAGTCCAAGTATCACCACATCATAAATTAAGTTTTGGTCATCCTGATACCTGCAATTTTGTGGCATCCCTCTTTGATAAATCTTGTGGGTCTATGACCGGGGAACACCACAAACGAGTACAGGAGACGTTTCAGTGCAACTGTAACATTCCTGACTGCCCGACAGACGGTAGCCTTGGAAACGTGCTCAGCGTCACCAATATTGTACAGAAAGCTCCCGTTTGCAAAAAACCGAAGTGCAATACAAATAATATGTAATGAACTGAGAGCATGTCCGCGATGTGTCACATGCGTAATATATGGCCTGAGGATGTTATCCAAATAACTTAGAGATTGTGCTGAGAAACGGTAACGTTCACACAGAAAATCATCAGGAAATGATAAAATGTCCAAACGCGCTCTGATCACTCTCTCCCGGCGGAGAGCTCTGCGGAGAATTTGGGCTTCAACATCTACTGGCTCTTCAAGGAAGTGGCACGCCATGTCCGACACTTCCTACTGTCAGGTTTCCGACAAAGGGGCGGAGACAGTCAGGGTTAGTTGTAGTAAACCTGCTAGGGGGCAGGTTAGCTTCACGGAGTGTGTCGTCATAGTGACTCACTGAGGCTTCATCTGAACTCGCTTTGTGAAACCGAAAACCCAGAGTTTTCGTTAACTCAGGGTATACTTACTCAGTTTTTCCACTAAACCGGCTTCCTGAAATAGGGCCCAGATCGGCGGCAAAAAAAACAGGGTTTGTCATGTGAATACGTTGAAACTAGTGATGTGTGGTTCACGAACGAAATGGCTCTTAGAGCCGGCTCTTTGGCGTGAATGACGCGAGCCGGCTCCTTATCGCGAGCCGTGGGGTTTTTTTTTTCTTTCTCGCTCTCTCTCGCACTTTTTTCACACTTCACTCCGCACACGAGCCTTGTGCTTTATGCTGGGCAGAGGGGGGGTAGCACAGGAACAGACCAGGAGGGAGAGAGAGAGCCGGGACAACAATGTCACATTAGAAAGGTATAGTAATCATACACAACTATTTTCAGTTGCAGGTGATAAAGGATTCAGAAAGTTTATTCATGCAGGTCCATATGACAGAGAATATGCATCTTCGTTTTGTTTTCATATTTTAATTTGTATTTAATTGTGTTGTGGTTTGCAGAGTTTTGTGTTGTTTCACTTTAAATTTGTGTAACCGAGGACAAGGGATGAGTAAACGGGGCAAAGAAATAATTGATCATTTATTTATTACATGAGTTAAACATACAAATTCCCAGTCGTTTCCAGACAGGACTTACAACACATCCTGCTGATATCCCAGCTGCACATGAGACTTACCACACAAACTGTGCGAAATAACACTACAACCCGTCACACCCCGCTTAGCGACACTGCAATCGTGGCACACACTGCAAACAATTCGGGTCTCAGCGCAGCTGGGAATCAGTGCTATGTATGGCCTGTGATCTGAGAGATAAAGGGAAGTGGCACAAACAATTAAAATAAAAAAAAACAAAAGAGAGGTTAGTCCGCCCTTACAAAACTTACTCTCAATCAATAACCGCCTCTACGGCTGGACGGACTAACCAAAACAAAATTACAAATCAATCAAAAGAAAAAAAAAAAGGACAGCAGAGACAGCACAGAATATTGATCAGTTTCCCTGCGCGCAGTCGATCTAGGGCTTGATCAATTCTTCTATTAAAATTCGTGGTCACACGACAGTATACCCACTCGCACCTGAGTGAATTAATTGCCTCTGGTTTTTTCCACAGAAGAGCGCTGACTTCACCCCACACACCCACTACCTTTTCACAGCTCTTCAGCCAATCACCTGGCAGAGAGCAACAAACTGCCAGGTGACACTTGTTACATTTGTAAAAGGAAAAAGCTGAAAATGTAAATAGTTAAAAGTTGAAATGTGAATAGTTGATTTTTGTATTATATGATTTATTTATTACATTTTATGTGGAGTGAATAAATAAAAGTATATTTACGGTGGCTCCTAGAGACAAAGCACGTACAAACTTCAAATCACGTACGAACCCTGAAGCACATACAAACTCCAAAACACGTAAAAACTCAGAAGCACATATAAACTCAAAACACGTACAAAAGACAACAGAAGTGCGTGTTTGTGTTTTGGAGTTTGTACGTGCTTTGTCTCTGGGGGCCACCGCTTATATTTAAATATAAATATATATATAAATAAAACCACTTTTTTTTTTTTTTTTACATTAGTAATTTCTTTTTGCATAATTTTATATTATTGTTAATAATAAATTAATTAAAGCAACAAAACAACCTGAAGAGCCGGTTTGGAGCCGAAAGAGTCGCCTCTTTTTAGTGAGCTGAGCCGAAAGAGCCGGTTCTCTAAAAAGAGCCGGAAATCCCATCACTAGTTGAAACTGTTCTATCCCTGTAAACAAAATACAGCAGCGCCCCCGGTGTGCGCTGTTGCCATCCTCCCCGCTTACAAACTGTCGGATGACGGATTATCTGGGAGGGATGATGCATTAGGTAGTGGGCTGAAAAATTCAGTAATTTTAAATGATCTTGAATCATTGCCGATTTACCTGAAACTGCTCAAACTGACATCATTACTCTGATAAAAAATAATTTGTCACTTTTATCTGATCACCCGCGCCAAGCGACTGTCTTATGTCATGACATTGATGTGGAGGGGCATAAGCCAATTAAACAACATGCGTACCGGGTGAATCCAGTGAAAAGGGAAATAATGCAGAGAGAAGTCAATTATCTCCTAGAGCATGGCTTAGCTGTTCCAAGTGCTAGCGCATGGAGCTCTCCATGTGTGTTTGTGCCCGAGTCTGACAACACTCCTCGATTCTGCACGGATTATCGAAAGGTGAATGCGGCCACTAAAGCAGACTCTTTCCCATTACCTAGGATGGATGACTGTGTTGATCGGGTGGGATCCGCTACTTGTGTGATCAAATTGGATTTATTAAAGGGATATTGGCAGGTTCCTTTAACCGCAAGAGCGTCTGCATTCGTTACCCCCGATCACTTCCTTCAGTATACCGTGATGCCCTTTGGCTTGCGTAATGCGCCAGCGACATTTCAGCGCCTGATGGCTAAGGTTTTGGCCGGGGTCCCTAACTGTGATGCCTACTTAGATGATGTGGTCATTTATTCTGCTTCCTGGAGCAGTCATCTCCAAACCCTCTTAACTGTTTTCAAGCGTTTCGAGGAAGCATCGCTCACTGTAAATCTGACCAAATGTGAGTTCGGAAAAGCCACCATCACCTAGCTCGGAAAGCAGGTGGGTCATGGCCGAGTGTGCCCCGTAACCGCAAAGGTGGAGGCTATTATTGAGTTTCCGATTCCACAAACAAGGAGGGCGTTACGCCACTTCTTGGGAATGTGTGGTTACTACCGCAGTTTCTGTAAAACCTTTGCCTCTGTAGTCGCTCCCCTGACTGACCTGTTCAGCCCGACCAAACCCTTCACATGGACTGCGGCGTGCCAAACTGCTTTTGAGTCAGTGAAAACTTTACTGTGCAGTGCCCCAGTTTTAGTAGCACCTAACTTCGTGTCTCCTTTTAAGTTGGAGGTGGACGCCAGCGCAACTGTAGCGGGTGCGGTCCTGCTGCAAGTAGATCAACACGGTGTGGACTGTCCAATCTGCTATTTCTTGAAGAAATTCAATAAACACCAAATGAACTATAGCACCATCGAAAAGGAAGCGCTTGCATTGTTGCTAGCCTTACAACACTTCGAGGTCTACATTGGGTCTAGCTTCGTGCCCGTTCAAGTTTTCACAGATCATAATCCACTTGTGTTTCTTTCGCGAATGCAAAACTCCAATCAGTGACTCATGCGCTGTCAGGGTTCCTGGATCATTGACCCAGTGTCTTTTTTCACATGTATGTTTCCTGTTTTATTGTGTCGGTCATCTGTCTGTGTACTGTATGGTTACTTCTACTTCCTGTGTCGTTAGTCAGGCTTGGTTAAGCGGTGTTGTCACCTGTTTCTATTCTTCATCTTTATCCGATGTATTCAAGCCCTCTGTTTCCCTCCGTTGCTTTGTCATCGGCAATTCTGCGTTTTCAGATCAGTCATTCAGTTTAGTAACAGCATCTTTACAGGTCTACCTAAAAAATCAGTCAGACAACTACAGCTCATTCAGAACTCTGCTGCTCGAGTCCTCACTAAGACCAAAAAAGTGGACCACATCAGTCCAGCTCTGAGGTCTTTACACTGGCTGCCTGTCCGTCAGAGGATAGACTTTTAAGTCCTGATGCTGGTCTATAAAGCTCTGAATGGTTTAGGACCAAAATACATCAATGACCTCCTGACCCAGTATGAACCTTCCAGATCCCTCAGGTCATCTGGATCCGGTCTTTTATCAATTCCCAGAGTCAAAATTCAAATTCAAATTCAAATTTTATTTGTCACGTACACAGTCATACACAGTACGATATGTAGTGAAATGCTTGGACAACTGCTCGTGACCTAAAGAAAACAAAAAAGGAAAAGGCTATGAATAAGAACCAGAACCAGACACGGAGAAGCTGCATTCAGCTTTTATGCTCCTTATATCTGGAACAAACTCCCAGAAAGCCTCAGATCAGCTGAAACACTCAGTTTATTTAAATCCAGGTTGAAGACTCACCTGTTCTCAGCTGCATTTGAATAAAGCACCAAATCCACACTTTTAAGCTTAAATTTCAAAACTTACATTTAACTACTGATTTTATCTACTGTTCTGATTTTATCTGTTTTGATTTTATATACTGTTTTGTTTGTTTGTTAATTAGTTAGTTAGTTTGTTTGCTTGTTTTAATAAATTTTAAATCATGCTTTTTATTTGTTCTTGTTTCTAATGTCTCTGTAAAGCACTTTGAATCACCTTGTTGTTGAATTGTGCTATACAAATAAACTTGCCTTGCCTTGCCTTTCATATTCTGCTCATCTTGTCTTCATGATAAACACCGTGCACATATACTCTAAAATTCACACACTGAACGTGATATGGCGATGCACATTCTAAGTGGATGGACGGTGTTAAAGGCAGTACTACACAGGTGAGAGTGAACACACTGCAGCAGGTAGATAACATCATCATCCACCTGCATGAGAGGCTGAGGCAAACTGAAGACAGTCGAGAGCATATTTCACCTGCAAGCACCGGTGTTAGGTTCACCTTTGTGACATGTGACATCAAGGCAACTGCTCTGAAGTCGCCAGAAGGGGATGCTTTCTTTGGTACCAGCACTAAGCATGATGTTGATGTCCTGGCGTCTCTGTTGGCCTGAGCAGTGAAGGAAACGGGTCCAGGTGCTGAGGTCCGGTGCAGCCTGATATGACCTCTAGTTTCTAACCAGTGCACAGCTCGTCTATCGTTTCCTGTTTATATTTCCTTCAATGCTGTATTTGGTTTGCAGCATTAAGACCTTTCACTGGTCTTGGAAACTTTATTGAAACAAGTCACTGCATCAAATCCAAAATAAGAAAAGTTTTCTCTGAAAACTTTAAAAATTCCCAGTTTTGATATTCAGTGTTGTAGTTGGACTCTGTATTTTAAACAGTTTATTTGATGCCTCTTTCTCCCTCCACACGCCTGCAGCTGGCTGGAAACTCCTCGGGTGTGTCTGCAGTTTCTCCATCAGTCCAGCAGGCGGAGCCAAACTCACACAGACAGACTGTTCATGTGGTGAAGAAACTTTATTACTGATCTCACAAATACAGGCCATTTACCATCTCACAACATCCATAACAATAACATTACCTTATCAACTCAACATCACTAATCAATCATCGATTGATCATGTTTATGTGTGTAGAACTGCAGCAGTGGCGAGGCAGGCTGTGTCAGGTTTGTGTGATGTCACAGACTTTGGGCGGGGTTTCAGTGCGGTTATCCGAATCTCAGCCCGACTGTGGACAAATACACTTATAGAGGTATGCGCGCGCACACACACACACGTGTAGGTGGTGATGTTATTGCATTTCTCCTTACAGACTCCTTATCAGAACTATGAGCTTGTTTCCTTTGCATCTTATGACGTCATCAACACATCATCAAAGGTCCAACCGCTACTGCCGGACAGTGGACACACACAGGTACTACACACACACACACACACACACACACACACACACACACACACACACAACAGTTCCGTAGTTGAGGTGCTAATTTGGTAACTTTGTGTGTGTGTGCAGACTCAGCTCAGAGTATTGTGGCGTCCTCCAGACGGTGAGAAAAGTGTTCCCATTGGCTACATCATTCTGTCAGTCATCTGTGCGCTCCTCCTCCTCTGCATTCCCTGTTTCATCTTCTGGAAGGTATCAATCAATCAATCAATCAACCACTACTCAGCCAGTCATGTACAGACTAGAGATGGCACAATACCACTTTTTTATGTCCGATACCGATATCATAAATTTGGATATCGGCCGATACCGATATGAATCCGATATAGTGTGTTTTTAATCAATAACAGAGTTTTTTAATATCTTGCTGCATTTTGTATAAGTTCATACTCAAGTTTAAATAAACAACAACACTAATGCTATTCTGTTATACCTGTATGTAAAAAATACACTGCACCCAAAATATTTCATAGTTCAGCAATACTGATCAATCTAATAAACTTAAACCTGCTCCATCCTCCCTATTCTGGTATTTTAAAGAGCGCTTAGCAGAAATATTAAGCAACCTAACTAATAGGGTTGCAAACTCCCAGCAAAATAAAAATAAAAATAAGGAACCACCCCCCAATCTCCACCTCATGATGCTTAATCGATGTAATCAACTTTAATTTGATGCAGTGTGGAAAAAAATGCACAGAAATAAATTATTTTTCAAGAATAATTAAATAGATTCAACATCTTCCTTCAACAGAACTGCAGACTGCACAGATGGTATCTTCCCAAAGGAAAAAGTACTATAGCTTACTAGGGTATATTAGACTTAACAGTTACTACAGTAATGGACTTCTATACATTTTACATCAGATTAAAACTTTGGGTGTAAGATTCAGATAATTATTTATTAAAAGCTGGACATTTTAAATGAGAATAAGAAAGAAAAGTATGTCTTTGTGCCCCCTTTTCCCTGTTAATGCCCTATCGGCCCCCCTGGCTAAACTTTGCTAGATCCGCCCCTGCACAGTTACCAGCCGTCAACTTTAGAAAAAGATCCTGGTGTAGAAAGTAATAATAAATAAATTCTAACAACAGCTTATCAAGGTTAAACGTGCTGCTGTTGTTCAGCTGCTGGTTTCCTCTTTCTGGTGCAAAGTGGGCCAAAAACAAACAAGAGAGACTCGCGACAGAAAAGCCGATCAGCTGATCATTGATCAGTTTCATGATTGAAGTAGCAGCAGGAGAGAGAGAGAGAGAGAGAGAGAGAGAGAGAGAGAGAGAGAGAAAGAGGCAGTCGCTTCATATATCGGTTGTTAAGCTTAACGCGGGAATACTTTACAAACATTCAGACATGAACTTACACACTTACTTTACTTCTCTCTGGGATCACTTCCTCGGAGATGAAATGCTGGTTTGGTAGCGAGGCTACAAATACACAGCCGCTCTCACGTGAGCACACTGCTCCGACGTGCTACGGTTATGAGCCGAGTTACGCTGTGTCGCAAGTTTTGTGAGGTGCTTTTTTGATATTTAATGGATCGGATTACATTTTTTTATTTCTCTCCGATATCCGATCCAGTAATTTACGTCAGTATCGGACCGATACCGATATGTAATATCGGATCGGTCCATCTCTAGTACAGACTAGTCTAGCATTCAACAGAGACACAGCTGGTCTGACTGAGCATTCCCTGTCTGTGAATTTCGGTGTGTCAGGTGTGTGTTAGAGCTCTGACACACTTGGGGGGGGTATGTACAATAAAAAGAAAAGAAATCTTGGACACTGCTAGCATAATGGACAGGTTTTTGATGGGGGCTCCCACACAAAGCAGAGGATGAAGCATCTCCATATATGCTTCCAAGTCAAAGACTAGAACATATGATGAAGCATATCTTGCCTTTGGCTTCACCTGCACAACAGCTGTCGTGGTAGGTAGGTCTCCCTGCAGAATTACTTTCCCCTGCATCGAGAGCACACGCTGGGCTGTCAAAATCACAGACAAACAGTATCCCACATTGTCTGTGAAGGTTCTCAGTCATCCAGGTCATCGTAGTCAAAGGAGCTTGCAAAGAGAAGCGTCTGGACTTCTTTAAGTTGCTTGAAAGTATCCCACATTCTTGATTTTTAGTTCACAAACACTTCCTGTACGACTAACTACTCCTGAAACTTTGGAGGTTTTAGCTCTTTATACAGCAAAGTTGCAGGAGGATAAAAATTAGAGATGGCACGATACCACTTTTTTATGTCCGATACCGATACCGATATCATAAATTTGGATATCTGCCGATACCGATATGAATCCGATATAGTGTTTTTTAATCAACAAAACTGTTTTTTAAATATCTTGCTGCATTTTGTATAAGTTCATACTCAAGTTTAAAACAGCAACTACACTAAAGCTATTCTGTTATACCTGTATGCAAAAAAAATATTTCATAGTTCAGCAATACTGATCAATCTAATAAACTCAAACCTGCACCATCCTCCCTATTCTGGTATTTTAAAGAGTACTTAGCATAAATATTAAGCAACCTAACTAATAGGGTTCCAACTCCCAGCAACAACAAGAATAAATAAATAAAAAATAGGGAACCACCCCTCACGCTCCACCTCATGATGCTTAATCGACGTAATCAACCTTAATTTGATGCAGTGTGAAAAAAATGCACAGAAATCAATTATTTTTCAAGAAATATTAAATAGATTCAACATCTTTCTTCAACAAAATTGCAGACTGCACAGATGGTACCTTCCCAAAGGAAAAAGTACTATAGCTTACTAGGGTATATTAGACTTAACAGTTACTATATACAATAATGGACTTCTATACATTTTACATCAGATTAAAACTTTGGGTGTAAGATTCAGATAAATATTAAATAATTAAAAGCTCGACATTTTAAATGAGAATAAGAAAGAAAAGTATGTCTTTGTGCCCCCTTTTCCCTGTTCATGCCCTATCGGCCCCCCTGGCTAAACTTTGCTAGATCCGCCCCTGCACAGTTACCAGCCGTCAGCTACGTAGAAAAAGATCCTGAAGTAGAAAGTAATATTAAATAAATTCTAACAACAGCTGATCAAGCTTAAACGTGCTGCTGTTGTTCAGCCGCTGGTTTCCTCTTTCTGGTGCAAAGTGGGCCAAAAACAAACAAGAGACACGGACTTGCGACAGAAAAGCCGATCAGCTGATCGTTAAGCAGTTTCATGATTGAAGTAGCAGCAGGAGAGGCAGTCGCTTGTTAAGCTTAATGCAGGAATGCTTTACAAACATTCAGAGATGGACTTACACACTTGCTTTACTTCTCTCGGGATAACTTTGTCGGAGATGAAATGCCGGGTTGCTAGCGAAGCTCCACATGCTATCCAGACCACCGACAGGTCCTGCATGCCACAGCCACTGTATCACGTGATGCATACTGCTCCGACGTGCTAACGTTCTGAGGTGAGTTACGGCGTGTTGCAAGTTTTGTGAGGTGCTTTCGTGATATTTAATGGATCGGATTACATTTTTTATTTTTCTCCGATATCCGATCCAGTAATTTAGGTCAGTATCGGACCGATACCGATACGTAATATCGGATCGGTCCATCTCTAATAAAAATAAGTATCAGGTAAAATAATCCGATTGGATACCACGTAAGAACAATAAATATATCACTTTCTGTTGTAACCCTCAAACTGAAAGGTAATGTAACGACACTCATTTTCACTTTTTCACAAAACTAAAACATCACTACTCCCACGTCTAATGTCTGTAATGGAGTCGGAGTGAACTGGATCCGCACTCTGTGCTAATGCTCGCTAGGCAGGGGAACACATTTTGTCGGTACCTTGGTGCAACACAGATCCTGCCACAGTTTGTTCCCCTGGTTCAAATCACGGACAAACAGTATCCCACAGGTGTTTCTGTTTTTAAACTAGTGCTGTCAATATTAACGCGTTAATACGCCGTTAACACAGCTAAATGTGTTAGCGCGATCATCACGATTAACACGATTAAAATTGTTAATGTGCTTAACGCGTCTGGAGCGCAGAATGAACAAACTTCGGACAAACTGCCTCCAGTGATTTTGAGTCTCCTGCGTTATAGACCAGTTAAATGTTAATTGCGTTAGTTGTGATGACGGCGTTAACGCGCTTAAGCTGCATTAATGCGTTAACGCCGAGTAACCCTCACACAGACTAAACTGCGTAAACTTGTTAACGGGGATTTGACCATTTTGATGCGCTAACACGGGTCAGGTGCATTAACGCGTTAGCGCTGACAGCACTATATTAAACCCATTTTGCACAGAGAGACATTATTTAAAAATGTGTTGATAGCACTGTTGAATATTCTTACACAGTAAAAAAACAACAACAAAAACAACTATATGTAAAATAATTACACCATAAAGATGGTTTGTTTTTCTGTGGCTTGTTTAATAGCAATCTGTAACGTATTGCAGTGACTTTTATTGGCTGAACTGTTTTCAAAAGGTTTGAGGTGTGAAATAAACTGCAACAGAGTTTGAAAACAAAATATGTGTGTGTGAGTGTGGTTTGGGGGGTTCTTGTAAAACATAGGGGTCGTAGCAAAAAAAGTTTGGGAACCACTGATTTGGAGGATGTTTATGATTAATTAGCGGTTCGTGTCACATTCCGTTTGTCAGCTCCACAGTAATGTGATGATTACTGAACTAAATTCAGTTTGTACCTGTGCAGGTATCCTCAGTCACCGTGACGACCACGCTGAAGTCGCCTCAGCTAGTTTTCGTCTTTGTTTTGTGTTCACATGTAAAATGTGTGTGTGTGTGTGCAGCTTGGTTTCTTCAGGCGAACTCTCCCCAAAGATGAAGACGATGATGAGGATGAGCAGTGTTTGTCTGAAGGTCTTATGACTGAATAACACCGAGTGTCACATGATCACTGATGAAGCGGGAGGTGCTCTAATTATTGATCGACATCTTAATAAATGTCTGCACTGCAACATGTTTATCAATAAAGTTCACTTTCAGTAAAACTCAACAACAAACGTCTCCATCTGTAAACAAACAAACAGGAAATAAGAATGAGATGACACACGAAGCTCCCACTGATCTCACACACACACACACACACACACACACACACACACACACACACACACACACACACACACACACACACACACACACACACACACACACTTGTTCTCCTCCGTTGTGAGGACACTCAGTCACCCTGAACTGAAACTTCACCCAGGCTTTCTTTGGTCAAGGTCAAGGTCTGACCTTGACCTTGTGCTGTCTTTGTGCTGTCTGACCAAGCCTAAAGCCTGTTTCAGGGGTTAACAGGGGTCACCGTGGTGAGCATGCTCACATCAAACAAGGCAACATCATCAGAGGAACAGCTGATACAGACCAAGGCAGAAAAAAGTTCTTGTGATGCTTACAGCCACTCTGACAGCGTCCCCCATCAGAGCGCTCAGACTTTAAAGTGGAACTCGCTGCAGTATGTCGCAGATCAGAGTGAATGAATGTGATTGGTTGAACAGATACTCAGGTGTGTGTTTGCAGCAGATCAGAACCATGGTCTGGATCAGCGCACTATCACATGGATGTTCAGTCTGAGCAGCTGGAGCTTCATTTCCTGCTTTCAGGAACAAGCTGCACATGAACGAATGAGAGGAAACTCGGAGTCTTTATTCTCTCAGCTGCAGCATCGCTGCTGGTTCAGGGTCAAAGAGTAAAGATCAAAACAATCATTAAATATAAAAAACTTGTAGCTGTTCAGGCCACAGCTCTGATTGAACTGAGGAGACCAGCTTCTGCAGGTTGAAATCAGATGTTTTTGTGGTTTTTGGGTTCTGTGAAGCTCCAGATGTTTCAGTGGGTGATGGTCTGGGGCTGGGCTGTACTCAGGTCAGGAATGGAGCTCAGTGAGGTGTTAGGGTTAGGAGCAGATGTTGCTCTGCAGATGTACTTTTAATTAATGAGGCCTTCACAGGGGTCACAGCTACCCCCCACCCCTCAACCACACCATCAGGGACAATCAAGCTGATGGTTGATCTCCAGACTGGACAATGAAGATGGGAGGTCTTCCTCAGAGCCGCCGCCATGATATCCCGGTCTGTGAGTTCATCACTGCAAACCTCTAATCGCTGGGATTTACAAAGCTACTGGGAAGGAAGGAAGGAAGGAAAGAGGAGACAGACATGAGTAGTTTTCCACCCTGAGTTCTGCCTCACAGGCAGCTCCTCCTCTCAGGCAGAGTAACGCCTCCTTCACTATGGTTGGATAGCTGTGGCCGCTTCCTCTGATTGGTGCAGCAGTGGCCACCCTGTGAGTCGGTGCGGGGGGGGCTAAAGGCTGTTGTGCAGTGAGGGAGGATGAAGAGGATTACTACAGATTACAGAGTAGTTTATAACAGCAGAGAAGAAGAAGAGAGAGGCACACCCAAACCAACTGAGCCTACTGGCCTGACTGGGCCTGTCCTGATGCAGTGAACTGGAACCAGTCTGTTTGCGACTAACTGGACTTGGCTGGGTTCTGGAGGGTTGGGGTGGACTGCAGTGGTCTGAGGAAGAGGAAGTGGATGGATGGTTTCCAGGCGTACGGGGCGGGGAAGGCCGGCGGAGCGTTCGACCCTGCGACCTTCATCAGGCAGCCGCAGACTGTCGTTAGGATCCTGTGCTGGGTAAGTCCTGTGATGTCATAATTATGTCATAGATGGGTCTCTAAACAAACCAATCATTAGTGTTATGGACAAACCTGAGAGGTCTCACGGTGCCATCCAATCAGATCCAAGAAGCTGTGGTGTCATGTGACAGGCTCACCTGTTTTATCTTAGAGCGTTCAGGTGAGTTCACGTTCTTTCAGAGTCTCATCTGCTGAACGCACAGTCTCACATCCGCGCTGGTGCCTGGCCCCCTCCCTGAATGCCTTCCTCTCAAAACATGCCCCACATGTTCCCCAACACGTGTTTTAAGCTCCCTCCAGCAGGGGGATGAATGTCTGACAGGTTAGAGTAAATCCAGCAAAGTGAGGCAGAAAAAATTTAAATGGAGTCCCGAATTGTCCGAATTCTGAATGAAGTCTGAGGTTTGACAGAACCTCTTAGATCTGTCGTTCTGATCCAGTTCAGGTGAGTCTGGGTCCACCTGGTCTGCTGATGTCCATCCTCCTCTGATGTGCCTCTGACCTGAGAGATGATGGAAGTAAAACTTCAGGAGATCAGCATCTTCACAAATGTCTGCCTGTTCTGATGTTTAAGTGATCAGCCTTTGTGTTAATGTGTGACTGAGGGGCTCTGGTTCTGGTCGGTTCTCTCTCTGTTTGGGGTCAGCTGTCACTTTACTGGCTGCTGGGTCCTGAGAGTCCTTTGTGATTCAGTCATGAGATTGGTGTTAAAATTCCTGGAGCTCAACACAAGACTGCTCAAACAAAACCTCACTGTTTGACTCTGCAGCCACTCTGATTGGACAGCTCAGGAGAGAGACTGCCATGATTGGATAGAAACATGCAGTCCTCCACGCCTCCATAGCACAGGATGGAAGAGGTAATTGTGGAGCTGGGAGGTGTATGCTGCAGGGTAACAGCTGCTTGCTGGTTAAAGGTCACATGGAGCTCTGTTAGGTCCAGCTGTACATGATTGATTGTTTAAAAGCTGAAAACCTTCCTTTATTAACAGGTTTCTGATGTGAAATATTTACAGATCTACAGACGCTATTCAAGGACCACAAATAAAACACTCTCCAAAACTGTGATTGTCTTTGTATAAATGTATTAAAGTGTGACAGGAGCCGTGTATCCACTCGAGCTGCGCTGTGTTGATAGCATTTTTAATGACTGCAGTGCTTTCTTTGAGGAAGTCATCAGACTGCATGTGATCATGCCCACTCTGCTTCCAGAATCCAGCCATGGCACAAAAACATCAAACCTTGATGCCAAGGACATACCGTCCTGTTGCTAAGTTAACTTTCATTTTACAACAGCAGTCGGGTCCCAGCTCAGGCGAGAAACAGGAACTGTTTCAGTCGGGCCTCAGAGCCATTCATAGCACCGAAACTGTTAACAGTGACCTGCTACTCACATAATAGTCAGGTTAAAATAGAAAGCTGATTCTGACTGATACCACGGATGATAAAGTGTTCTCAGCTCACCTCAAACACTGTCAAATCAAATCAAAGCAGCTCAACAAACATCAGCAAACACACAAACTGTGTGTGTGCAGTTTGTCCCACAGTGTGTTGCAGCTAACGTCCAGCTGCTTATTTGTCAGGGACAGAAAAGACAGAGAGCTACGTTCACTCAGAGATGGAGACAGATAAGAAAGGAGGAGAGGAAGCAGAGAGCTTAGAGTCAAAGGAAGGATGCTCATTTAAAGCTCACATGGAAGTCCTCATGTTGTTAAATCTGTACTTTAAACCTAAACTTTTACTTGAGTAAAAAAGTTGCTTCAGTACTTAAACTTTTACTGGAGTATTTTTTAACACAGGTTCAAAATACTCCAGCAGCTCGAGTAGAAGTACAGCAGCTCCAGCAATGGTGCTGCCGTACTTCTACTTAAATAAAGAATGTTCCTACTTTGCTATCTCTGATGAAAGCAAATTCACACCAAGGAGTCCTGCTCTCAAAAACTGACATAGATAACCCTGCTGGATCTAAAAAATAAGTGCTTAACATTTTTAAACCGTGATTAGTGCCATCTTGTGTTACAGCACAGTGTGACATCACTGGGTTGGTTGGTTGCTGCTAATAGATTTGGGTTTTTTTATGTTCCAGTTTATTTTTTTTTCATTGCCTCACCAAACTCCTCCCACACCCGAGATTTTGCTTGGGAGAGACCCCAGTCCACAGGATCTTCACCTCCGTCTTCCAGTAAAGCTTCGACAGCATTCCAAGGCAGACTGAGGACATTGAGTCCAAATGGACCATGTTCAGCACATTGCTGGAGCTGCTGCACTGAGCTGCATCCACAAGGTGGTGGAGTCCATCATGCAGAAGGAGCTGTATGGAGCTCGGTTAGCCTGTGGGACTTCGAAAGCAGTCGATAGGTACCGACAGGCCTAGCAGAAAGTGGCTTGGGCAGTGGCCGACGCAAAAACTCCTGTGTGGGAGGAGTTCGGAGAGGCCATGGAAAAAGACATTCTGTGTGCCTCAAAGAATCCACCATTTCTCTCTTTGAGCCACTGATCTCCCATTGGCTGTTCCCGCTGAAACTCTGTCTGCTCCCTGCTGTCCTCTGTTGATGGCCTGGTAATGGTTCCGTGTCTGCGTTTGCTTTTTCATGTAATATGTAATTTCATGCATGTTTATAGGTTGTTGGGTTTATTTTTGAGAGAGAAGACAAATATGCTCAAAGTGCATTTATAAAAAAGAATATTAAGCAGATAAAGGTTCAAGATAAAAATGGCTGCTGTGTCTCTTTGGTCACTCAGGAGACCCAAAAGAAAGAAAGAGCCCCACACCCAGCCAGTAAACAGTGTTACTGCGGGTCACAGAAACAGAACGTTAACGTGATTGGTCAAAACTGTTGAGCGTGGCCTTGACATCTGACGTCAGCTCATGTTTCTTCCTCTGCGCCTTTCTAGACATCTCCTTATGTGGAGATGACACTCTCATTACCATACCAAATCCTGTTCATGTGGATGTAGTGTTTTCAGAGGCAAAACGAACAAATTATGAGATATATAGCCTTAAATATAAAATTACATTCTAACAAGGTCAGTACACTTTGATCAGTAAAAGCTGTGTTTAAACTTGCTCATTAATAAACTTTACTTCCTCGCTCCAGCTCTTCTCCATCGTCATCCTCGGCTGCGTTGCTAACGAGGGCTATGTCAACAGGCCAGAGGAGGTGGAGCCGTATTGCATCTTCAACCGCAACCAGAACGCCTGCAACTATGGCATCACCATGGGAACATTGGGGTTCCTATGCAGCGCTGCTTTCCTGGCACTGGATGTTTACTTCCCCCAGATCAGCGGCGTGAAGGACAGGAAGAAGGCCGTCATGGCTGACATTGTAGTGTCAGGTGAGTGTCCATCTCCTGTGCTTTGTAGTCGGTGGGATTAGGCACGTGTGTTTTGTGCATTTTGTTAAATGTGGTTCCTCCGTGCTGTGTGCAGCTCTATGGGCCTTCATCTGGTTTGTGGGCTTCTGTTTTCTGGCCAATCAGTGGCAGGTCTCTAAAAAAGAGGACAATCCTCTGAACGAAGGAGCCGACGCAGCCAGAGCAACCATTGTTTTCTCCTTCTTTTCCATCTTCACCTGGGTAAGTATGTGAAGGCTTCCACTGCTGCCACCTGCTGGTCAGACTACTGCACAAACACGTTTATTTAGAAATATTTAAACCCTTGCACATGTATAAGATATGTTGTGTACATGTAACAAACAACTCATATGATTCTGTTTCCTTCTGTCTGTGTTGTCGTATGTGTGTTGTGTCCCATGTCATGTGATGTGCCTCATGTCATGTGATGTGACGTGTTGTATGTAGGGCGGTCTCACTCTGCTGTCTCTGGAGCGTCTGAAGAGAGTCTCCTTTGAGGAAGAATACAACAAACTGTTCAGCTCTCCTCTTGCCTGAAACTCAAACCTTACTTGACTTGTCTCTTTTAGTTAATCAGGGGCGAGCCTTCATGTGCTTTCTGTTTCCTCCTCATAGCTCAGTCTGAACTCTTATTCTAAGTGCCTTACTGTTGCTGCGGTAACTGAGTCATTCATGAACTATGTTGTGCGTTTTCTTTTTGCAGTGATGTCGTTGTGTG
Source organism: Rhamphochromis sp. 'chilingali' (assembly GCF_963969265.1). Taxonomy (NCBI): domain Eukaryota; kingdom Metazoa; phylum Chordata; class Actinopteri; order Cichliformes; family Cichlidae; genus Rhamphochromis; species Rhamphochromis sp. 'chilingali'. The sequence goes on from NC_137942.1 coordinate 239,993, forward strand.
TGATGTGATATCACCATGTACTTTGGTGTATGAAGATCTAATAAAGTGACATTAAGATTAACATATTAAAAGTAGAAGCATGGTCCATGGAGAGACAATGGACTGCTCCCTGCTGCTGGCTGTCACCTGGTCGGGTTTATGTGCAACACTAAAGAACAAACTTACTGTACTAAGCAAAACTCTTGAGTCATTCTTAGGATAGCTAAGAATAGATGCGGTGATTTATTGAAACCTGTGCAAACGTATGTGGAATACAGTAAATGAGTTTGAATGATTCTAACGAGCTTGAAAGTGAATAGTTGGTGTGAGCAGCTTCATCCTTCAGCTCCATCTGAACTCTCTAAGCAACTCTCTCATCTCTACGAGGATCTTCAGAAATAGCTCTCCAGGCTTCCAGAAGGACATTCAAAGCTCCTGTTTGGATGTTTCTGCCTTTTGTCCTCTGTCAGGGTGATTCCACGCTGCTTCAGTAATGGAATCAGAATATCTTTATTGTCCTTATAACATGTGCAATGAACAGAACAATGGTAAATGGCCTGTATTTATATAGCGCTTTACTAGTCCCTAAGGACCCCAAAGCGCTTTACACATCCAGTCATCCACACATTCACACACTGGTGATGGCAGCTACATTGTAGCCACAGCCACCCTGGGGCGCACTGACAGAGGTGAGGCTGCCGGACACTGGCACCACCGGGCCCTCTGACCACCACCAGTTGGCAACAGGTGAAGTGTCTTGCCCAAGGACACAACGACCGAGACTGTCCAAGCCGGGACTCGAACCGGCAACCTTCCGATTACAAGGCGAACTCCCAACTCTTGAGCCACGATCGCCCGATGAACAAGAATAAATATTTTAAAAAAGGAAAAAGAATACAGTCAGACAAATCACAGTTTGATATTTTTTCGATAGAAAAAAAAAGGTTCATGCCTTTTTAATTTCTCATTTATTAAAATTATAAATATATATTTTAACTCAAAAGTACAGTTTTTAAATTTAATGTTGCTGAAATAACAGAGTAATAAAAAAATAAATCTATCTGATGGAGAAATCACTCATCTTTGGAAAACAGAGTTTATTACAGAGAAATGTCTCTTTCCAAAATAAAAGCTATACTATACGCTTCTTCTGGGCAATATTCTCAGCAGCATATTAAACATATCAGGTCCCCATAAGGAGAATCCTGTGCTAACGGCTGTCTAAATGACTTGGGTAAAGTTAGTAGCAGGCGTGCTTGTTGTTTTTGTCTGCTTCCACTTGTCTTTGCACTAGGATGATGTCGGAGTAAATGTGCAGTCATATTTGTTGTGTTCCCACTAGTGCTGTCAGCGTTAATCTGAAATGACCTTAACGCCACAACATGGCAAATCTCCGTTAACGAGCTACCGCGGATCGCCCCGTGCATGGGGGTTGGACGGCCAACACGTTAACGAGCTAACTGCACTAACGCACTAGTTCCCACCAATATAATTGAGCATTGCGTGGCACATCCAACATACTGTTTTACTTTTGTCCATGACGCGCTTACCTTCAGGGTCATACGTCACATGAAAACCAAAATAGTTCCAAACGCCAGATCTGAATGAGGGTGAGGGAGGTTCAATTTGCCATGTTGCAAGCAGAGCTTAACTTCTGTCTCGCTAGCTTGCCCTGCGCTCAGTGAATCTGCGTTCGACTACTCCGCCTAGGCTGCACTGTCGAGCGCAGATCCACTGAGCGCTCAACACAGACAGCATCGTCAGAAGGAAAGTTGATAAAATAAATTAAAAATTTTGTATTGTTCGATACATATGCGTACCGAACCGAAAGCACTGTATCGAACGGTTCAATATCGATACGAGTATTGTTGCACCCCTAATATATATATATATATATATATATTAGTGCTGTCAATAGATTAAAAAAAATTAACTAACTAATCTCACAATTTTCTGTTATTAATTGCGATTAATCTCAATTACTTTATTAATAGCCTGGCTCCAATTACATTTTTTTTATTCTTTATATTTTAAGATTGTAACAGACATTTATGCAACACAATGAAGTAAATGCAGAATAAACACAAAGAATGTATGCTGAAATTCAAAGAGAATTTTAATAGTTTTCATCAATCTTTAACACAGTGAAAACTTACAAAAAACCTTTAAGGCCATCAACAGTGACTGAACCCAGGCCTACAGGTTAAAGTGAATATCATAACAATAAAGGGTGCACAAAACTCAGTATTTAAAACACAAAAAGACACAGCTGAAAACCCAGAATGTTGAACATTTTTCACTTCAAAGGAGCAATCTGGATTAGTCCTTCTTTGCACTCAGCCAGTTACTGAGGCAGACTATTCTGTTTACATTGTCTGATGACAAAGAAGCACGCTTCTTTTGAATGATGTGACCTGAGAGTGAGAATAATCTCTCACAAGGCACTGTGGTTGCAGGGGTTGACAGGTACTTGCGTGCAATAGGTGCCAGCCTGGCATGTGCTCCTTCTCTCTTTAACCACCACTGTAGTGGACACTCTCCTATGTCAATTTTGGGCTCTGCTTTGTACAGATTCAGACAGCAGTCTATAGCATCTTCCTCTTCCTCTTTATCTGAATCAGGAGAACCCAGCAAGCAGATGGACATCTTGCTCTTCTTTGGTGAGGGTTCCTCTGTTGTCTGAGCAGATGGTTGGTGTGCATCCGTCTCTGACATCAGAAGGTCATGTACTGATGCCCACACCTCTCTTCTTTCATCTTTGGAAAGGCATTTAAGATCTTTAAACCTGGGATCAAGGGCAGTAGCGATCTTCAGCCATGTGAGATTGCTGCTGTCCCTCCGCTGAGCTAGGTCTGTGGTAAAAATCTTCTTAAACCTCAAAACGTAGACTGGGTCATCATCTGAGGGCTCCATAATCCTGAACAAATGACACAAGGCTGGCAACACCATGGAACAAGAGACATACCGCTCTCCTCCCAGCAGTTCGGTAACATATCTGCAATAGAAAGATCAAGTCTGTATTTTTCTATTAATCACACAGAGACAAACATAAAAACTACATATGAAAATACACAGAGAGGTGGAGGTGGAGAACATACTTGAAAACAAAGCTAGAATGCAAAGATAGACACACAATCATGAGAAACAAAATGATTTACCTGCAAGGTTCCAGTAGTTCCTCCAGCTTTTGCAGTCTGTCAAGCTCCTGGTCAGTCAACATAGTCACCTTGCTGTTTTGTTGAGTCAGGATGGTGGTCAGCCCAAATTTGTTTCTCTGGATCCGCTTGATCATCTCTAGGGTGGAGTTCCATCTTGTTGGAACGTCCTGAACAAGCGGTTCTGTTTGATGTCCATGTGCAGCTTGCTGTGCCTTTAATTCCTGAGCGTTTGCTGGACTATGCTTAAAATGTCCAACAATCTTGCGACATTTGGCCAGAGCCCTTTCAAATGCGCTGTCATTAAGAGAAACTGTGACCGTTCTTTGCAGAATGTGGGCCATGCAGGGCATGTGTTCAAATGGAAGTAGTCTGGCGGCTGCAACCATGTTACGAGCACTGTCGGTGCCAAGCGTGGTTACCTTGTCCTTGATTTTCCATTCGTTTGCAACATTCAGAAAATGGTCAGCACACGCCTCAGCATAGTGTCTCTCTTCAGTTTTACTCACTGTTAGTGCAAACGATTGCATAGTCCAGTCGTTATCAATAAAATGCGCCATGACCCCCAAGTAATTATCGTTGTTCACCGAAGTCCAGTGGTCTCCGGTGAGAGCGACATTCCTTACTTGCACAAGCTTGCTGGACTGCTGAGCCCTCTGGTCCCCATACAAAGTGTGCAGTCTCGACACAATGGTTCCTCTCGAGGGCAGATTGTAACACTCATCTCCTGATGCAGCACGAATGACTTCTCTCAGTCCATCATCTTCTACTATGCTAACTGGTCGGCAGTTTTTAGCTATCCAAACAACCAAGGAATTGGTTACCTTTTCTCTCACATTTTTTGTTATTCGTCCACAAGCACCATACTCCTGAAGCGTAGACTGGCGAGGTCCCGTAGAGGTGGATTCAGTTGGGTGTTTTGCTCTCAGGTGATACGCCAGTGATGAACTGCTTCTGTGGTACTTGAATTCAGCTTTGCAAATTGTGCATCTTACTCTCGTTTTGTCCAACAAGCCATCAGGCAACTTCTTAAAGAGAAACTTTCCACCCAAAAGTCCGCCCTCGTCCATGCTTGCGTGTGTTAGCTAGTGTTAGCTAGATAGTAGCATGGTGTCACTTCTTCTTCTAATCATTTCTGTCAGGCCAAACGCCAGCATAGCACACTGTTGCCCCCTCCTCCAGAGGTGCTCATGAATTTAAAGGTCTTAGATTACAGGAAATTAATAAAAAAACAAAATCAGCGTTAAATTTTTTTTAATGCATTAAACATTTCGCGTTGATCTTAACAATTAACGCAATAATTTTGACAGCACTAATATATATATATATATATATATATATATATATATATAAAACACCCAGCACGCCCCTGCGGGCGGTTTATCCTTCAAGCTCGGGTCCTCTACCAGAGGCCTGGGAGCTTGAGGGTCCTGCGCAGTATCTTAGCTGTTCCCAGGACTGCGCTCTTCTGGACAGAGATCTCCGATGTTGTTCCTGGGATCTGCTGGAGCCACTCGCCTAGCTTGGGAGTCACCGCACCTAGTGCTCCGATTACCACGGGGACCACCGTTACCTTCACCCTCCACATCCTCTCGAGCTCTTCTCTGAGCCCTTGGTATTTCTCCAGCTTCTCGTGTTCCTTCTTCCTGATATTGCTGTCATTCGGAACCGCTACATCGATCACTACGGCCATCTTCTTCTGTTTGTCTACCACCACTATGTCCGGTTGGTTAGCCACCACCATTTTGTCCGTCTGTATCTGGAAGTCCCACAGGATCTTAGCTCGGTCATTCTCCACCACCCTTGGGGGCATCTCCCATTTTGACCTCGGGACTTCCAGGTTATACTCGGCACAGATGTTCCTGTACACTATGCCGGCCACTTGGTTATGGCGTTCCATGTATGCCTTGCCTGCTAGCATCTTGCACCCTGCTGTTATGTGCTGGATTGTCTCTGGGGCATCTTTACACAGCCTGCACCTGGGGTCTTGCCTGGTGTGATAGACCCCAGCCTCTATGGATCTTGTGCTCAGAGCTTGTTCTTGTGCTGCCATGATTAGTGCCTCTGTGCTGTCTTTCAGTCCAGCTTTGTCCAGCCACTGGTAGGATTTCTGGATATCAGCCACCTCCTCTATCTGCCGGTGGTACATACCGTGCAGGGGCCTGTCCTTCCATGATGGTTCCTCGTCTCCCTCCTCTTTCTTGGGTTTCTGCTGCCTGAGGTATTCACTGAGCACTCGGTCAGTTGGGGCCATCTTCCTAATGTATTCTTGGATGTTCATTGTCTCATCCTGGACTGTGGTGCTGACACTCACCAGTCCCCGGCCCCCTTCCTTCCGCTTAGCGTACAGCCTCTGGGTGCTGGATTTGGGGTGAAACCCTCCATGCATGGTAAGGAGCTTTCTTGTCTTTATGTCAGTGGCTTCTATCTCCTCCTTTGGCCAGCCTATTACCCCAGCAGGGTACCTGATCACGGGCAGGGCGTACGTGTTGATGGCCCGGATCTTGTTCTTACCATTCAGCTGACTCCTCAGGACTTGCCTGACCCTCTGCAGGTACTTGGTGGTTGCAGCTTTTCTAGCGGCCTCTTCATGGTTCCCATTCGCCTGTGGGATCCCCAAGTACTTGTAACTGTCCTCTATGTCTGCAATGTTGCCTTCTGGTAGTTCAATCCCCTCAGTTCTGACTACCTTCCCTCTCTTTGTTACCATCCGACTACACTTCTCCAGTCCGAACGACATTCCAATGTCATTGCTGTATAGCCTGGTAGTGTGGATCAGTGAATCGATGTCTCGTTCACTCTTGGCATACAGCTTGATGTCATCCATGTACAGGAGGTGGCTGACAACTGCTCTGTTCCGTAGTCGGTATCCGTAGCCAGTCTTGTTAATGATCTCACTGAGGGGGTTCAGGCCTATGCAGAACAGCAGTGGGGACAGAGCATCTCCTTGGTAGATCCCGCACTTGATGGTGACTTGTGCTATGGGCTTGGAGTTGGCCTCTAGTGTTGTACGCCACATCCCCATTGAGTTCCTGATGAAGGCTCTTAGGGTCCCATTGATCTTGTACAATTCTAGGCATTCCAGTATCCAGCTGTGGGGCATTGAGTCATAGGCCTTCTTGTAATCAATCCATATATATATATATATATATATATATATATATATATATATATATATATATATATATATATATATATATATAAACACCCAGCACGCCCCTGCGGGCGGTTTATCCTTCAAGCTCGGGTCCTCTACCAGAGGCCTGGGAGCTTGAGGGTCCTGCGCAGTATCTTAGCTGTTCCCAGGACTGCGCTCTTCTGGACAGAGATCTCCGATGTTGTTCCCGGGATCTGCTGGAGCCACTCGCCTAGCTTGGGAGTCACCGCACCTAGTGCTCCGATTACCACGGGGACCACCGTTACCTTCACCCTCCACATCCTCTCGAGCTCTTCTCTGAGCCCTTGGTATTTCTCCAGCTTCTCGTGTTCCTTCTTCCTGATATTGCTGTCATTCGGAACCGCTACATCGATCACTACGGCCGTCTTCTTCTGTTTGTCTACCACCACTATGTCCGGTTGGTTAGCCACCACCATTTTGTCCGTCTGTATCTGGAAGTCCCACAGGATCTTAGCTCGGTCATTCTCCACCACCCTTGGGGGCATCTCCCATTTTGACCTCGGGACTTCCAGGTTATACTCGGCACAGATGTTCCTGTACACTATGCCGGCCACTTGGTTATGGCGTTCCATGTATGCCTTGCCTGCTAGCATCTTGCACCCTGCTGTTATGTGCTGGACTGTCTCTGGGGCATCTTTACACAGCCTGCACCTGGGGTCTTGGTGTGATAGACCCCAGCCTCTATGGATCTTGTGCTCCTCTGTAATATTCTAGATATTTATAATTGAGTTATTTGTATATTTGAGCTATTTCTTTTAATTTTTAAACTTTGTAATATATTGCAGTATTTAGTTCAGTCTGTTACTTGTATTGTCTTGGAGCAACTGTAACCACATAATTCCCTTGTCCAGCCACTGGTAGGATTCTGGATGTCAGCCACCTGCCGGTGGTACATTCCGTGCAGTGGGCTGTCCTTCCATGATGGCCCCTCCTATTACCCCTTGCTTCTTTTCTTTCTCCTGTTTCTTTCTTCGGTATTCACTGAACAGATGGTCAGTTGTGGCCATCTTCCTGATGTACTCATGGAGTATAGTTGGATAGTATCGAAGAGAGGAAAGGGCAATCAGAAATGAGCGGACATGGAGGATACCTACAAGTACCTGAGAATCCCACAGGCAAACGGGCAATCACTGCCTGCAGAGGGTCAGGCAAGTCCTGAAGAGTCAGCTGAACGGTAACAACAAGATCTGGGCAATCAACACCTATTCCCTGCCACTGATCCTGCTGGGATATTAAGCTGGCCAAAGGAGGAAATGGAAGCCACTGACATCAAGACCAGGAAGCTCCTGACCATGCATGGAGGGTTTCACCCCAAGTCCAGCAGCCTGAGGCTGTACGCTAAGCAGAAGGAAGGAGGCCGGGGACTGGTGAGTGTCAGCACCACGGTCCAGGATGACACAACAAACATCCATGAGTACATCAGGAAGATGGCCCCAACCAATTGTGTGCTCAGTGAATACCTCAGGCAGCAGAAACCCAAGAAAGAGGAGGAGCCATCGTGGAAGGACAGGCCACTGCATGGCATGTACCAGACAGAAGACAGATAGAGGACCTCCAGAAATCCTACCAGTGGCTGGACAAAGCTGGACTGAAAGACAGCACAGAGGCACTAATTATGGCAGCACGGGAAGCAGCTCTGAGCACAAGATCCATAGAGGCTATCACACCAGGCAAGACCCCAGGTGCAGGCTGTGTAAAGATGCCCCTGAGACAATCCAGCACATAACAGCAGGGTGCAAGATGCTAGCAGGCAGGGCATACATGGAACGCCATAACCAAGTGGCCGGCATAGTGTACAGGAACATCTGTGCCGAGTATAACCTGGAAGTCCCGAGGTCAAAATGGGAGATGCCCCCAAGGGTGGTGGAGAATGACCGAGCTAATATCCTGTGGGACTTCGAGATACAGACAGACAAAATGGTGGTGGCTGACCAACCGGACATAGTGGTGGTAGACAAACATCAGAAGACGGCTGTAGTGATAGATGTAGCAGTTCCCAATGACAGCAACATCAGAAAGAAGGAAGACAAGAAGCAGGAGAAATACCAAGGGCTCAGAAAAGAGCTGGACGAGATGTGGAGGGAGAAGGTAACAGTGGAACATGCTTTATCCAAAGCTCACTCTCTGTGCATTCACTCGCTAATTTACATTCACAGTATTCACTCACTGCCTCTTTTGAGTTTTACTAGCTTAGCTTAGCTCATAGCAAAGTCGCTAGCAGCATGGCCTATTCACCTGTCCCTCCTGAACTTTCCTGCTCATTGTGTCAGATGTTTAGTTACTCCTCTGCCTCCTTTAGCAGTAAGGATACTTGTAACAAATGTAGCATATTTGCAGCTCTGGAGGCTAAGATCACTGAATTGGAGACTCGGCTTTGCACCCTTGATACACCTGTAGCTAGCCAGGCCCCTGCAGGCGGTGCACCCAAAGACAGCGTAGGTCCTGCTAGCTGTTCCTCGGCAGACCCCAAGCAGCTGGGGAAAGAGGGCGGCTGGGTGACGGTGAGGAAGAAGCATAGTCTTAAACAGAAGCTCCAGGTACACCACCAACCTGTTCATGTATGTAGCAGTTTTTCCCCACTTGGTGACACACCCACCGGGGGTCAAACTCTGGTAATTGGCGATTCTGTTCTCAGACATGTGAAGCTAGAGACACCGGCAACCATAGTCAATTGTCTTCCAGGGGCCAGAGCAGGTGACATTGGCGGAAATGTAAAACTGCTGGCTAAGGGTAAACGTAAATTCAGTAAAATCATAATTCACGTCGGCCGATTGACGGAACACCTGGTTATGTCAATTGGAGGTCACTAAAATCAATATTGAATCCATGTGTAACTTTGCCAAAACAATGTCGGACTCTGTAGTTTTCCCTGGTCCCCTCCCCAATCAGACCAGGAGTGACATGTTTAGCCGCATGTTCTCCTTAATGTAAGGAGCTTGGAAAGAAAAGCGCCTGGACTTCTTTGAGTTGCTTGAAGATGTTTCACCTCTCATCCGAGAAGCTTCTTCAGTTCTAAGGTCAAATGGTGGAGAGTCCCAGATTTAAACACAGTGGGAGTTTCCCCCCAAAGAGGAACAATGGACCCCCCTGATGATCCTCTACCTAATCACATGATCCAAGGTGTGAAAACGGGTGTGGGTCACAATCAGCCAGGGTTTCGGGTGGACTCATCCTGAAACCTGGCCCCACTCTATTATGTGATTTCCTGAGGTCAGATGGCCCAGGATGTGAGTGGGCGTTAAGGCGTCTGGGGAGGTCTGGGCATTCCTTGCTGCACTGTACAGCATACACCACATTGTTAAGTTTGTGTTTAGGAGTTTTGTGTTTGGGATGAAACAGTTTCTGTCTGAGTGTGTTGCTGGGTCTGAAATCTGGGTCTGATTTCCTTTATATGTAAAAGAAACACTTAAAACATGTGGTTATCCTAATTGGGCATTTATAAAGTCAGCAAAGAGGCACAGAAAAGAAGACCAGACACCAGCGAGGGAGGATAAGAAGGACAGACGCAACAACATTGTCATCCCCTATGTAGCCGGTGTATCAGAGAAACTCAGGAGAGTTTTCTCCAAGCACGACATCCCGGTGCATTTCAGACCCAGCAACACACTCAGACAAAAACTGGCTCACCCGAAAGACAAAACTCCTAAACACAAACTTAACAATGTGGTGTATGCTGTACAGTGCAGCGAGGAATGCCCAGACCTCTACATTGGAGAGACCAAACAGACACTTCACAAGTGCATGGCACAACACAGAAGAGCCACCTCCACAGGACAAGACTCAGCAGTCCATCTGCATCTAAAGGTCAAAGGTCACTCTTTCGAGGATGCCAATGTTCACATTTTGGACAGAGAGGACAGATGGTTTGAAAGAGGAGTGAAAGAAGCATCTATGTCCACTGTGAGCGACCATCTTTGAACAGAGGCGGGGCTTACGACACCAACTGTCTGCCATCTATAATCCAGTTTTGAGTTCCCTCCCCAGACGCCTTAACGCCCACTCACATCCTGGGCCTTCTGACCTCAGGAAATCACATGATAGGGTGGGGCCAGGTTTCACAATGAGCTCACCCGAAACCCTGGCTGAATGTGACCCACACCCGTTTTTACACCTTGGCTCATGTGATTAGAGGATCATCAGGGGGTCCTTTGTCCCTCTTTGGGGGGATACTCCCACTGGGTTTAAATCTGGCACTCTCCACCATTTGACCTTAGAACTGAAGAAGCTTCTCGGATGAGAGGTGAAACGTTTTCAAGCAACTCAAAGAAGTCCAGACGCTTTTCTTTCCAAGCTCCTGTCATGGCTCGTAGGATGAGCTGTGTGGAATTGTTAAAGTACCCAAAATGCAGGCACTTCTGATGTGGGGAAGCTTTATTAAAGGAGGTGGAAAGTATACAAGGCAAGGGTGGCGAAAAACAGAACTGGGTAAACCTAAACTGGGAAAACTAAAGAGCAAACCATGAAATGATAACCAAACGTGGAAAAGGACAGAGAGATGCAGACAGACGCAGGGAAACCACTAAGGATGACGGAGGAGATTAACGCAGACGAGCCAGCAACAGGCAGGAGAACACACAGGGCTTAAATACACGCAGCAGTAATCAAGGGATGGGAGACAGGACAGGAACACACCTCGGAGAAATCACAGCTGACGTGGCAAGGGAACTGTAAACTGAACACACTCACATAAGACAAGGACCTTCAGAATAAAACAGGAAACTTACAGACACAGAGGACCAGACAAGACACTGAACTTAACAGACAGACTCACGAGCAGACACAGTGACACCATGGACAGACAGAGGGAACATAGGCAGACATAAAACAAAACTCTTAACACATAGCAAACCTAAACAAGACATAACAGAATAAACAAGAACATAAAATAATATAAAGAAACACAAAACACTCAGTCCCCAGACTCAGGACCATGACAGCTACTTAGACTACGATGGCCTGGATGACTGAGAACCTTCACAGACATGTTCTCCTTAAATTGCTGGCTGTCTGAGTGGTGTCCCAGAAATGATGTGGGCTTCATAGATAATTGGCAAACCTGGAGGAAACCTGGTCTTGTTAGGAGAGATGGCATCCATCCCACTTTGGATGGAGCAGCTCTCATTTCTAGAAATATGGACAAATTTATTTAACCCCCCAAAATATGACTATCCAGAGTTGGGACCAGGAAGCAGAGTTGCAGTCTTACACGGCTCTCTGCAGCTTCTCTCCTCCTGCTATCCCCCCCCCCCAAAAACCCATCTCCATAGAGACTGTGTCAGCTCCCAAACAGACAAAGTAACTAAAAACCAGCAACAAACAACTTAAACATAAACAATCACAAAGAAAGAACAATACAGTATCCACATCTGAACCAAAGAGTAAAACAGTGAAATGTGGATTATTAAATATTAGGTCTCTCTCCTCCAAGTCTCTGTTAGTACATGACTTAATAATTGATCAACAAATCGATTTACTCTGCCTTACAGAAACCTGCTTGCAGCAGGATGATTATGTTAGTTTAAATGAATCAACACCCCCGAGTCATTCTAACTACCAGAAACCTCGAAGCACAGGCCGAGGGGGAGGTGTGGCAGCAATTTTTCACACCAGCCTATTAACCCTTTAGAGCCGGTCGGAGCGGACACGCTCTGTTTTGCGTAACTATTTTTAAATCCCGGTAGCAGTGCAACCACGTAAGCTAGCGCAATAATTTTTTTTGCATATAAAACCGGAGGAGTTGTACTTACATCTTATGCCATCAGCTTGTCCTCGGTCACAGTTTCCTTCCACATATAGCTTTGCAAAAACTGCATAAAAAGCACTTGCAGCAACAAAAACATAATATTCCAGAAACACGCTTTGCCGATCCGATCAGCTGTTTGTAACACTTCCTACGTCCATCAGCGTGAACTATCGCATGTCCGGCATGACCTGCCCGAAACCGGAAGTGACGTCATTTTGAGGAAATGTAGTTTTTTTTACCATCGTGGCCTTATGAGCCTATACTTGTGTTTTTAAAAGTTATGTTTGACTTTATGACTTTCTGTGTCGTTTCTGGGATGCTTAGGACTCATATTGCACTGGTGGAAATATTTTATTTTGATGCATATGCTGTTATTTTGCAAATTTGCACTATAATATATTTTTTCGTTTTTCCTGCAGTATATGAAAATTGGTGTATCTCAAAAATAAAACTATGAAGACACTTAAAATAAATTTCCTTTGGTGGGAAACTAGTTTGTGCAACTTTTTTGTATTTACAGTTTTGAGGGATAAGCCTCTTAAATTTCTCTAACTAGAAATATATGTTAAAAAAACAAAAACGATTTTAAATTTTTTTGTAGTTTATTGCACTTTTTTGCAACTTATGTAATTACTATGCACTTAATGCAGACATATTATTAAAATTTGGGCTATAATGGTTGTATTGATGTATAGCAACTTGAAATGCTCCAAAAAATGGCTCCACAGCATGTAAAAATATAATATAAGCTCTGGCGGACTTGGTTCTATGGTAGGTCTTAAAGGGTTAATCAACCAAAGACCCAGACAGACTTTTAATTCATTTGAAAGCCTGATGCTTAGCCTCGTCCACCCCAGCTGTAAAACTCAGAAACCAGTCTTACTTGTTATCATCTATCGTCCACCTGGGCCTTACACAGAGATTTCTCTGAATTTTTATCTGATTATTGTGGTTGCTTTTAACAACCCCTAACATGCATGCTGTGTGTCTGCAGGTGCTGCAGAGCCTGCTTGCCATCCACAGGTTCAAATTGGGAGCCGACACCGTCATGTTCAACCAAGACTACGTGGATCCTAATCCACACGAACCCATGGAGGCCGCACCCAGGACTGAATAAATCCCTTCAGATGTGCTGGGTAGTTTTTGTTCGATGGATTTTTGTTCTTATGGTGCATTCAGGGACTCAACATAGGCACTTTCATTGAAAATGAGTTCCTCTGAATCAGCAGCCAATCACAGTCCAGAACATGAACAGAAACAACATGGCCAGAAATGATCTAAATCCTCCACTTCCTGCTGAAAAATCACTACCATTGTTGTACAAGCAGCTTCATGGTAAAAGGCTGATCACAGTTACTACACTTTTCAGAGACTTTTCTGCCCATTTTTAGCTTCAACCTCCTAAGACCCGAACTCTTCCATGGCATGCATTTTTAATTTCTCTTTGATATTTGGGCATATTGGGGCCCGATGAATGTAAAAACAAAGAATTACCAGATTTTTTTTTTACCTTATTTTTGTTTTTAAGAAAAATAAGAGCCGCATACGAGGATATTCGTTTAAAATTTTGATAGAACAGTAGCAGTATAATGTCCTCGTAAGTGAATATCAGGCCCTTGTAGAGCAAAATTGAGTAGTTTGGTCTAAATAACCCAAAATGTGATGTCCACATATGTGGACACAGGTCCTAGGAGGTTAAAACAGTCACAGCACCCCGTGCTGCTGCACCAAGCTAAGCACTAGTGATGTGTTGGTTGCGAACGAAATGGATCTTAGAGCCGACCCTTTGAAGTGAACGACGCGAGCCGGCTCCTTATTGGGAGCCGTGTTTTTTTTCTTTCTCTCACCCTCCCTCTCTCTGTCGCATTTTTTCCCGCTTCACTCCGCACGCGAGCCTTGTGCTTTGCGCTGAGCGGAGGGGGGAGGGCCGGTAGTTACACTCGCAGTAGCACAGGAACAGAGCGGGAGGGAGAGAGAGAGAAAGAGAGCAGGGACAACAACGTCACATTAGAAAGGTATAGTAATCATCCACAACTATTTTCAGTTGCGGATGATAAAGGATTCAGAAAGTTTATTCATGCACTGAATCCTATGTATACAGTTCCAAGCAGGAAAACATTCTCCCAAAAATCATGCCAGGCCTGTATGACAGAGAATGTGCATCTTCTTTTTGTTTTGCACATTTTAATTTATATTTTACTGTGTTGTGGTTTGCAGCAGTGGCGGCTCCTGAAAAAAATCTCAGGGGGGGCAATTTTTATGATATCGACTAAAATGACCCATTTAATGAGTACATCAAACAACACAATTTTAATTTAAATTTAAAATGAACAACCATATTCTGGCCATTTGTATAGATTTGTAAAAATGAACATGAACAGATTTTTTTTTTTTTTTTGAATGAATGAAAAATAACTATTGAAAACAACAACTGTAAACTGATTAGATAAAATATGACGGTTTTTATCTACCTCTTCGTTGTGCCTTCTTAAAGCAATCCGATGTCCATCATCTAGCTGCGCCGCTATGCTAGTTTTCCCTAGCACAGCTAGCTTTACACTGTTGTCCATATGAACTCGTGAGCTTTCATGTTTCTTGATTCGTTCGGAGAGGTGCTTTAAGTCGGTTTGTCCAGATTGTGTCCACGTCAAATCACACTTGTCACTTTTGAACAGTATGCACGGGAAACAAAAAAGTGCATTAGCTGTTCCACAGCCTGTCAGCCACGACTTGCGCTGGAACCAACTCCGACAAAAAGTCCTGTTGTATGCTTTTGACTTCTCCTTCGTTGCCTGGGTTAGTTGAATTTCGGGCTTGTCAGGTCCCAACTCTTTAACTTGCAGTTTTTCTGCCATTGTCCTTCTGGCAAAAGGGTAGGTTAGAAGCGATCTAACCGAATTTGGGGGAGGCTGTGCCTCAACCGTTAACAATACCGCTGCCATCGTCTCTCTCTGACCTTATAGCTCACTTAGGCTACTGACTGAGGTAAAATTCTAGAACAGCAAATCTTCGCGCGTTTTCTGCAGGGGCGCAATTTTAAGCGCCCCCAAACCATTTAATTCAGCGACGCTGATAGGTCAAATATTTATTATTTTCCCCTGGCAACCATTTAATGATAGGCTATTTCGCTGCATATCAAGGGCGCTTTGACGAGCGCCCCAGAAGAAGAAAAACACCGTTTGTTGGTTGAACTTTAATGAGTCAGCTGGTGAAAATGTTAAAATACGCCTGGCTGTATATGGGCACACACATAGTAAAACTATCATTGATGAATTTTTTAAAAATATATATTTTTACTCCTCCACATTTGGGGGGGCGGAGCCCGAGCGCCCCCTATGGGCCAGCCGCCACTGGTTTGCAGTGTTTTGTGTTGTTTCACTCTAAATTTGTTTAAAAGAAAAAGCTGAAAATTTAAATAGTTAAAAGTTGAAATCTAAATAGTTGCTTTTTGTATTTTATAATTGTTTTATTGCATTTTATGTGGCGTGAATAAATAAAAATAGATTTACGGTGGCCCCTAGAGACAAAGCACGTACAAACACCAAAACACGTACAATCGCTTTCAAGCCCCGCTGCAGGTACATCCACCGTGGGTTCCAGCGAAACCTCAATACCAATGACACTAACTCAATAGTGTCCATCTGGTCCAAAACTTGTCATCCTCCCTGCAAAACCGATCGGGGTGTTGTCCACAACATGCTGGTCCACCTTGTTAGGGCAGCTAAGCCTACTGTCACACATGGTAATTCCAGCATCAACTGCAGTCTATTAATCATCCACTCTCTTACTGGTAAGGGGCATCTCGTCCAGGATCTCCTCTCGGACCGTAAGTTGGATTTTTCTTTTGCCTGACTGAAACGAGGCAACAGCCTAATGATTTTGTTTCACTTAATTACTCCACTCCATCTGAGTTTGTTTATATCTAATACCTCGCAACTCCGGGAAGGGCAGCGGCCTCGCGATAATTCACCGCAAGCGCTGGAAAGTTCTCACCTGTCTCTGCCCCTGTCCATGAAGCCAGATAACACACACCAATTAGTTAAACTGCAGGAATGTCTTAAAGACATAAAGACCTGGATGGCCGCTAACTTTCTGCTTCTTAATTCAGATCAAACTGAGGTTATTGTACTCGGCCCTGAAAATCTTAGAAATATGGTATCTAACCAGATTCTTACTCTGGATGGCATTACCTTGGCCTCCAGTAACACTGTGAGGAACCTTGGAGTCATTTTTGACCAGGACATGTCCTTCAATGCACATATTAAACAAATATGTAAGACTGCTTTCTTCCATTTGTGCAACATCTCTAAAATTAGAAATATCCTGTCTCAGAGTGACGCTGAAAAACTAGTTCATGCATTTATTACTTCCAGGCTGGACGACTGTAATTCATTATTATCAGGAAGTCCTAAAAACTCCCTGAAAAGCCTTCAGCTAATCCAAAATGCTGCAGCAAGAGTCCTGACAGGGACTAGAAAGAGAGAGCAGATTTCTCCTGTTTTGGCTTCCTGTTAAATCCAGAATTCAAAATCCTGCTCCTCACATACAAGGTCTTAAATAATCAGGCCCCATCTTATCTTAATGACCTTGTAGTACCATATCACCCTATTAGAGCACTTCGCTCTCGCTCTGCAGGCCTACTTGTTGTTCCTAGAGTATTTAAAAGTAGAATGGGAGGCAGAGCCTTCAGTTTACAGGCCCCTCTTCTGTGGAACCAGCTTCCAGTTTGGATTCAGGAGACAGACACTATCTCTACTTTCAAGATCAGGCTTCAAACTTTCCTTTTTGCTAAAGCATATAGTTAGGGCTGGACCAGGTGACCCTGAATCCTCCCTTAGTTATGCTGCAATAGACGTAGGCTGCCGGGGGATTCCCATGATGCATTGAGTGTTTCCTTTCCAGTCACCTTTCTCACTCACTATGTGTTAATAGGCCTCTCTGCACTGAATCATATCTGTTATTAACCTCTGTCTCTCTTCCACAGCATGTCTTTATCCTGTCTTCCTTCTCTCACACCAACCGGTCGCAGCAGATGGCCTCGCCCCTCCCTGAGCCTGGTTCTGCCGGAGGTTTCTTCCTGTTAAAAGGGAGTTTTTCCTTCCCACTGTCGCCAAAGTGCTTGCTCATAGGGGGTCATATGATTGTTGGGTTTTTCTCTGTATCTATGAAGCGCCTTGAGGCGACTTTTGTTGTGATTTGGCGCTATATAAATAAAATTGAATTGAATTGAATTGTATTCTAAGGTACCACAAACACAGCTGACAGGCACCTTCAGACAGCCTACTTTAACCCCCCGAGTATAAACTCTAGATGAACATCTAGAATTTATACTCGGGGGGGCAAAGAAAGTGATTAAACGTGTATATTTTTTGTTTTCCTGGCCTTGAGCAGTCTGATAATTCAGGTTAAGTTTAAAATGTATTGAGAGGTACTGAAGTGCAGCGATGCAGCATTTTCACACAGCAAAGTCAATGTGTTGAGAGTTGTCCCACCTGTTTCCACCTGCCGGGTGCTGCCGGGCAGACAGAGGATGGACGCCTGATGGAGCTCTGTGACTCAGAGTCGGAGTCATCGCTGCGTCTGAGCTGACTGTGAGACGAACGTCTCTGACACTGTTGTACCTTCCATCGCTGCAGACCACGCCGGAGTGTTTATCCTGGATTCTGCTCCTGGCTCTGCCTTCCTGTCATCACCTGCTCTGACGTGACTGCGGTGAAAATTACACCTGCTGCTAGTTTTAGCAGCACTGCTTCTGAAACACGCTGCGGTGCGTCTGGTGGGATCACAAGCACCGACCTGAGTCAGCGGCTATAATTACTGACACCCCACACACATACATCCACGCTCCTGTCATTGTATAGAGCTTTAAATTATCATGTCACATGTGACCTCTGACCTCTTCATCAAGGTCAGATAAGGTCAAACTTTCATGAAATGTCTTTTATCTTTGAAGCTGCTTAAAATTTGCTGTCTGTGTTTTTCATGACTGAGCAGCTGAGGTGTTGTGTCGTGGACCCAAAGGCAGACACGGCAGAGAAAACAAAGTATAAAAAAAGCGAGCCGTTTATTAAGGCTGATGTCAAACAGACAACAAGGCGAGCTGGGGAAAAACTAAACTAAAACCTAAACTGGGATAAACTAAAACTAACTATGACATGGTACATGAACAGGAATCAGAACATGTGCATGCAAAAACTGTGATAAGAAACATGAACCTGAAGCACAGCATGAACGTAATCATGATGACCTGATACAAACAGTCGACCCGACCCCGAACAGAGGGAGACAGAGGACTTAAAAACACAGAAGAGTAATGAGAGAAGTGGAAACACCTGGGAAACACAGTCGACACAAATGAACATGAACGCCACAGGGGAAGCAAAAATAAACACACTGAACACGGAAACACTGGACCCTTCAAAATAAAAAAGGAAACGTAATGGGACGTAGACATGACAACACACAGACATGAAACACATGACAGACTGGGGAGACACGCGAGAGACACGTAGATAAAGCAGACGAAAGCACGGACATAACTAAAGGTGAAACACAGAGGACAGGAAAAGAAACCAGGAGATGGAATAAAGATAAACTAAAGCTCAACTAAGACCAGCTCACAATAATAACACTAGAACATTCTCTCAGTATAAAAATGCTGGGTCACAGGCAATGTTCCCTCTAATGTTTCATGTGTCTGAGCGAACGCACAAACTCCCTGAGCGGACACTTGGACCACTGTGAGCGACAGCAGGCGTGGTCATTGTGGTCACGCCAGCATCGAATCCATCCAAGTTACATGGTTATTAAAATAATCAAATTACAGCATTTACATTTATGTTAGACGACTTTTAATTAACTGCTTTAGCCCACTTACAATGACAATTTCTTTAAAAAATTGTTAATGACCTGTGCAGCATGTTAACACTATTGGAAGTAAAAATAACTTGAACTCCAATTTTGAAAACACAACTTTCTTTCTTTTATAAAGCTCTGACTTGTATTATGAGTCTGTGGTCTGGGAGAGAGTCTGTAACTCTGTCTGCAAAATACAGGATATAATGACCAATGTTGGGCAATTAATTATATAGTTACTTCTTAAAAAAAGTAACTGAGTTATACAAACAACTAAGTTTTTTGCAGCTGTTTACCTAAAAATGCAGCCAAGGCGTTTTCCTTATAAAAATATATATAAATATAAACAACGACAGTATTCAGGAAGAAAACCAAACATTGCAGATATTTTTATCATAACTCTGGTTTTACGTGTCCGATCAACACAATTTAAAAACTGGTACAGGGAGTGCAGAATTATTAGGCAAATGAGTATTTTGTCCACATCATCCTCTTCATGCATGTTGTCTTACTCCAAGCTGTATAGGCTCGAAAGCCTACTACCAATGAAGCATATTAGGTGATGTGCATCTGTGTAATGAGAAGGGGTGTGGTCTAATGACATCAACACCCTATATCAGGTGTGCATAATTATTAGGCAACGTCCTTTCCTTTGGCAAAATGGGTCAAAAGAAGGACTTGACAGGCTCAGAAAAGTCAAAAACAGTGAGATATCTTGCAGAGGGATGCAGCAGTCTCAAAATTGCAAAGCTTCTGAAGCGTGATCATCGAACAATCAAGCGTTTCATTCAAAATAGTCAACAGGGTCGCAAGAAGCGTGTGGAAAAACCAAGGCGCAAAATAACTGCCCATGAACTGAGAAAAGTCAAGCGTGCAGCTGCCAAGATGCCACTTGCCACCAGTTTGGCCATATTTCAGAGCTGCAACATCACTGGAGTGCCCAAAAGCACAAGGTGTGCAATACTCAGAGACATGGCCAAGGTAAGAAAGGCTGAAAGACGACCACCACTGAACAAGACACACAAGCTGAAACGTCAAGACTGGGCCAAGAAATATCTCAAGACTGGTTTTTCTAAGGTTTTATGGACTGATGAAATGAGAGTGAGTCTTGATGGGCCAGATGGATGGGCCCGTGGCTGGATTGGTAAAGGGCAGAGAGCTCCAGTCCGACTCAGACGCCAGCAAGGTGGAGGTGGAGTACTGGTTTGGGCTGGTATCATCAAAGATGAGCTTGTGGGGCCTTTTCGGGTTGAGGATGGAGTCAAGCTCAACTCCCAGTCCTACTGCCAGTTTCTGGAAGACACCTTCTTCAAGCAGTGGTACAGGAAGAAGTCTGCATCCTTCAAGAAAAACATGATTTTCATGCAGGACAATGCTCCATCACACGCGTCCAAGTACTCCACAGCGTGGCTGCAAGAAAGGGTATAAAAGAAGAAAAACTAATGACATGGCCTCCTTGTTCACCTGATCTGAACCCCATTGAGAACCTGTGGTCCATCATCAAATGTGAGATTTACAAGGAGGGAAAACAGTACACCTCTCTGAACAGTGTCTGGGAGGCTGTGGTTGCTCCTGCACGCAATGTTGATGGTGAACAGATCAAAACACTGACAGAATCCATGGATGGCAGGCTTTTGAGTGTCCTTGCAAAGAAAGGTGGCTATATTGGTCGCTGATTTGTTTTTGTTTTTGAATGTCAGAAATGTATATTTGTGAATGTGGAGATGTTATATTGGTGTCACTGGTAAAAATAAATAATTGAAATGGGTATATATTTGTTTTTTGTTAAGTTGCCTAATAATTATGCACAGTAATAGTCACCTGCACACACAGATATCCCCCTAAAATAGCTCAAACTAAAAACAAACTAAAAACTACTTCCACAAACATTCAGCTTTGATATTAATGAGTTTTTTGGGTTCATTGAGAACATGGTTGTTGTTCAATAATAACATTATTCCTCAAAAATACAACTTGCCTAATAATTCTGCACTCCCTGTATAAAGTCCACACTTTGTCTGTCAGTTGTTCCGTCTGTCCTGCAGATTTTCTGTATGCAGAGACCGCGCCAGCAGTGCGCAATTGCACATGTGCGCAGCTTAGAGGGAACATTGGTCACAGGCCCAGCCCCCTGACAGTGTTGGCATTATTTATAAAATGATAATGCTATATGGTGATTCCAAATGTCTCATAGTGATGTCACATTTGACCTGGGTGGGCGATTCTTCTTAAAAGGGGCCACATGACAAACCTGAGTTGCGTTGAAAGTGAAGTTTGCAGTATATTAACAGGGATTACTGATTTCTAGTTCATTTTAACTGTTCAGTGATAATAATCCAGTCTGTCTCAGGCGTGAACAAGGGCTCTAAAATCTGGTTGAAGGTCCCACCCGATGGTTGCTGGCATAGAATCCAGCCCCTTCTTTAAGGTTTTCAAAGACATTTCATCCAGGAAGCTTGTTCAGTTCAAAACTAAAAGGTGGAGAGTCCCAGGCCCAGACTTCAGTCCCAGACTGAAGAAGTATCTGTCTTCAACAAATGAAAGAAGTCCAGTCGCGTCCTTTCCAAGCTCCATACATTCACACTGTCATCTTTGCCCTCAGCAAACAGACAAAGTTGTCACGTCTGCATTGTGTGCTGTGAATAAATAAAGCTTTGGACATACTAACCATGAACATCATTACAGCCACACACAGAGACAGCACACTCATAGAGAAAAGCAGCCATCTTTGAATGCAAACAGGTGAGTCTGCAGATGGATGAGAGAAAAAGATGACTGAAGAAGAAAATGCATCATGGGAATCCCCGGCAGCCTACACCTACTGCAGCATGACCAAGGATTCAGGGTCACCTGGTCCAGCCCTAACTATATGCTTTAGCAAAAAGGAAAGTTTGAAGCCTAATCTTGAAAGTAGAGATAGTGTCTGTCTCAGCTGTAGAACAATATCAGAAGAACATGAAGCTCCAACTTCATGGTTCTGAGCTAAGCTGAAAAAGTGCTCAGTAACCAAGATTAGAAAACTGACCTCAGACCCTGTCTCAGCAGGATCTGGACCCGAGGTAGAGACCGTTTGTGTGTGAAAGGGTCTAATAACAGGTTGTCAGCCTGGGTGTTCTTTTAGCCTGATCTTTGGACACAAACCGCTTGGAAGCCTCTGACCTGAAGTCAGCTGAAGGTTTGTGGTGGCATGTCTGGATGTGAACGCTCGTGCCTCAGGTAAGAGCTCGGTATAATAAGAAAACCACAACCTGTCAGCAGACGATTACCTGATGAGACTGTAAACACAGCCAACGCGCTGACTCAGCAGCGCTTCATTCATTCATCAGGAATGTTTGTGATGATGCTTCAGATGTTCATAAACTAAAATAGATACAAGGTCATTGTTGCAGAGCCAAAACCTGCTGTCACTGATTGTGACCTGGAGCCAGTTCATCACACAGGGTTCAGTCCCAGAGAAGCTCAGCGAGGCCGTGAAATCCATAGACGTTCAATTCATCTCTCGAAATAAGACACACAACTACAACATGGGAAAAGACCCAGGGAAACCCTGAAAGCCATAAATTTCACACCCGAGCCTCAACTCTGATGTCAGAGGAGGCTGAGGGATGATGTGACTGAGTAGGTGGAGATACTGTGTCACTTCGCCCTCTGCATATCCTCCTTCACTACATCCATCAACCTCCTCTGAGGTCTTCCTCCTGTCCTCCTGTCTGGCAGCCCCATCTTCATCCTTTTTCCAGTAAATCCACTCTCCCTCGTCTGCACATGTGCAAACCATGTCAGCCTTTCTAACTTTGTCTCCAAGCCATCCATCACAGCGGGTCACACCTCTGTCTTTAAACCTTCCTCTCACTCTAGTCACAAAAGGTTAAAAATCAGCTTGCTCACCATCAGCTTCACCTGAAAGCTCCAGTCAAAGCTCACAACAGTTTCACTGGAAACATCTCAGATGATACTTCTGCTTCTGATGTCATTACTGTTACTACTACCAAAATTACTTCTGCTCATAATCAGTAAAGTGATCCTGATCTTTGGATATGAGCCGATCAGTGTGATGGCAGTTACAGTGGGGCAAAAAAGTATTTAGTCAGCCACCGATTGTGCAAGTTCCCCCACCTAAAATGATGACAGAGGTCAGTAATTTGCACCAGAGGTACACTTCAACTGTGAGAGACAGAATGTGAAAAAAAAATCCATGAATCCACATGGTAGGATTTGTAAAGAATTTATTGGTAAATCAGGGTGGAAAATAAGTATTTGGTCACCTCAAACAAGGAAAATCTCTGGCTCTCACAGACCTGTAACGTCTTCTGTAAGACGCTTTTCTGTCCCCCACTCGTTACCTGTATGAATGGCACCTGTTTGAACTCATCATCTGTATAAAAGACACCTGTCCACAGCCTCAAACAGTCAGACTCCAAACTCCGCCATGGCCAAGACCAAAGAGCTTTCGAAGGACACCAGGAAAAGTATTGTAGACCTGCTCCAGACTGGGAAGAGTGAATCTACAATAGGCAAGCAGCTTGGTGTGAAAACATCAACTGTGGGAGCAATCATCAGAAAATGGAAGACATACAAGACCACTGATAATCTCCCTCGATCTGGGGCTCCACGCAAGATCTCATCCCGTGGGGTCAAAATGATCATGAGAACGGTGAGCAAAGATCCCAGAACCACACGGGGGGACCTGGTGAATGACCTGCAGAGAGCTGGGACCAAAGTAACAAAGGTCACCATCAGTAACACACTACAACGGCAGGGAATCAAATCCCGCAGTGCCAGACGTGTTCCGCTGCTGAAGCCAGTGCATGTCCAGGCCCGTCTGAAGTTTGCCAGAGAGCACATGGATGATACAGCAGAGGATTGGGAGAATGTCATGTGGTCAGATGAAACCAAAGTAGAACTTTTTGGTATAAACTCAACTCGTCGTGTTTGGAGGAAGAAGAATACTGAGTTGCATCCCAAGAACACCATACCTACTGTGAAGCATGGGGGTGGAAACATCATGCTATGGGGCTGTTTTTCTGCCAAGGGGACAGGACGACTGATCCGTGTTAAGGACAGAATGAATGGGGCCATGTATCGTGAGATTTTGAGCCAAAACCTCCTTCCATCAGTGAGAACTTTGAAGATGAAACGAGGCTGGGTCTTCTAACATGACAATGATCCAAAACACACCGCCCGGGCAACAAAGGAGTGGCTCCGTAAGAAGCATTTGAAAGTCCTGGAGTGGCCTAGCCAGTCTCCAGACCTCAACCCCATAGAAAATCTGTGGCGGGAGTTGAAAGTCCGTGTTGCTCGGCGACAGCCCCAAAACATCACTGCTCTCGAGAAGATCTGCATGGAGGAATGGGCCAAAATACCAGCTACTGTGTGTGCAAACCTGGTAAAGACCTATAGTAAACGTTTGACCTCTGTTATTGCCAACAAAGGTTATGTTACAAAGTATTGAGTTGTATTTTTGTTATTGACCAAATACTTATTTTCCACCCTGATTTACCAATAAATTCTTTACAAATCCTACCATGTGGATTCATGGATTTTTCTTTCACATTCTGTCTCTCACAGTTGAAGTGTACCTCTGGTGCAAATTACTGACCTCTGTCATCATTTTAGGTGGGGGAACTTGCACAATCGGTGGCTGACTAAATACTTTTTTGCCCCACTGTAGTTCACTTTCACTGTTTTTCATGTGCTGCTGGTGATGCTTCCAGTGACCACACGGAGGCTCGCTCAGAAATACCAAAATAATGACATCACACCGGCGC
Source organism: Rhamphochromis sp. 'chilingali' (assembly GCF_963969265.1). Classification (NCBI taxonomy): domain Eukaryota; kingdom Metazoa; phylum Chordata; class Actinopteri; order Cichliformes; family Cichlidae; genus Rhamphochromis; species Rhamphochromis sp. 'chilingali'. The sequence goes on from NC_137942.1 coordinate 264,671, forward strand.
TCACAGCCTCAGCACATCCTTTCTACTCCTCCCTGTGATGCGTTCGTGGTGCAGACGTAGAGCTGAGGTCGCTGTACTTCAGCTTCATATGAAAAGCATAGACTGTTTTAAAATCAGGCACACAACTCATGCTGCATGTCTGGATGTGAACGCTCGTGCCTCAGGTAAGAGCTCGGTATAATAAGAAAACCACAACCTGTCAGCAGACGATTACCTGATGAGACTGTAAACACAGCCAACGCGCTGACTCAGCAGCGCTTCATTCATTCATCAGGAATGTTTGTGATGATGCTTCAGATGTTCATAAACTAAAATAGATACAAGGTCATTGTTGCAGAGCCAAAACCTGCTGTCACTGATTGTGACCTGGAGCCAGTTCATCACACAGGGTTCAGTCCCAGAGAAGCTCAGCGAGGCCGTGAAATCCATAGACGTTCAATTCATCTCTCGAAATAAGACACACAACTACAACATGGGAAAAGACCCAGGGAAACCCTGAAAGCCATAAATTTCACACCCGAGCCTCAACTCTGATGTCAGAGGAGGCTGAGGGATGATGTGACTGAGTAGGTGGAGATACTGTGTCACTTCGCCCTCTGCATATCCTCCTTCACTACATCCATCAACCTCCTCTGAGGTCTTCCTCCTGTCCTCCTGTCTGGCAGCCCCATCTTCATCCTTTTTCCAGTAAATCCACTCTCCCTCGTCTGCACATGTGCAAACCATGTCAGCCTTTCTAACTTTGTCTCCAAGCCATCCATCACAGCGGGTCACACCTCTGTCTTTAAACCTTCCTCTCACTCTAGTCACAAAAGGTTAAAAATCAGCTTGCTCACCATCAGCTTCACCTGAAAGCTCCAGTCAAAGCTCACAACAGTTTCACTGGAAACATCTCAGATGATACTTCTGCTTCTGATGTCATTAAGTGTGCCTATGCGAAGGCACACTTATTACTATTGCTCGGATTTATTATTATTATTATTCTTTTTCCGCCTGAAATTTTGGACCTTAACTCGCCCCACAGTTTTGAGACAAGGTTCACATATGATATATCATTGTGTGCGGCTGGAGCTGGAATGAGTTGCTATGACTTTTGGTGTTTATTACTTCTATAGTTTTTTAAATATGAATATTTTAATGCAAGTTTTTGCCCATTCAAATGAATGGGAACGAACGAAAGTGAAACTTTACTTACTTTGTGGTGTGTTTGCTCACTCACTTAATTTGTGGTGTGTTGGCTCACTCTAGTGGTATGTCCCCGTATTTGGATTACCATAATGACAACAATACGAACGGCGCGCACAGCGTTGGTGCTTTCAGGAACCATTGGAATTCTTAAGGTTGCACGAAGCATTGAATAGTTACGGTAACGGCAATGGTGTACGCTTGGTGGAAAACTGCATATCCCACAATTCAAAGCACGCCTCTACCAGTCAAACAATGGCGGCTGCCACTTGGTTTAATATATTCCTCTTATTTGTGTTTCTAGGTCACAAAGTAAACTTTTAAGATATTTTCAGGTGAGAATGTAGGTGTGTAAACGTCAAATATCTGCTTGTTTTGTCAAAACATCCCATATTAGCAACAGATTTCTCACGATGTTGCTGCTAGCCGGCTAGCTAGCTCGGCTAGCTAGCGCCGCTTCGCTCAAAAGCACCCAGGCTTGGCTTTCAGTGAGGCGTCTCTAACTCCTTTCACCCCCGATCGCTCCGCAAACAGTCTTTGTCTTAGCTGGACTTATTTTTCGTTTATATGGGCCGATGATGCTGGTCGATGTGGAAAAAATAACTGAGTTGTTCATATACCGGTGGCTAGCTAGCTCCGCGTTAGCCACCGGTATATGTCTCTTCCCCTCGTATGCGGGGAAAGAAACACCGATCGACCGGTGGTGGCTAACGCGGAGCTCAATCGTGGATAAGGGAAACCCAATGCAGGAGAAGCAGGCGGCTGGTGAACTGAATTTCAGGTAAGACGTTATTAACTGCACTCTATTTGGGTCAGATATAAACCGAGTTTAGGTGTAGTTTATTTTCGTTGTGCTGACAGTTACAATAACTGTACTGCGTGCTAGCTAGCACGACGGAGTTTCTATACAGCTGTGCGCGCTAAGTTATTGATGTTGAACTTTATGACAGCCTCCCCTATTTTCAGGCGAGAATGTAGGGGTGTAAACTTCAAATATCTGCTCGTTTTATCAAGAAGTCCCATATTTTATCAAGAAGTCCCATATCTCTCACGATGTTACTGCTAGCGCCGCATGGCAGCTAGCTGGCTAGGGCGGCTTGGCTGACACCTAGGCCGGGCTGACTGATACCCAGGCCGGCTCACGCTCACGTTTCACCGCCGCATGGCAGCTAGCCGGCTAGCTGGCTAGCGCGGCTTGGCTGCCACCCAGGTCGGGCTGGCTGACACCCAGGCTGGGCTGGCTGACACCCAGGCCCGCTCACGCTGTCGTGTAAAAATAACAAAAAACAAAAAGTGAATGAAAAGTGCATAAATATTTATTTTACGTGTTTGATGTGTGTGGCAGGGCGTGGTCTGCAGTGCCGCTGCAGGGGAGGTGGACCCACCTCAGCGGCATCTGCAATCACGCCTCTCGGGTGTAAAGTCTGTGCTCTCTCTGCTTTTTTTTTTTTTTTTTGTGTATGTGTCGGGCTGTGAGATGAAAAGCTACAGCCGGCTGTGTGGGTACAGCAACTATGTGTGAAAAGTGGTCCATAACGTAATGCTTCAAAGTGTGTTCATGCAAACATTGTCGGGTCTGCTTATGAACTTCTGCGCACAGCGTCTACAAATTGGGGCTGTACGAAGTCACCTCATCTTTACACAAAACTGTAAGCTGTCATCTGTGAGGCGCGAGCGGTGTTTGGTTTTACCATAGTTCATGGTGGAGAATGGCTGCTCTGAGTTTTGCTCTCTGTAGCCGTTTGAATGGCAAACTATATTGATTAGCGGCGGCATAGGCACACTTAAAATTTCTTCAGAAATTTTCGCTTTCTAGTTACTGTTACTACTACCAAAATTACTTCTGCTCATAATCAGTAAAGTGATCCTGATCTTTGGATATGAGCCGATCAGTGTGATGGCAGTTACAGTGGGGCAAAAAAGTATTTAGTCAGCCACCGATTGTGCAAGTTCCCCCACCTAAAATGATGACAGAGGTCAGTAATTTGCACCAGAGGTACACTTCAACTGTGAGAGACAGAATGTGAAAAAAAAATCCATGAATCCACATGGTAGGATTTGTAAAGAATTTATTGGTAAATCAGGGTGGAAAATAAGTATTTGGTCACCTCAAACAAGGAAAATCTCTGGCTCTCACAGACCTGTAACGTCTTCTGTAAGACGCTTTTCTGTCCCCCACTCGTTACCTGTATGAATGGCACCTGTTTGAACTCATCATCTGTATAAAAGACACCTGTCCACAGCCTCAAACAGTCAGACTCCAAACTCCGCCATGGCCAAGACCAAAGAGCTTTCGAAGGACACCAGGAAAAGTATTGTAGACCTGCACCAGACTGGGAAGAGTGAATCTACAATAGGCAAGCAGCTTGGTGTGAGAAAATCAACTGTGGGAGCAATCATCAGAAAATGGAAGACATACAAGACCACTGATAATCTCCCACGATCTGGGGCTCCACGCAAGATCTCATCCCGTGGGGTCAAAATGATCATGAGAACGGTGAGCAAAGATCCCAGAACCACACGGGGGGACCTGGTGAATGACCTGCAGAGAGCTGGGACCAAAGTAACAAAGGTCACCATCAGTAACACACTACAACGGCAGGGAATCAAATCCCGCAGTGCCAGACGTGTTCCGCTGCTGAAGCCAGTGCATGTCCAGGCCCGTCTGAAGTTTGCCAGAGAGCACATGGATGATACAGCAGAGGATTGGGAGAATGTCATGTGGTCAGATGAAACCAAAGTAGAACTTTTTGGTATAAACTCAACTCGTCGTGTTTGGAGGAAGAAGAATACTGAGTTGCATCCCAAGAACACCATACCTACTGTGAAGCATGGGGGTGGAAACATCATGCTATGGGGCTGTTTTTCTGCCAAGGGGACAGGACGACTGATCCGTGTTAAGGACAGAATGAATGGGGCCATGTATCGTGAGATTTTGAGCCAAAACCTCCTTCCATCAGTGAGAACTTTGAAGATGAAACGAGGCTGGGTCTTCTAACATGACAATGATCCAAAACACACCGCCCGGGCAACAAAGGAGTGGCTCCGTAAGAAGCATTTGAAAGTCCTGGAGTGGCCTAGCCAGTCTCCAGACCTCAACCCCATAGAAAATCTGTGGCGGGAGTTGAAAGTCCGTGTTGCTCGGCGACAGCCCCAAAACATCACTGCTCTCGAGAAGATCTGCATGGAGGAATGGGCCAAAATACCAGCTACTGTGTGTGCAAACCTGGTAAAGACCTATAGTAAACGTTTGACCTCTGTTATTGCCAACAAAGGTTATGTTACAAAGTATTGAGTTGTATTTTTGTTATTGACCAAATACTTATTTTCCACCCTGATTTACCAATAAATTCTTTACAAATCCTACCATGTGGATTCATGGATTTTTTTTCACATTCTGTCTCTCACAGTTGAAGTGTACCTCTGGTGCAAATTACTGACCTCTGTCATCATTTTAGGTGGGGGAACTTGCACAATCGGTGGCTGACTAAATACTTTTTTTCCCCACTGTAGTTCACTTTCACTGTTTTTCATGTGCTGCTGGTGATGCTTCCAGTGACCACACGGAGGCTCGCTCAGAAATACCAAAATAATGACATCACACCGGCGCTCACAGCCTCAGCACATCCTTTCTACTCCTCCCTGTGATGCGTTCGTGGTGCAGACGTAGAGCTGAGGTCGCTGTACTTCAGCTTCATATGAAAAGCATAGACTGTTTTAAAATCAGGCACACAACTCATGCTGAGCGTGTTCCAGTCAGCCATAAAGAGCATCAGAGCGGCAGCGCAGGTCAGCTGATCAGAGCCTCACGTTCATTCATTTCAAAGTTCTTGTTTTACCCTCGCTGCACTCCTACATCTGATATTACAGACCCTGCCAAACCCCGGTTTAACCCAGACTTATAAAAATAATAATAATAATGAAAAGAAGAGAGTGCATTTTTTGATGCTTTATTCTGATGAAATGAAACATTTGAACAATAAAAAATAAGAAAAAATGAAATCAGAAAAAGTACAAAAACAATAAATAATAAATACATATAAATAAATAAAGGTATAAATAAAATATATGATTATCAGTACTCCTTGGTGGGCGTGGCAAAGGATTTTTTCATTGGGCGTGGCTCCAGTTGAAGCAGGACCTGTGTATCTGCTGGGTGGACTTTAGGACCCAGATCACATCTCTCCTCAGAGCCTCCCAACCACACGCTGCACTGTCCTGTGAGACACGACAAGATACGCACACTCAGCTCTCATTGGTCCACACACAGTGACTCAAACATGTCATTTATTAAGACGAAGCTTTAATAAAATCTTTAATAATTTTATATCGTTCATTTGATGTTGAATTGATTTAATAAAAATATATTTATTACTCGTGACGTTTTATGAATCAGACTGCAGAGATCAATTTTTACCTGCTGCTCAATGACTGCTGTGACGTTACTGAAGTACGACGACAGCAGACCTGATGCTTCCTCGTCCGAGGGCAGCTGCGGAGACACGGACCGTCAAATCACAGCAACAGGAGGCTGGTTCTACAGGGACAAGTTCTACACAGGCTGATTCTACATAGGCTGGTTTTACAGAGACCATCAGACCTTAGACCAGTTCTACAGAAACTACAGATTACAGAGACCACAATGACTGAGGCGGTTCTACTGAGATGGGCTCTGGTACTCACACAGCGACCCTCATCCTGCAGACGGTCCTGCAGGGTGAAGAATTCTTCGAGTTTCTTCTCGTCCCAGTTGACTCCGCCATCTCCCACAGGTAGCTCGTGTTCCTCGTACGTCAGCCACATGCCTTCGAGTAACTTGTAGACGACCCACAGTACTCGGGGACACTGAGGTGGGCCAATGAGAAATCAGGTCATATCCAGACATAGAAAACAAAGCTCTATGAGAGCCGACAGGCCACGGTGAAGTTTACCTGAGATCGATTGGCTGCAGTGGTGGGGAGGGTGGAGTCTGGAAAGGAGATATTGGCGTTGACTGGCCGGCAGTGGAGAGGAAATTTCGGTCCCTACAGGACAAACAGGAATCACTAAATTTTTATGGACAGATGACCGACGAACAGCAGCTGATGTTAAGGTCTGAGGGTTTCCGTTCCTACCGTGGCGTTGAGTAGATGGTGGGCTCCCGTAACCACTCTTCCTGTCAGAGGACGGCACCGCGGCGTTGGCTTGGCAACCAGCATCATCTGGAGACCAAAGAGCGGCAAGAGAATGAGGAGGACGGTGGAGGGCGCCATGAGAGCCGAGCGGGTCCTTGTCTGGTCTGAGGTGTGTGCTGTGTGAGCCGGCAGGTAACCTGGAACAGAGAGAAGCAGATGGGCTGGATGTCAGCACATCAGCCAATGAGAGGACATCTACCTGTGTGACTCACTCACAAACCACTAAGAATCTGATTGAAAGCACAACCTGGACCCTCTACTGCCAGGTGAGTCACTAGAGGAGTGGTGTAAAGCTCATTAACAGGTATTTATGAAAAAAAAAACAACATCGGTGAGTAGTTAGACGTGTCCGCATATTTATGGTCATATCTTTGGTTTCAGATACGTAAAACATCCCAAACAGTTTCCCTGACGCTTACTACCCATCTAAATGCCTGAAACGGGATGTGACATCACAGCTCTGAGAGAAGTAAAGGTAGCTACAGTCACCAAAGCTGAACTCTGACCTGTTAGCGATCGGCCGGACTGATACCGGGCGCTTTGAGCGAATGGTATTTGTAGTGTGCCGAGGTGACGTGTCGCTCGCTCAGCTCCTATCAGACATAAAAACACAACACTCTTTCCAGTCAGCAGGTTTTCCCGCCGCGCCTCGGAGCGTTGGTGGAATTATTCGTCAGAGCTACGAGACCCGATCGGGCGCCAACCGTCAGCTGACGTTCTCGTCTCGCATCATGAGTGGAAAATTCACGTTCTGACTCTAATGAAGAAGAAAAGTCCTGAAAGTCAATGAGTCACTTATCTGAAGCTTTGGCCCTGAAATGAAACTTAAAGCGCCTTCGTTAGCGCCTTACTGCTAATCATCAGGGGCTTTTAATCACCGGCACAGAGGGACCCGAAGCCAAATTGTTCAAAATGCAACTTCATTCAACAGCACAGAGCTCGCAGGCAGCCAGGGCATAACGCTAAAAAGTCTTCAAACTTTATTAAAACCCTCAAAACCTCTTTTAAATCTTCTAACTAATTAGGAACAAAATCATTATAAATTTGAGTTTCACTTGGTATTTTTTGAAGGATCGGGGTTTTTTTTGGCACTGATGATGTAGAGCTCTGAAACCCTGTGACACAAAAATGTTTCATATTTGCCACATTTCTGTTTCACAGGGTTAAAAACCAGCTGATGTTTATCCAAACTGCAGACTTCATTCATCAAATTACAAATAAAGCTGTCGCAGACATAAATGATCAAAGATTTTAGGAAACAGTAACTGAAAGTTCAACAGCTGACTGAGCAATAGAAAATCAATAATGGCATCAGGTTTCAAGCTGTTGTTCTAATGAAATATGTTTAATCCAGAAGTCTGAGGATTAATCTGAGGATATCAATAAAGCCCACAGCTGATCTAAAACTGCTTCAGTGCTTTGATATCTGAGTCGAGACACTCACCGTTGGCAGGGGTGCTGCAGGGTTGGAGGTGTTGGAGGTGTCGGAGGTCTGCGCTGATCTGGTTCTTCCTCTGGTGGTTGTTGTGGTTCTGATGAGAGTCTGTGTTATGTTGTGGTTTAAATAAAGCTTCATCCTGGAAAGCAGTAAATGAAACTCTGATGCATTCAACAAAAATTAAACATTTCTAAGAACTTCTGGAAATTTCCCAACCTCAGGCCCCACTGCATCCTGGCCACCCCCTCAGGGTGCGAGGTGGCGCGCGAGCCTTCGCTTTGCAACTGCTGACTCAACATGGTAAGAAATCCAGCAACAGCAGAGATGCACAAAACATATGGAAACATTGACGGTCAAAAGTTTATGGACAGCTGACGTCAGCTACATGTGTCGTCAGCTGGAGGCCCCAGACACTTTAATGAAGTGCTCCGTGTCTCAAAGAGCACTTTCAAAAAGTAATCACATTACTGCAGTAACACTTCAGTGTGCAGTGTCAAAGCAAAAAGTTTTCAAATGGGCAGAAGAATCAAAAGCTCTGATGTGATGTTAGCTCCACAAGATCATTACTGTTCACTCAAACTAAGACTTGATGTGAACATGTTTTTAACTACACTAAAATAACATTAAAAGTTTTAAAAACAATGAAACTCAATGAAACGATTTTATAAACTTGGAAAACTATATCAATAAAATCTACACAAAGGAGAAACAGAAGCAAACTCACAAACTGTAAATATGTCAGCTGCTTCATTAGTTTATTTGATTTTGAAACAAACTGTGACAGAAGTGTGCAGCTGGTTAAAGTGCAACAATAATTATGTTCAAGTCTTATAAAAACTAGAACTACTTCAGTTGAAACTTAAATGAAAAACTACAAAATAAACAAAACTACAGAATTAAATACACTTTTAAAATAATGATGTAAATGAACGAGGTAACAAGTCAAACAAGTCAAAAATAAAAGTACTAATCTGTAGCCTGATGTCATCAAAGCAGATACATATTAGACAAACACAGACCTTTGTAATTACTTATTGTTCATTTTCTCTTATATGTTGTTTTTGCTGGTGAAATACTTAAAAAACTGACCAAGTATTGAGAATCAGCTCATTATTGCCCCAAAAAACTCAGTTTGGTTTAAACTGCGAGCTATCGAACCTGCCAGGAAAAATCTGTAGTTAATTTACTGTTACACAGTCAACCAGCTGGTGTTAGGACTATTCTGTATCCTGCAGTTTTTCTCCTCACTTTTCTGTCCTTGTGTGTGTGTCCTGTAAAACTCCTCCAGTGGTCAGTCAGTTATAAACTCAAAAATAAAGTGCACTGTCATCGCCTGATTCTGATTGGATGATTGGAATGCTGACTCCTCATTAAACACAAAAGTTTGTGAACATCTGAGTTTTGCCGAAAGTCAAAAGTAAGGAGATAAAATACAGATCAAAGGTTGGATGGTTGATGGATGGATGGTCGATGGGTGGATGGTCGATGGATGGATGGTTGATGGATGGATGGTCAATGGGTGGATGGTCGATGGATGGATGGTCGATGGATGGATGGTCGATGGGTGGATGGTCGATGGGTGGATGATCAATGGATGGATGGATGGTCGATGGGTGGATGGTTGTTTTATTTTGGTGGTTTCACTTTGGTTTTGTTGATGCTTATGTGCTGAATTTGAATCGGAGACGCAGTTCAGAGATGTGCTGTTTGAAGCGATTGCTCTGTAATGATCCATGTTTCTCATTCAGAAAATAAAGGATTAATATGCAGTTTGTAGTTTTTCATGAAACAAACAAACACTTTGATTTCCTGCTGCTTGTTCCCTTTGAGTCACATGGAAACAATGATGTCTCTTGTAGTTTCTCAGTAAGTGTTCATGGACAGAACTGTCCTCGTCCTTGTGTTTGCGTCTATGAATCAAAGTAAAACCTGTGAGTTTCGTCACAGGAAGCGGTTTAACGCTTCAGTTTATGTTTACAGAGAAGAAGAGAGAGCAGCAGAGAGGCAGGAAGTGCAGCTTCAGTCACATTTAGACAGAAAAGAAAGAAGGAAGGAAGCGTGGAGCTCCTCTGTGGAGAAATGAGATCTCGGCGAGTGTTTCGTTTTCCACTTCAGCTTCGACGAGTCGCTCAGTGTCACCAAGCGCGGGGCGAGTGACGCTGAAACTGAAGCGAGCTGCAGAGTCAGAGCGACACTGAGCCGAGGCCGAGGCAGCTTTTACCCTAAAGTACTCGAATGACTGATTCTGCTTCCAGCCGCAGGAAGTTTGCGCTTCATCGGAAAGCTCCCATCACATGTTACCGATGATCAGCAGTGTGTTTAAACATGAAACACGATGTGCTGTTTCTGATAGAATAGAATTGAATAGCCCTTTCATGTCTTTAATGAGTTGTGGGTCCTCCACACTAACTGTGCAGGGATAAGACATAAACGTAGACAGATGATGCACACACATCTGAGTCCTCTCTGCACCTAAAGATGATCTACTGACAGTAGAATCAGTTTTCACGTGTTTGATGCCTGACGAATTATTAAAGTGATTAAAAATTAACCTTTAAGACTGAAAAAACTGACCTGAAACACACAGGTCACCATCCCTGACCCCTGACCCCTGAGGGTGACCCCACTGCTCTGATGCCAAACTAACTGCAGCTGCCTTTGAGCGGCTCATCTGCGAGCCATTCTCAGACTAACATGAACTCTGTGCAACATTAATCTGTTCCTCATTAAATATGCTGCCTCCCAGTCCCTCCCACATGTGAGCAATAATTAAAGACTTTTTAATTTTAACGCAATAAAAATAATGCAACATTCGGGTCGTTCTGCCTGCAAAACTCAATACACTGACATAACACCAGAGATGGGCAGTAACGGATTACATTACTGTAATCTGATTACTTTATTCAAGTAACGTATCGAGTGCAGCGAGAGTATGAGCGTGCAGCGTTTAAAGCGTGGAAGTGCTGACCTTACTTTGAGTTTGATTCCATAAAAAGAGACAAAAACATTAGTGTCCATCGTGCGTGGGAAGAAAACTTCTTTTTACAGCGAAAAAACCCCTAAACTTCCGAGCAAGCACCGAGTAGCTACGACGTAATGGGAAACTCACAGAGAAACTCGTGGATTCTTCCACTGACCGCGGCACACCTGCACCAGGGTAAACCTCCGCCTACCCCACTCCTGCTTTACAGGTGAAAATAGAGCAACAGGACCGCTGAGTCTGTGACTTTATTTATTTTCTGCTGTGTTTTACTTGCATCTGTTTGAAAGACTGAGTGTAAACACAAAAAATATTTTATTTTATGTGCTGGAATGTGCAGAAAATAGGTTTAAATGTTAAACTAATTTATTCAAGTCAGAGAATGTTGAATATAATTAAATCTTTGCTTGATGCATAAAGTTAAAAGATTAAAACTAATAAAACAAGTTTTAAAAAGAGACTTTTCCATTTGATTACATTTTGTATGATGGATTATGCAGAAAAAGTAGAATTGGGCTGAAAGATCTATCGCTTTATCACCTCTTGTTAAAGAAAATGTTCTAAAACACTTCTTCAGTAAAGACTCAGAGAAGAGAAACACACAGAACTTCTTGCTAGCAAGGGCAGCCTCCAGACTGAGACTCGCCCTGAGCACTGCCCCTGGTTTTTATTTTATACTCCATTGAACGTGTGTGTGTGTGTGTGTGTGTCCTGCTGATCAAAGGGTCATAAAAGGTACATCCTTGGTCAGGAGAAGGGTGAGGAAGTCCAGCAGTTAAAGCACTTAGACTAAAACAAACGTAACTACGTTAATCCTGCCATAAAACAATAAAACAAGGTACGATCTCTCCCATGCTCCCAGGATGTGGGGGTGCATTCCTGGGGTGCACGCCAAGCCTGCAGCCTGCTAGAGATCACACACAATTGATTATATGCCTCTAAGTATACATGGTTGAATATTTCCTAATACAAATCACTACATGCAGTATTCTACCATATGCAAACTTATATCACTAAAAAGATTATACTGACTACTAAATACAATTTCCTCTTGACACCTCTTCAGGTTGTAAATCGTGTTTTTAAAAGTAACTAAGTAACTAAGTAATTAATTACTTTTGAAAATAAGTAATCAGTAAAGTAACTGGATTACTTTTTTGGGGAAGTAATCAGTAATTAGTTACTGAAGTAACTTGACCAACACTGCATAACACGCAGACCTTCAAAGTAAAACAGGAAACACGCTGACTGAACTCAAGATACGTAAACTTAACACAGAACACACGGAAGTCAACAACAAAAGCTAAGAACTAGAACTCTGGAAATATTACAGAACTAAGCAGCTAGAAATACAAGGACAGAAACCAAAACACCAACAGCAACAACCATGAACAACAAATAACCAAGAAACACAAAGCACGTGGTCACCGACCCAGGACCGTGACAGAAAACACACAGACCCACAACACTGAACAACAGGAGGTGAAAAAGGTTTCCTGATGGTCGGGTGAGAGTTTGGAAGCACGTTCCATCCTGCCTGTATCAGCGCCCAGGCTGCTGGTTTGATGGCGTGGGCTTAGACCACGGTTAGACCACGTCTGTCCCGTTATGATCCTTCTGAGATTTGGTCATAAAGCTCCACGTCTCAAAGCTCAGATCATCTCAGACCGAGTTCCTGAACGTGCCGCTGCACTCGGATGGCCTCCACCGTCACAGATCTCAGTCCAACACAGCAGCTTTGGGAAGTGGAGGGTCGTGATGATGTCACGATGATGTCATGTCAACATGGCTCATAATCTCTGAGAAAGGTCGCCAACAGCTTGAAGAATCTGAGTCGTGAAGCGGCTCTGATGAAAAAAAAAGTCCAGCTCGGTAGACTAAGAAGCGTAGATGAGCCGCAGGGAGGCAAAGACTGAGACACACAGTTTCACAGTTGTCTATCAGGTATTTCCGTAATCTACTGATTAATCATTATCTGATAAAGTAACACGATAAGGGGGTTTAGCTCAGTGCGTCGAGCTGTCTCCCTTCTCTCTCTGCCCTGCTCTCCTGTCCTCTCTTCATCAAATAAAGCTGACAAAGGCCAAATAAAGTATTTTTTAAAAGTAACCAGATAAGAAAGACTTCTGTCTTATTCACGAGAAGTGAGAAAACGTGGGAGTTTTAAAATGAACTCTCTTTGGTTCCACCTCGTATGTCTGTTTCTTAATAGTTTAACTGCAGATAAAACTTCACCTTTATGGGCCATTTTAAAATCGTATTCTTGTTGTTCCCTAACTGGACGTATGGGATGAAACAAACGTTGAGAGCCGTCTCGAGTGCCCTGAGCACATTTCGATGTTGGGGGTTAAGGGTGAGACTTGGGTGGTCCGCTGTTACCAAGCATGACATGGGACCCCAGATCTTTAGAAGTAAGTTAGGGGAGAGACTCACCCACTTGGGATGCTATTGGTCCATTCAGTGGGCGTTATTAGCAGCAATGTTACCGATAACACCCGAAGTGGGTGGAAAATGTTACAGGGCAGGATGCAGTGAGGAGGGGGACCTTACAGTTTTACACACCCTGTTTCTCTACACAGTTTGTGATTCCAGTAAAATATCCCAGTTTATACTATTACGCTCTGTTTTTTATTGTTTTTTATTATATAGGATCAAATTTTGATGCCACTCTTGTGCACAAGCAGAATTTTAATGTCTGGATTGTCTTTTGTTTAGACCTGCGAACGACAATGGATGGATTTAATGTATGACCTTTGGCCCTTTTCACAGATTGTTTTGTATGTCTTGCATAATTTTATACAACATTGTTGAGGTTTATTGTTTTCTTGTGTACAGACATCTGTCTTTTTAACCTTTGGCGCCCTCTAGGGGTTCAAAGAGTCAGGTGTTGGCTGATGGTGAGCCTGCCTATCAAACCCTGATGAAGACGGTTCCCTCTAAACTGAGCGCGGGAGCAATCGCGAATCAGCGAAATAAAATAAATACACGTATTTACTTTAATTCCATTTCGGGCTGGATTTTTTTTTGTGTGCGCAGCGCAGATTTTCTGTGTGGGGAGACCATGTCAGCAGTGTGCGATTGCTCACGCGCTCAGTTTAGAGGGAACATCAGGGGCGGAGCGGGGGGGTGGCTTACGGGGCTTAAGCCCGGGTTGTTTTGTCAGAAGCCCGGGGTATTTTGGAGTGTAATTTTTTCATAGTTAGATGCCTGGCTGACAACTGTATAAAACAAAAAGTACACACAATATTCGAAGCACATAGTGCACACTGTGGGAATTTACGACTGTGCGTGAATCCCCCCCTGATATTGGTATGATCCAAGCTCAGGCACTAAGCGACTGAGCGAGGGGGCGGGGCAGCTGCTGCCCGTGAGTGCGCTGTTGGAGAGACGGAGCCAGCCATACTGAGGAGAGCTTAAGTTTGACCAGGTACCAAAGCAAATCATTCGTACCGTACAAATAATGTAAATATGACGGTGCATCACGAAAGATTGATATGAAACTGATCACTTGACCAATATTACGTTACTTGCTCTTCAAGTGAATCAACAAATGGCGAAATGAAAAGCCGAACAAATGCTATTTTTTTTTAGAGTCTTAGCTTACGTGTGTTTATTTCATATTTTCAGTTCTTACCCTCCCTGACTAAATCGGTTTCAGTTATGTACTGAAACATAAGAATGGACATTCGAGGCTTCTTTCAAAGAAAAAACTCAGGTAAATGTTATTTTATATATTATGCTTTGTATGTTGTTCAGTATATTTCTATGCAAAACAAGAGGGATTTCAGTACACAGCAGGATATTCACATTTGTAACCAGATATTTACATACACTTTAGGGAGAAAACATAAAACAGTTTTACTGCACAACATCAATTTAGAGTAAATTTTTGTTTTAGATAAATATTGAAATATATTTTGAATTAGTTAAATTTCAGAATAAAGAGAGACAGAGCTATTTTTATCACTTTCATCAAATGTAGGAGCACATATACACTAAGTTTATTGTTAATTAATAAGAAACTCCAGACGATTCCATTCTGAGCTGAAGAAGCTTCTGATTGGTTCGTAGAGTCCATGTGAGTAAATTGGTGGCACAGCTGTGGATGCATATAAGGCAAAACACAGAGCCTGTTTCTTTGACATGGGAAAATCAAGAGATATCAACCAAAACACCAGGAAAAGAACTGTGGAGCTCCATAAGTGTGGCTCAAGTTTGAATACAATTTGGTGCCATTTGCAATTAAGAAATACAGACAGTTTCTCTCTTTACTCTTAAAGTTAACAAATATGTTTTTATATTTATCAATCTAAAAAAATAAACATTTAGTCTGATTTGATCTTACAATTAAAAAAGTGTTTTTATCTGAAGAGTAAATATCTGGTTTCAACTGTATATTTGATGATTGTCAGCACAAAGAGGGAGAGAGAGGAGAACGAGGACAGAACAGATGAACAAGAGCAGGTGAGACACACATGTTAGTCAAATGGTTGTTTACCAAAAGTATCACCGTATCATAGGTCCTCATGTATCTCGTACCTAGTGTTTCTTTTTAGGTTTGTTATTTTTCAAATTCTGTATTTATTAAGTTATGCAGGCTTGTTTGCACAACAAGACTAAATAATTATATAAACTTTTCTCAATCTAAATAGTGGACTTTGGTAGAATTAAAAAATAAGTGTAGTGCAGGTCTATGATGATTTTTAGTGCTATCATCTAGTTCTGATTCTGGTTCTGTCTTGGTTAAGTCCTCAGTAGTCCTGATTTTGAACTGTTGTAGTCCTGTTTTATTTCCGGATCAGTTCTGGGTCTGGTTGAATTGGGGTTTAGTCCTCGTGTCTTGATACAGCCCTGACCTTGTTCTGCCTTGCTGCTTAATTAAAAAACTAGTTTAAGGTGTCCTGCACATGTGATATATATTTTTCCCTATATGAAGTCATTCTTTTTTGAACAGAGCCTATTAATCTTTCAGTCATTTCTACACCCCCCCCCCCCCCCCCCCCCCCCAAAAAAAAAAAAAATCCCACATGCATACTACTCTTTGGGCTAAGCCCCGGGTGTTTCAAATGTCTGGCTCCGCCTCTGGGGAACATACCTTGGAGGCAATGTTCCCTCTAATGTTTCATGTGTCTGAGCAATCGCGCAAACTCCCTGAGCGGACACTTGGACCACTGTGAGCAACAGCAGGCGTGGTCATTGTGGTCACGCCAGCACCGAATCCATCCAAGTTGCATGTTTCTTAAAATAATGAAATTACAGCATTTACATTTATGTTAGACTACTTTTAATTAACTGCTTTATCCCACTTACAATGAAATTTTTTTTAACAATTGTTCATGACCTGTGCAGCATGTTAACACTATTGGAAGTAAAAATAACTTGAACTCCAATTTTGAAAACACAACTTTCCTTTTTTTTTTTAATAAAGCTCTGACTTGTATTATGAGTCTGTGGTCTGGGAGAGAGTCTGTAACTCTGTCTGCAACATACAGTAAATAATGACCAATGTTGGGCAATTAATTATATAGTTACTTCTTCAAAAAAGTAACTGAATTATGCAAACCACAAAGTTTTTTGCAGCTGTTTACCTAAAAATGCAGCCAAGGCGATTTTTAAATAAACATTTCAAACTATTTACAGAACAATCAGCTGTTCTGCATCAAATCTGATGCCACACAAATTATTTGTGCCGCTCCAAAAATAATTTCTGTCCACTATGAGATGAAGGAGAACAACAGCCTGATACCTGCAGGCCTGACAGCAGCAGATGTGTCACTGCTGTAACACCTGTAACACTCAGCAGGCGCCTCATTGTTCTGACACACAACAAAACTATTGACTACACTACACACTAACTACACAAGATTTGCACTAAACGTCGCAAATTTTTCACATCTCAAAACACCGCCGTCACTCCTACCCCCCTCCCCAGGCGGAGAGTGCTTTCGCCTTTCGAGCGTTTTCCTTATAAAACGCCGTTTTTACCGTTTCTTCCCGCAGTAAATATAAACAACGACAGTATTCAGGAAGAAAAACAAACATTGCAGATATTTTATCATAACTCTGGTTTTACGTGGCCGATCAACACAATTTAAAAACTGGTATAAAGTCCACACTTTGTCCGTCAGTTGTTCCGTCTGTCCTGCTCACATCTCCAATGGTTGTACACGTTGTCATTAACGTGGCTTCACTCCACATCAGCTTTGCTCGCTAAAACACCGGTGTCGGCACATAAGGACGCTGTCAGAGCCTGTCAACCGCGTTGATTAGCTGCGTATATACGAATGTGAATCGCATCATTGGCTGGACTATGGGATAAGGTGGCATCGTTCTAATCCCATACAGGAGCAGCCAGTCTCTTACTGACTAACACTGCAGAACAGAATTGTTAACGTTTTAATTTTAACTTCAATTCAGGCTCGATTTTTATGTGCACAGCGCAGATTTTCTGTGCGCAGAGACCGTGCCAGCAGTGCGCAATTTCACACGCGTGCAGCTTAGAGGGAACATTGCTTGGAGGGTGTTTGGTCTGTTGCTGAACTGTTCCATGACTAAACTTGCTGGATGATCTTAAACAGATCTGACCGATGAGCAGCTGCTGGTTCAGCCTTTAGAGCCTGGCAGCGTTTTCTGATGGGCTGTGTGAGTGTGTACACAGACTCCATGTTAAACGATGGCAGCAGCATCGTCACTGCTTGTGGCATACCCACCAAATGTCACCATATTACCAGCCGACAAGGGGAGGTCGACTGTTGTCCTGAACTCAACTGTATGCAGGACTTCCAAAAATCCATAAAGGAGTTGCACTCTCCCTCTTCACGTGCACACTGTTAGAGCTCTGCCTTGTTTCAAATACAACGAGGGTTTCTACAGACACAAACATGGCTGTGCCATGGGTCCCTGGTGTCTCCTATTGTAGCCAACCTTTACATGGAGGAAGTGGGAAGAAAGGCTCTTGGCTCCGGGACAGCGCCGAGCTACTGGTACAGATGTGCTGATAACACCTGGGTCAAAAGTAGAATCCTTCACTGCTCACATTAACTCTGTGGATGGAAACAAAGTTCACCAGGAAGACACAAAGATAACTGTTTGCTGTTTCTGGACTGCGATGTGTGCACTGAGGAGAATGGAAACCTCAACATTAAGTTTACTGGTTTACGTTTCCTCTGTGCCAAAAGGGAAAGAAAAAGGAACACACACGTAGAGAAAGCTCTTCATACATATACAAATAAAGACCATTTACCATAAAACCAATCACAGCAGGAAATCTTTCCTTCCTGTGGATATCTCTGTACAGCGCCTTTATCCAAAGCACAGAGGAAGGGTGCAATAGCTGAAAAAATTGTAATCGTGATAGCTGTAACTAGCTGAGATGGCTGGGTCAAGAGATGGCTTTTTAAGTCATGGTGTAAGTTGAAGGCCTGTGGTGTGCAGCTCATTAGTAGAGAATGGTAGGGCCGCTTAAAGACTGAAATATTAAGTGCTTTGCTAGACTCCAGCAGCTGATGCAGAGCGTGCTGATCTGCTGAAACACTTCAAGAAAAGCTTTTAGAAGGACGGCAGCTCGAGCTGACCACACACTGTATTTGAGGAGGCTGACAGTTCACTGAAAATATAGCTGTTGACTTTAGATATATTTTGTGGTTTTATTGTTTTTATTGTAAAGACATAGTTTTAGAACTACTAACCTGGGTAACCAGGGTGCCTGCTGCCTCTTTGGCCTGTCAGAGCTTTCTCAGAACACATGGGCTTCTCCTGCTCTTTGTAAAGACTGGTTTTAAAACTAGACAAGGCTGAAGTCTCTTTGCTGCAGTCAGTCTGAAGTAAATTCAGATGATAAATACAAAGTTTATAATGTTTAGTTTGCATATAAAAAACAAAAGCCCCTTACCTTGCGAGTCTTGATGAGACTCACAAGTTTGATTCTATTCATCTGGATGTTTTCGTCATCATCAGGTGACTTCTTCAGTCTCAGCTGACTGCAGGTTTCACCAGGATTATAAACAGGACATTTACACAGTGACTGACACTAGCACCACTGACTGAACAATGAGGAGCAGTGAGGTGCTCATTAATATGCAAATTGTCATGACCACAGATTAGTGATCATGAGATGGGGCTTATCTTGTGAGGAACATCATAAAGAAACAGAAGTTCAAGTTCAAATTTTATGAGCCACATGCAGTGGCAGGTTGAAGGGGAAGGGGGATCAGTGAGTGCTTATCAGTGCAAGTGTATGTGCGTGTCCATAGTTCAGCTGAGACAGTGTCCTTCGCCCTGCCAGGCTAAGTAAACAGTCTTCCAGCCAACCCAGGTGGCCTTGCATGGAGTGGGAAGAACAGTCAACACACAGTTGTTATCAGGGAGTTTTGTTCGGCTCCAGCCTTGAGCCCACAGCTGGCGCCGAAGGGACAGCCGCATTATGATGTTGATTATTCTTTTATGCGAACAACTCATGAGAATTTCAAAGCTGCTCTTTAACACTCCAACACTGGTCTCTCCATCTCCCGGTGGAGAGGCGCGAGCTTCTCCATGATGGTATCAAACTTGCGCTCCGTGGTCTTGTCATTCTTGTGCTCAGAGAGCCGATTCTGAGAACTCACGACTGCAGTCAGCTGCTCCACGATGTGATCCAACTTTCGCTCACAGATGTTATTCTGAGTGAACTTCTCCTTGATGTAATCAAATTTACGCTCAGAGGTGTTATTCTGAGTGTAACTGTCCCTGAGACAGTTAATAAAATAAAGTTGGTTATTTTGTGTTTCTGTGATAGATTCATGCTTAATTTAGTTCATTTATTTATAAGAGTAAGATGATAAAAGTGTAACATTAATTTAAAAAAAAACATGTCTAAAATATGTGATTACAAAATATGGGTTTGTTAAATATGTAAAGTGCTGTAAAGTTTGTATGAGGTAAAGTTTGTAATTGTCACATGACCAGAGTTTGGTTGAGAGCACAATCACGGCATTGTGGAGCTAGCATGGATACATGGCTACAGATGCATCTACAGCCTCAGCGTTAATGTTATTCTGCATGTGGTCCAAGAGGCGCACACGGTATGGTTTCATGTATATTGTTTGTATAATGTTGCATACGTGTTCTACACTGGTAATGAGAGGACATTTTTGTGATATCCATTATGGTGCATTTTTCTGTTCTGCTTGTACAAGACTGTTTATGGACACTGATATGAGAGACTGATAAGCTCAAAACATTTATGTTGTGTACTTTGTGTTTCTTCAGTTTTCACGGTGTCTGAAGACAATAAGAGTGAGAGAGAGAGAGAAATAAATTTCCAAAGACATCAGTATGATGCGTGGCCATTCTTTGTTGGACCCCTGTAGTTACAGTGAAAACGTACCGCCAACGTGGCTGGAAGTTCGACGTTAGAAGCAATGCATGTTCCAGAATAAGAAAGGAAGAAACGTTCTTGACAGCGCAGTGTGTGTGGTTCGAGAACACAGCGGAAAAGAGGCTTGCAAACTTAAAAAGAGGAAACACCATTATTGGCGCTTTGGACGGCAACGACCACGACTTCACCAATAGAGGGCGACATTGACCATCATAAACTACAGCTCTGCAAATCTCTGCCGCTGCACACAGCAAGAACTGTAAAATCCCTGGCGGTCTTCAAGGAAAAGATAACGGCTCTTCAGTCAGCGCCAGGTTGGGCTGTGATATATCCACAACTTCATGGAGAGGTTTGGAGTTTGGAGAGGTCTATTAAAATAATAATTTATTTTGTTTAAGAAAGGTACTGAGTTAAAGGTAACCAACCTGTTATTATAGCCAGAGTGTTCCCTTTTATTTTACAAGTGGTGTTGTTTAAAGTGTTCTAAAAATGTTTAAGAGTTCAACTTAAAAGTAGAATAACAAGGGGTGTAGTTAAGCAAATTGTTGCAAGAATCAGATTGTACTGAGAATTGTATATTTGCCAGGATCGCATGTACATATAGCAACAACTTGTTTATGCAGCAGGTTTGCTGAAACATGTACAATGTCAGTAAACACAGAAAAATCACATATTGAAGAATGCAGAGAACAAATTGATTCCCTTAAGGAAGAGCTAAGTAGATTGAATGAACAATTGAAATTGCACACTGATGATGTCGAAAGAGAGAAATTGGAGTTGCTCATCAGAATCAGAATCAGAATCAGAATGGGGTTTATTGCCAAATGTTGAGCAGGTTTACAACATTAGGAAATTGCTGCGGTGCTTCAGTGCAAACATAGTGTCATAAATAGCACTTAAATAGACATGGAAAAAATAAAAGTAGGGATAAGAATTAAAAGTGCTACGTGGGAAGATATGTGCATGAGATATACATGAGATATATACATGAGAATAAGAATTAAGAGTGCTACGTTGAAAGATATATACATGAGTGGTATATAGGTGATCATAGGTGATATTCATGCTAAAATAGAAATCAAGCAGATAATGTTGAAGAAGCCTGCCTCTAATACTTCAAGACTAGAGCCCAGGAAATCCTCAAGGGAGCAAAAGTTAACGCCCAAAATGCTAGAACTTAAGCAACAAGAGTTTTCTCAGAAGGAGAGTAAATTTATCAAACTATATGAAAGCTGGAAAGAACAAGTTAAAGCTACACGTTCCAAACTTAAAGATGAGTGCTCTGACCAGGAATTAGCTGACATGATGGATACTGTCGAAGGGCTAGAGTCACAAGTGAAAAATACATACGAAGATATGAGATCGCAGTCAGCCCCTTCTACTGAGACTAGAAGAAAAATTGATTCCTGCACAGCAGTAACAGCGGACTTGATGAGAATACTTAAAGTACGTATGAGTGAAGTGGGGCAAGAAGAGTTTGATGCTAAGGCAGAAAATGCGAGACTTCACATGGTGCTAGACAGAGAATATGCTCGGTCAATATTTGGGACTACAATCTCCCGACCTTCTGTACGTAGCTGCCGCTCAAGCTGTTTATCGGAGCAGCAAAGCATCAATGTAAAAAAGGCAGAGTGTGCTGCACAGCTTGCCGCGAAGCAGGCCGAGATAGAGATGGAGGAGGCTATTGCTACACAAAGGCAAGAGCTTAAAAGACTAGAAAATCAGCGAGATCTTCAGGTAATAACTGCAAAGCTAAAGGCTTATTCTCAAGCAGATTCAAGTGAAGCCTGTGGAGAAGACAAAAGCGCACACAGTGCGGTAGTCAGTTGTCCTCCATTAGCTCCTGAAGAAATCATACCAGAGCAAACCTACAAGAATAATAACAATGAACAACCAAACAATAATAACAATGAGTCATTGTTAATGCAAGCCTTGCATGACACAATGGTCCTCACCAGACTTCCTGCACCTGAGCCCCCAGTCTTCTCAGGGGACCCACTTAAGTTCTTAGAGTGGAGCACTAGTTTCAAAGCTTTGATAGAGCGGCGATGCACAAATCCAGCTGACAGGTTGTTCTACCTACGCAAATACATCAGTGGAGAAGCACGGTCTGTATTGGAGGGAAGCTTTTACAGAAAGGATGACGAAGCATATGACCAAGCTTGGGAAGCTTTGAATGCTCGGTATGGCCACCCCTTTATAATTCAGCGTGCATTTAGGGAAAAACTGAACAACTGGCCAAAGATTGGTTCAAGAGAGTCGCTTAAACTGAGACAATTCAGTGATTTTCTGACAGCCTGCAGCAATGCTATGCCATACATCAAAGAACTGCAGGTGTTAAATGACTGTGAAGAGAATCAAAAATTGCTCCAAAAACTTCCTCACTGGGTGACTTCTCGTTGGAATCGTCGCGTCACAGTGCAGTTACAGCAAAAAGAAGAATATCCAAGCTTCAAACAATTTGCTGATTTTGTTGCACAAGAAGCGGAAGTTGCATGCAATCCTGTAACATCATTTCATGCCTTGAAACACACTGAAGAAAGGTCAGCTAGAGACATAAAGCGTCCAAAAGCTAATGCATACATCACAAATGTGAAAGCATCAGAGAGAACAACCACAGGA
Organism: Rhamphochromis sp. 'chilingali'; assembly: GCF_963969265.1. Taxonomy (NCBI): domain Eukaryota; kingdom Metazoa; phylum Chordata; class Actinopteri; order Cichliformes; family Cichlidae; genus Rhamphochromis; species Rhamphochromis sp. 'chilingali'. The sequence continues at coordinate 287,425 of NC_137942.1, forward strand.
TACAGCGGAGTGGAGAACAATTCAAATGAGCCTGATATAGAAAGAAAAGCAAATGCTTTGCTATCAAACTCAGTCACATGTATTTGCTGTGGAGAAAGCCATTCTATTCACAAATGCCAGATCTTTGCTAAAATTAACACTTGACCCCTGTTTCAATTCAGGGGGTCAGTGTTGACATTGTGGAGGACTATAAATACCTTGGAGTACACATTGACAATAAACTGGACTGGGCTAAAAACACCACAGCACTTTACAGGAAGGGCCAGAGTCGTCTCTATTTTTTGAGGCGACTGAGGTCCTTCAACATCTGCCAGAAAATGCTGAGGATTTTCTATGAGTCTGTGGTGGCCAGTGCGATCCTCTATGCTGTTGCATGCTGGGGGAGCAGGCTGAGGGTCGCAGATGCCAACAGACTTAATAAACTAATCCGTAAGGCCAGCAATGTTGTGGGGATGGAGCTGGACTCCCTCAAGGTGGTGTCGGAGAGGCGGATGCTGTCCAAGATAAAGACAATGTTGGATAACACCTCCCACCCACTCCATGACATGTTGGTCAGTCACAGGAGCACGTTCAGTGAGAGACTGAGATTACCAAAAAGCACCACTGAACGACACAGGAAATCATTCCTGCCTGTGGCCATCTCCCTGTACAACGCATCCACTTAACACACTGTTTGCTGCTACAGCTACACATGTTTCTTTTCCAACTATTTATTTATGAGTGACTTATGTATGTATGTATGTATATATATGTATATATTGTACTATTCTTAGTTAGCGTATTGTCTGTCTTGTCTTAATGTTGGTTTAAAATGGAGCACTGTAACAAAAAATAATTTCCCCCAGGGATCAATAAAGTATTCTGATTCTGATTCTGATTCTGATTCTGAAAATGTCCGTGGAGAACAAAAGAAAGTTCATACTTGACAATAACCTGTGCTTTGGTTGTCTCAGAAGAGGACACAATTCAAAAGACTGTAAGCGCAAGGCGACTTGCGGAGTTTGTAAAAAACATCATCCAACAGCTCTTCACGAAGACCGTCCAAAGACTCCAGTGAACACATCATCACATAGAATGCAGGCAGAAGAAAACATATCTGCACTTTCTTGTTGCATGGACAGAGGAGATGGTGGGAGCACATCCATGATCGTGCCTGTGCGGGTTTCTTCAACCACCACTCCAGAGAGAGAGACCTTAGTGTATGCTCTATTAGATACACAGAGTAGCAACACTTTTGTAGATCAAGGGGTATGTGAGGAGATGGGGATGAGTTTAGAGCCAGTGAAGTTAAAGCTAACCACTATGATGGGAAGAGATTCCATTGTTCAGAGCGAAAGAGTTAGTGGGCTTAGAGTTAGAGGGTTTTCCTCCAAAAGCTTTATCAACTTGCCTAAACCAGAGACTTCATCCCACTTGAACGTTCACACATTCCCACCTCTGAAACTGCCAAAAGATGGGAACATCTAATCAGAATAGCACAGGAGATGCCTGAGTTAATGGATTGCAAGGTCGGGCTGTTAATAGGCTACGACTGTCCTAGAGCACTGGCACCACGGCAAGTAATCGCGGGAGGTGATGAAGAGCCATATGCAATCAAGACAGACCTGGGCTGGAGCATTGTTGGCAGTTCACAAAAAATGGCAACATCAGCAGAAGTGACAGGCCTGTGCCATCGCTTATCTGTTAAGGAACTTCCACCCTTGACACCAGCCACCATCATCAGAGTGCTTGAGTCAGACTTCAAAGACACAGCTCCTGGAGAAAAGAGCATATCACAAGATGACATACAGTTCATGCAACTGCTAAATGAGAAAATACACCAGAATGCTGATGGGCACCTAGAGATGCCACTTCCCTTTAAGGCACGCCCTCAGCTGCCAGAAAATAAGCGTCTGGCTCTGGTGCGACTTAAGCACCTGAAAGGGAAGTTTGAGAAAAATCCCAAATTTAAGGACGATTATGTAAGGTTCATGGACAATGTCTTCAAGGAAGGTGATGCCGAAAGAGCTGAAGATGATCCCAGAGAAGGAAATATGTGGTATATTCCACATCAAGGCGTCTATCACCCGAGAAAACCGGAAAAAATCAGGGTTGTGTTTGACTGCTCTGCAAAGTACAGTGGCACAGCTCTGAATGATCACCTCTTGACTGGACCTGATCTCATTAACAGTTTGACTGGAGTACTCTGCCGATTTCGCCAACACCCAATTGCAATCATCTGTGATGTAGAGAAGATGTTTCACAGATTTCATGTAAACAGAGAGGACAGAAATTACTTGCGATTCCTGTGGTGGGAAAATGGTGAAACAAACACAGAGCCAAAAGAATATCGCTTGAAAGTCCATCTTTTCGGGGCCGCATCCTCACCAGGCTGCGCAAATTATGCAATGAAGTATCTTGTGAGCCAAAATGAAAGGGAACATCCCACAGCAGCCAACTTCATCAGAAGTAGTTTCTATGTTGATGATGGGCTAATCAGTGTAAAAACTGTGAATGCAGCCATTGAACTAGTGAGAGATGTGCGGAAGGTGTGTGCAAAGGCAAGACTAAGGCTCCACAAGTTCATATCCAACAACAGAGAAGTCCTGGAGTCAATTCCACATAGTGAACGAGCTAGTGGAGCCCAGGATGTGGACATCAGCCATCATGAACTCCCAGTTCAGACTGTGTTGGGAGTAAGGTGGAGTGTAAGCAGTGACACCTTCTCCTTTAAAGTTGCCCTGGAGGAGAAACCAGTAACACGATGGGGAATTCTGTCCATTATAGCCTCTGTGTTTGACCCATTAGGCTTCTTGGCTCCTTTCCTTCTAATAGGAAAGAAAATTCTACAGGAAATGTGTCTAAAGAGCATTGGATGGGATGAGCCACTGCCTGGTGAATTGAAGCCACAATGGGAGAGTTGGGTCACTGATCTGAAGAACCTGCAGAGACTCCAAATCCCAAGATGCTTTGTACCTGAAAGCCTTGGGAAAGTCCAGAGAATCCGGTTGTTCAGTGATGACGCGACGAATCCTACTTCCGGGTCTAAAGTAGTCTGCGTTTAATATGGCTTTTGTGTTGTTAACATGTTTAATGTTATGTATTTTCTTCTATTTGATCTCAAAAAGCTCCTAAAACAGTCAGTGATCACTGTTGACCTCCCTCAGCTTTTATTACCGCTAATCATTTATTTAAGCTCAGTTTTTAAAACCTTACGATGTAACTACAGCCCAGCCCATGCAGCAGTATATGAATGACTAACCTCGTATTGTGGATGGATTATCTCAGTTGTTCTCCTGGCTGAAGTTTGGTTCTTTTACAGCATCCTGCCATGCGATTACATTTGTTCCTGACCACCGAGAACACTCACATTAACTTTTATCGAGTGGAAAAAAAGTTAGCTTGTTTATATTATGCTAACATAGCTGTGTCGCTAGCGGTCACGTAGCACATCATTATATACCAGCTAGCCCAACTTCAGTAACCCTACAAACGTCACTGCTGTTTAGTTTTCTGTCTTCATTTATGCTGGAAGTGATAACAGAGCTGTACGTTTTAATTTGTTTCCAAAACCCCACAGTCAGGACATGCTATATTGTATTTAGATAGAAGCTAGCGAGCTAACTCCCTGCTAACTTCTAACTCCGTTAAATGTCATAAATTCCGTTTTCATGGATGCCTGGATGTTAAACTCAATTGTTACACCTGGTAGAACAGAACGCTGATCATTTTATTAAAGATGAAAGACTTTAGACAGTTTTTCAACTCTCAGTAATCCCATAGTGATCGTTTGATATATGGACCTGCAGCGGAGTTTAGACCCAGACACGGCTAGTGACGTCAGACTGAACAACCGGACAGAACTCCACCACTTTTCAGATGCGAGCAATCGTGGGTATGGTCAGTGCTCATATGTTCGGGTGATGAGTGAAGACCAAGTGCATTGCTCCTTAGTCATGGGCAAAGCAAGAGTTGCACCCACAAAAGTTGTAACCATACCAAGGCTGGAATTAACAGCAGCAGTGGTGTCCTCAGCAGTCAGCAGAATGCTAAAAGAGGAACTGGAGCTCAAAATTGACCAAGAGTATTTCTGGACTGATTCACAGGTGGTTTTGGGCTACATTAACAACGAAGCTTGCAGATTTCACGTTTTTGTTGCTAATAGAGTGCAAAGAATCAGAGAAGCAACTGATCCTGCACAGTGGCACTATGTTGACACCAATCAAAATCCAGCGGATCACGCTTCCAGAGGCCTCACAGTAGTGGAACTCATCAGTTCAAATTGGCTCATTGGACCTCATTTCCTGTGGGAAAGAGAGCTTGTCACACCAGACTCAACTCCAGACCTTCTGGTAGGTGATCCAGAGGTCAAAACGACACAAATACTACAAACAAAGGTAGTAGAGGACAGGAACTTCTTGGAGAGACTCAAAAGGTTCTCAAAATGGCATACAGCAGTAAATCTAGTTGCTAGGATTCAGCAACTAGCCAAAAGAGCCAGAATACAACTAGGAAATAGAAAACTATCGAAAGAGGGTGAAAGGCTCAATAAACCATCCACTCTTGAACGCCCTATACATAAATTAGTGGTCCTAATAGAAAGTAACTAGAATGTTCCAGTGGAACTTCTGTAAATGTGTATGGGATGATTAAAGTATTAGGATTGACTTGCAAGTTTGTCACAATTAAGTACTGTTTGGTTCTGTAAATTCCTAGATTTATTCAAATTATTTACATATTTCATAAATCATAGTAATTTGGTGGGAGTGTAACTGTCCCTGAGACAGTTAAAATAAAGTTGGTTATTTTGTGTTTCTGTGATAGATTCATGCTTAATTTAGTTCATTTATTTATAAGAGTAAGATGATAAAAGTGTAACATTAATTTAAAAAAAAACATGTCTAAAATATGTGATTACAAAATATGGGTTTGTTAAATATGTAAAGTGCTGTAAAGTTTGTATGAGGTAAAGTTTGTAATTGTCACATGACCAGAGTTTGGTTGAGAGCACAATCACGGCATTGTGGAGCTAGCATGGATACATGGCTACAGATGCATCTACAGCCTCAGCGTTAATGTTATTCTGCATGTGGTCCAAGAGGCGCACACGGTATGGTTTCATGTATATTGTTTGTATAATGTTGCATACGTGTTCTACACTGGTAATGAGAGGACATTTTTGTGATATCCATTATGGTGCATTTTTCTGTTCTGCTTGTACAAGACTGTTTATGGACACTGATATGAGAGACTGAAAAGCTCAAAACATTTATGTTGTGTACTTTGTGTTTCTTCAGTTTTCACTGTGTCTGAAGACAATAAGAGTGAGAGAGAGAGAGAAATAAATTTACGAAGACATCAGTATGATGCGTGGCCATTCTTTGTTGGACCCCTGTAGTTACACTGAGTATTCACGGCAGCCGTAAGCTTCTCCAAGATCTTAACCATGCTGCACTCAGTTAGCCCGTTCTGAGAAGTCGCGCGTCGTCCCATCGTTTCAATCCCAGCGGGCAGCTTTGTGGGGGTTTGAACAGCTGGTTCCGCTTTCTTAATTCTCCGATAAGCCAGGGCCAAGCCAGCTCCGATCAGCAAGAACCCTGTTATCATGGTTCATAGGTAGATATCTTCAGCGTCCTCGATCGACAGACCCTCCATGTCTGCCATGTCTGCCATCGTGTATCCGGCAGGGAAAGTCCCTCCATGTTCCAGGCGCAGTTTGGTTTCCTCACCTGAGCCCAGACTTCTTGTTGAGAAAAGGGTGTCAATAGCATTCAGAGACCAGTTGATCAAATCCATAATTCTCTTTTAGGTTTTAGAGAACGACAGTGAGAGACTGTTCCAGGGAAAGTAATGCACACAAGACAAGACAAGGACACAAGAGGCTAAGCAGGGAAGATAAGGGGAAGGAGGAGAGGAGAAAGGTGCGATTAAGAGTAAAGATCATTGTTTTATTGTTCGTGAATGCTTCTTTGCATTCTCCATCCCATCAGAGAGCACCCCTCCATGAGCATGCTACTGATGGAGGTCTCTTCCTGTTAAAAAGGAGTTCTTCCTCCCTACAACCAATGAATGCAGCTCATTTTAAATGAGACAGAATTTATTTCAGTAACTTATTTAAAAAAAAGTAAAGCATATGAAATGTTAATACAAAAAAATAAATAAATAAGACCAATCTAAAGTAAAAATTCAGAGTGACTAAAATGCACGACAGAAATATTTGGAAGACAAAGTTTCTGTACTTAAAGCACTGAGTTACTCTGAAGTAACAAACAAACAAACAAACAAACAAACAAACAAACAAACAAACAAACAGTGTTTGATGAAATATGTAGAAAAATAAATAAATAAATATTTCAAATAAATACATAAATAATCTGAATAAATACATAAATAAATAAATAGAGAGGGGAACATCAGAGACAGTCTTCAGATATTGTGTCAGTGTTGCGTTGCTGTTGCGTTGCTGCAGAGCGCCTCCTGCTGGCAGCAGCAGGAACTCTGATGGAGGCCACGAGCAGCTCCAGCTGTTCCAGGCGCAGTTTGGTTTCCTTCCTGAGCAGCTGCCATGACGCAGTACTGCAGCCCTGTACACACAGTACTACACTTATTACCACTGTCACTACACACAATAATACAACGAGTACTACAGTACTTGTACTTACAGAGCAAGACAGAGTACTGTTGGCCAGAGTCCTGTAGTAGCTCCTCAGTCTGCTGTTGGCTGGACTGTTGGTCGAAACCTGGAGACAAAGAACAGTTCAGACTGAGGCTCGGAAAGGAGGTGAAGTGTTGGTGTGGGAGGAGGTGAAAGGAGGTGAAGCACTGATGAAGAGGAGGCTCTGGGAGGAGGTGAAGGAGAGTGGGTGTGGGTGCATGTTTGCTCCTGTGAGTAGGCTGAAAGCAGTGAAGTGGGCGTGTCCACTCACACACGCGCTCAGTTCCATGATCTGTCTGTGGATGACCGTCAGGAAGCCCTCCGTCTTGTCGGCGCCCCAGGGAGCGGCTGACAGGTTGTCATGGCGATACAGACAGAAAATAAGCTGCAGACTGTCTCTGATGAAAACCAGCTTTGAGTCCACCTGAAGAGAGAGAGAGAGAGGTGAGCTGCAGGCGTCTGATTGACAAACAGATGTGATGTCATCGATGTAGTCATGTGACCTACCTCAGAGTTTTTTATTTGCTTGTAGAGATGTTTTGGGAATCGAACCGGATGAACTGAAGAGTGCTGTTCAGTCAGCTGATCGCCCTGAAACAGAGAGACAGCGCTTCATTTCACCACATCGCTCTGAGCTGTTGCCAATCGTGACGTGTTGTTGACGTCCCCACATTCAGGGGGTGTCCAAATTCATGGGCTGCATCCTCCTGAGGCCGCATTTGTAGACCGATTGCGTCATAGCGACGCGCTTCTGGCTGTCCAAATTCTTTTTTTTTTTTTTTTGTGTCCCGTTTGGATCTTTAGCCATCAGAATTGTTGTCTTAAGGCCAAGAAAGATGCCAAGCGGATTTATTTTACCAAGTGGATCATCATGGCCTTGCCATATTGGTCCATTTGATTGACCTTTATTATAATTATGAATTTATTTTATTTTCAGTTGCTACAAACGGGACAGACATGACTGGGGGACAGGACAGGGAGAGAGAATGAAAGAAAGAGAGGGAGAGAAAGAAAACCAAAGGGGAGAAGAGACGGTGAGAAGGGGGGGAAGAAACAAACAAACAAACAAACAAACAAACAAACAAACAAACAAAACACCTGGGTCACCTGTATGGAGAAAAAAACATGGTCACAAAATAAGCTTCTAAGATATTAAACTCCAAATATCTGCTCGGTTTATCAAGATATCACATATTTGGAGAGACGTCTTTTACCCACTAGCTCGATAGCTAGCCGGGGCGATAACAGCTAACTCCACCCAAACATCTTTTTCAACCCCCCTGCGGTCTTAACTACTCAGGTTAAGCATGATATATGAGTCACTTAGATAACTTATAAATGTTATTGTTTGGCTTTTTTCAGTGTTTCATTTGTTTGTGAGTAAATCAGTTTGGCTGAGATCAAAGTTCTAGTTTCCACACAGCTGAATAAACGTCAAACAGAAACTGATTAAACAGGAGTGTGAGACGGTCGAGAGTTTACACCAGCGTCCTGTTATATTTTAGATAGCAAGGAGCAGACAGCCGAGATTATTAACTCCACCCAGACAGCGGTGACGCAGATCTGAAGGCTCGAGCGTCACATTTCACAGCCGCTCACGACTGGCCTACTCGACCTTCTGAGGACCCAGGCCACGTAGACCGCGAAGGCCGGGTCCTCAGGAGGATGCAGCCCATGAATTTGGACACCCCTTCAGTCTACACGCTAAACATGTGACCTGTGATGTTTACAAATGTCCTACAGGCTCTGAATGCATCGTTTCAGCTGTCAGTAAACTTTGTCTTGAATATTCATCACGTCTGCAGAGGAAGGGCTTATTCCAGTCAGGTTTCAGAGCCCATAACAGCACAGAAACAGCTATAGTGAAGGTTACAAATGATCTTCTTACAGCAGGAATCTCTTTATCTCTTTAACTTAATGATGTCCTGGGATAATTTCATCACTCTTGAAATGTCTTCAAGGATCCTGGAAACTTTTAAAGGACCCCGGAACTGTCTCTTTGTAACAGTCTAAGGAGTCCTGGAATGTTTTAAAGACCAATTTAAGGACCTGGAGTCAGTGCTGTACTCACCATGAGAGTGAGGAGGCCCCGGGCTTCTTTGCTCGGTTGCTTGTAGTGCGTGAGCCAATCACAGCAGAGGGCAGGGGTCAGGGCGCCACAGAGGACGAAGAGCAGGCCCCAGGTGACCATGATGAAGACGATGAAGATCCTGTGCGGTGCTGAGAGTGCGTGTCCATGCTGCCAGCAGAGTTCAAGCTTTTATTTTACAAACAGGAAACAGAAATATTGGGGGAAAAGTCCGTCTTTCATTTTCCCTCTTGGGAAAAAGTACCTGCAAACTGGTGAGCGAGGCAGGGCGCTGATTGGTGGGTCTTGCAGGTGCTGAAGGTGCGCTCGGAACATTGAAGACTGGTTAGTTTTCAGCGTTTGGACGAGAGGACGACATCGGACTCGTGTAAAAACGTGTTCCTGTCACTCACATTTCACTTTATTTTACTTCCAGAGAAATAATCACAGCACACCTGAAATCAGCGGATATGGTGAGAGAGAAGAACCTGACCGTAGACTGACTCTCTTCATATCATTGTCATTATTAATATTTTTATTGTTATTATTGTTATTAAAACCAACCAGAAGTGTTCTGATTGGTTCACAAACGCAAAACAGAAACCGTGAAACGTCTGTGCAGCGATGACGTCATTGCTTTCTCTTTCCCCTCTCACTTTCGTTTTCATGTTCACGTTCTGAAAGCTGCAAGGCTGTAAGCACTGAAGGAGTCCTGGAAGGCTTTGAACAGGCTGTGAAGCCTCTGTGCTGGAAACACAAGTGCAGGAATTTAAACTGTAAAATGTCAGAAACACGTCTGTCACTGTGTAGAAGCTGCAGTCAAACCAGTATAAACTAGAGATGGACCGATCTGATATTACGTATCGGTATCAGTCTGATACTGACCTACATTACTGGATCGGATATCGGAGAGAAATAAAAAATGTAATACGATCCTTTAAATATAAAAAAAAAAAAAAAACCTCACAAAACTTGCGACACAGCGTAACTCGGCTCATAACCGTAGCACGTCGGAGCAGTGTGCTCACGTGAGAGCGGCTGTGTATTTGTAGCCTCGCTACCAAACCAGCATTTCATCTCCGAGGAAGTGATCCCCGAGAGAAGTAAAGCAAGTGTGTAAGTTCATCTCTGAATGTTTGTAAAGCATTCCTGCGTTAAGCTTACCAACCAATATATGGAGCGACTACCTCTCTCTCTCTCTCTCTCTCTCTCTCTCTCTCCTGCTGCTACTTCAATCATGAAACTGCTTAACGATCAGCTGATCGGCTTTTCTGTCGCGAGTCCATGTCTCTTGTTTGTTTTTGGCCCACTTTGCACCAGAAAGAGGAAACCAGCGGCTGAACAACAGCAGCACGTTTAAGCTTGATCAGCTGTTGTTAGAATGTATTTAATATTACTTTCTACTCGAGGATCTTTTTCTACGTAGCTGACGGCTGGTAACTGTGCAGGGGCGGAGCTAGCAAAGTTTAGCCAGGGGGGCCGATAGGGCATTAACAGGGAAAAGGGGGCACAAAGACATACTTTCTTATTCTCATTTAAAATGTCGAGCTTTTAATAAATAATTATCTGAATCTTACACCCAAAGTTTTAATCTGATGTAAAATGTATAGAAGTCCATTACTGTAGTAACTGTTAAGTCTAATATACTCTAGTAAGCTATCGTACTTTTTCCTTTGGGAAGGTACCATTTGTGCAGTCTGCAGTTCTGTTGAAGAAAGATGTTGAATCTATTTAAATATTGTAGAAAAACAGAAAAACCTTGGATTAACGGAGATGTTCACGCGGCACTGGCGGCACAGAGCACCGCCTTTGCCTCCGCGAACACATCGGACTACAAACACGCACATTACCAACTCCAGAAGACGATCAAAGCAGCCAAACGTGAGTACAGGGACAGGGTGGAGCAACAGTTTGACAACCCTCGGAGTATGTGGCAGGGACTAAACACGATCACAGACTTTAGAGGGAAAACCAGCACACCGCAGACCACGGCCTCTCTGTGTGAGGATCTAAACGTATTCTACGCTAGATTCGACACAGCGAACACCATGAGACCGGACAGTGTGCGCACCGCGGATGACGTCAGTGCGCACACTGTGTCTGAGGAGGATGTGCGGAAGTGCTTCAGGAAGGTGAACGCACGCAAAGCTACAGGTCCGGACGGGATTCCCGGCCGCGTCCTCAAGTCATGCGCGGCTCAGCTGGCTGGAGTGTTCACACACATCTTCAACCTTTCCCTCTCTCTGTCTGTAGTCCCAGCCTGCTTCAAAATGGCCACCATCGTCCCTGTACCCAAATCCTCCACCATCTCCTCATTGAACGACTGGCGACCTGTAGCCCTGACCCCCATCGTAAGCAAATGCTTCGAGAAGCTGGTCAGGGACTTCATCTGCTCTGCACTACCCGACTCACTGGACCCTCTACAGTTTGCATACCGCCACAACAGGTCCACTGATGATGCCATAGCCCTGACACTACACACTGCCCTGTCACACCTGGAGAAGAGAGACACGTATGTGAGAATGCTGTTTGTAGATTACAGCTCAGCATTCAATACCATTGTTCCCTCAGAAACTGCAGGATCTAGGACTGAGAAGCTCCCTCTGCAGCTGGATCCTTAGCTTCCTGTCTGACAGACGCCAAGTAGTCAGACTGGGCAGCATCACCTCATCCCCCATCACACTGAACACTGGTGCTCCACAGGGGTGTGTACTGAGCCCTCTCCTGTACTCACTCTACACCTACGACTGCACGGCCACTAACAGCTCCAACATCATTGTGAAGTTTGCGGACAACACTACAGTGGTGGGTCTTATCACCAACGGTGATGAGACGGCTTACAGGGAGGAGGTCAGCGCCCTGACCCACTGGTGTCAAGACAACCATCTCACCCTCAACGTCGCAAAGACAAAGGAGTTGATAGTGGACTTCCGGAGGTGCAGAGAAGTACACACCCCCATCACCATCAACGGCGCTGCTGTGGAGAGAGTGAGCAGCTTCCGGTTCCTTGGTGTACATCTGGCTGAGGATCTTACGTGGTCAGTACACACAAACAAAACAGTGAAGAAGGCGCAGCAGCGCCTCTTCTTTCTCAGGAGACTGAAAAGATTCGGCACGAGCCCCCGCATCCTCAGGACCTTCTATCACTGTGCCATTGAGAGCATCCTCACTGGATGCATCACCACCTGGTACGGCAACAGCACCGCCTACAACTGCAAAGCTCTCCAGCGAGTAGTGCGGTGCTCTGAACGGATAATTGGAGGTGAGCTTCCCTCCCTCCAAGACATCTACAGGAAGCGGTGCCTGAGGAAAGCGGGGAGGATCATCAAGGACTCCAGTCACCCCAGCCATAAACTGTTCAGACTGCTTCCATCAGGAAGGAGGTTCTGCAGCATCCGGTCCCGTACCAGCAGACTGAGAGACAGCTTCTTCCACCAGGCCATCAGACTGCTGAACACGTCATAGACACCTCAGCTTCACTACTGGAACTTCAACATTATGCACTACATACTGTACAGTAATGCCACTGTTTTGCACATGTCTCAACTCTGTATATTTTTATATATTTTATTTATTGTTTACTCTATTTAATTTGTAAAATATGTGTACACACACACACACACACACACACACACACACACACACACACACACACACGTAGAAAAATATTTAGTATACACATCCAGAAATGCATATACTATTATATATTGTACATATATTTATTAGTTTCAGATGTAGCCATTCTTGTATTTTGCTTGTTTACATTATTGTATTTTGCACAACTCTGTTGCTTGTGAAGCTCGCACACAAGAATTTCACTCACATGTGCTGTACCAATGTACCTGCACATGTGATGTGACAATAAAAGTGATTTGATTTGAAAAATAATTGATTTCTGTGCATTTTTTTTCCGCACTGCATCAAATTAAAGTTGATTACGTCAATTAAGCATCATGAGGTGGGGGGTGGTTCCCTATTTAGTTTTTTTTTTTGCTGGGAGTAAATGGTAAATGGTCTGTATAGTGTATAGCGCTTTACTTGGTCCTAAGGACCCCAAAGCGCTATACACTATACACAATCATCCACCCATTCACACACACATTCACACACTTCCACAGCATGTCTTTATCCTGTCTTCCTTCTCTCACCCCAACCGGTCGCAGCAGATGGCCCCGCCCCTCCCTGAGCCTGGTTCTGCCGGAGGTTTCTTCCTGTTAAAAGGGAGTTTTTCCTTCCCACTGTTGCCAAAGTGCTTGCTCATAGGGGGTCATATGATTGTTGGGTTTTTTTTCTCTGTATCTATGAAGCGCCTTGAGGCGACTTATGTTGTGATTTGGCGCTATATAAATAAAATTGAATTGAAATTGAATTGAATTGGTGATGGCAGCTACATTGTAGCCACAGCGGCCCTGGGGCGCACTGACAGAGGCGAGGCTGCAACCCTATTAGGTTGCTTACTCTTTAAAACACCAGAATAGGGAGGATTGAGCAGGTTTAAGTTTATTAGATTCATCAGTTTTGCTGAACTATGAAATATTGAAGTCAAACTTGGGCCATGGAGAAGCTTGTTTCAGGTTTGGGATTGCACACTGTTACTGCTGGAGGCAACAAGAGGCCTGGAAGTGTATCTCTCATTGGCAGTACTATAAAAACTGTAAAGACTAAATTAGCGTGTTCAGCACAAGACTTCCCCAGATGTAGATGCAGAAACGCTTTCTCTGCATTGACAGAATGCCACCTGCCAGAAAGTTGTCAATATACGGAGCACAGTCCTGAACTCTGGCCTGAAACGGATCTGGCCGGCATTGTCATGAACCACGCAGGCCCGGATGTGTGAGGTCAAACACAGTGCATCCAGCAGCGCAGATAATTGTGTCCCCTGGTGTCCACAGCTACTGTGTGTAACTAACTGTGGTGGCCTGCGTTTGGGACAGAGTGCAGGGCACAAAGCTTGATGTGTTGTTGTAACGCAATGTGACGTTTTATATTTACAGGAGACACAGTGACTTAACCAAGAATTAACTACCTTGAGCCCAAATTTTGGGGAGTGGAGGAATCAACAGCTGGTCTCAGCACAGCTGTAGTCAGAGGCAGAATACCAGGGCTGCGATAAGCCCATTAGGCTGGATGCAGACTGGTGTACAATATACACAGAATAACAAAAGTTTGGTTGTCCTCCTTATGAAACTTGTGAAAATGACGAGGATTGTCTCAGTAGGCTGGAGCTTGTTATACTTCATCATGGCTGGATCATTGCATCAGTACAGCTGAGGGTCATGCAGGATTAGAAAACATGACTGCAAATCTAGGGTAGCTGTGTCAGACCATATACCTGTGGGTTTTACTGTAAATGTGGAACAACTGCCAGCAACAACTCCAAATAATCATGTCACTAATAACACACTGCTGCCAGTGTAAGATTAGAGCATTTAGTGAAGAGGACTTCTTGGTTTTTATAATAATACAAATAAACATCTAAACAACATTTGTTTGCCTAAAGAATCGGTTTTGTGCAGGATGTCCAACATCAGCATCTTCAGCCTTCACATAAACTTTGTTCCATATGATGATACAGTGGCTGCTCTGCATGAAGGTGGTAAACTGCTTGATGTCCAATGTAAGCACAGGGGTGGCATGTCGCCTACTAATCAGGACGTTGGTGGTCTGATCCCCGTCTCTGCTCCGATGGATCCATGGGAAAATGTAGATTTTGGGAAAGAGGTAAATGCTGTTAACAACTGCAAACCATCTGTACTCTGCACGGTTTCTGGGGAAGATAATACTGCAGCACTATGGAGACAACATTACACTACACTGTACAACAATGGACCTATGAGTGTATTGACACGTGAGGTATATGAAGCCATTCATAAAGTATTTGATAGTAAGGCCTGTGGTTTGGATCACAGGAAAATCTGAGACATGCTAGTTTAAGGCTAGCTCCTGTTTCAGCCCTCTGTTTCACTGGATCTGTGATCCATGACATTCTCCCACACTAAATGTCTGTATTTTGGTCAAAACTGGAAAAGTGAGCTGGGTGGATAATTATAGGCCAGGATTTTATCTAAGGATCTAGATAAGTGTGTATCTCTTCCCTGGAAAATCAGTTTGGCATCAAGTGAAAGGATGGTACTGACAGTGTATACAAGGAAACTTGTGCAGGCCCAAAAATCAAATTCAAATCAAATTTTATTTGTCACGTACACAGTCATACACAGTACGATATGTAGTGAAATGCTTGGACAACTGCTCGTGACCTAAAGAAAACAAAAAAGGAAAAGGCTATGAATGAGATAGGAAATAAATATGAAAAATTAAAAAGGGTAAATTTAACTAGGACGGAATAAAATATAAATTAAGGTTAAAAAGGAAATAACTGTACAACACAAATTAGAATCCATCAGTTCTCGTGTTTAATTGATGCTTCTAAAGCCACAGGTTGACTGGCTTTAGATCGAGTGAACCACGGGAAGCCTTTTGGTGAATTAAACCCACGGGGAGTTCCTGGTTACATGGGGAGGGTTCTCCATCACTGGTGGTGGTGCTCACCCTCACCCATCTGCTGCGGGCGTTTCCCGTTACTCAGCCATCCAAGGAAGTGTGTTTGTGTAAACGTTGCGCTGCGTGTAATATTTTGTGTTCGTGTTCTTCAGTAACACGGAGACCAGCTTGAGTCTGCTCACGACCAAGCGCATCAGCCAGAAACGCGGAAGCGTTTCAACACAGCACCGGGGGGAGGTTAGGGGGCTTGGCCTCCCCGCTGGCTGTGGCGGAGCAGGAAGTGAAGGTGAGACAGACGAAGAAGACAGGCACCTTTCAATTGTTTGCCAACCGCCAGTACAACTGTAAGAAAGAAAGAAAGAAAAAGAAAGAAGACGGAGGAGAGCGACGAGCGCCTGCACAGGTACGTGCTGTCCGTCCGCCCGCCCGTGTGTGTCGCGCTGTTTCCGGGTTGGTTGGCAGCTCCGGGCTGGAAACGGAGAGACGGAAACATCATGAAGTGTAGTGCCGGTGTTGTGCCAAAAAGTCATTTCCAATGTTTCCGTGTATTTTTTATGTGTAATATCTTTACGTATGTTGGTAAATAGACTTCGGTGAACAGTTTCGTCACTCATCCAAGTGACGTCTTCAGTCTCAGCTGACCGCAGGTTTCAATCTTATAAACAGGACATTTACATAATGACTGAAACCAGCCCACTGAAGGAACAATGGGCTGTGAGGTCAGTTCCTTAATCATAATTATGCAAATTCTCATGACCACTGATCAATAACCATGAGTACCATTCACAGAGAGTTGGGGAATTGCTGCAATCACGGCATTGTAAGGTCTGCCCCGGGCCTCCTCCCAGTGGGACATGGCCAGAACACCTCACCCTGGAGGCATCCCTGTCAGATGCCCAAACCGCCGCTACTTTCAAAGCCAGGAAGTGATGTCAGAATGAGGAAACGCTCCAAGACCTTAAAACAGGAACAAATCTGTGTTTTTGGAGCTGTTCCCCTCTGCTTCACTGCAGGTGCTCTGACCTCTGTGCCGGAGGAGGACCGAGCAGCTCAGGAAAACTGTTTACCTGTTTCTGCTGAGAGGAGCAGCTGCACATGTGATGTACTGTTAGCGACTCCAGACCAGCGAGGATCTGCTGGAGCTCAGCTCAGGAGGGAGGCAAAGGCTTATGATCCTGCACAACAACAACAACCATCGTTTTCACACAAACAGAGGACTGTCATGTGATGCGTGTGCATACCTTCATGTTGTTCCACGGGAGTGGACACAGCTCCACACCTGCATGATGAGCTGATGTCTTTTATTGACTAACTGAAGAATCAGAAATGAATCTTTTTGGTAATTATTAAGCAATCATTAATATTCAAAGGAGAAAGCACAACTTGTGTCTTCAATGAAACATTGAAGCAAAAAAGCTTCATTTTGGAATGCTGCAGTGCTACTTGAATGTGGGCGGGGCTTTGCTGTCTTCTGTGACATTCACCTGCGCACGGTGTGAAGGTTTGATGTGACGACTTTATGTTACTGTGACAACAGCACACCTGTGTCAGGTGACCGCGCTCCGTTTACAGCCGTGTTATTTTAGGCCCAGATAACTTCAGACTTCATGGCGCCGAAACACGCGTCTCGGTTTACAGTTGTGAAAAGAAGCTTCATATAACGATGCGATAAGGAGGTCAGAGCGTACAGGAAGTCAGGGCGGGCTTTAAATGTGATCCAGCCGTGAGAGGAGGAGGGGGCTGTCTCAGGTAACCTGAGCCACAGGTGTGTACCTGCTGATCTTCTTTCTGAGACTGGACGTTGCTGCAGCCCCTCCATTCACCAACAAGCTGCTTTAGCTCCTCCCATTTCTCCGCTGACTGGCTGCTCCTTTATTAACAGTTCAGATTCTCTTGCTCTCTCTCTCTCTAGGGTGTGGAGGATGTGAGTTGTGCCTGAACACTTCAACCTGCTAATCAGATCCAGCCAGTAAACGCTGCGTTCTGTGCAGACACAGAGGAGTCGGGCTGGTTTTATTAGACTTGCTGGATCAGAAGCCAAGTGCTGGACGCGGTCTCGGTGGTTGATGTGGTCCTGATCTGGACCGAGAGACCTGCGAGGATCGGACCCGTCCCGGTCTGAAAGATGGCCGTGCTCCACACAAAAGCTGTGACTGTGATCCTGTCTGTCACTGTGCTGCTGGGGTGAGTTCATGTACTTATACTACAGTTAATACTGCGTTTAATACTACTGTTAATGTGGCGTTTACTACTGAAGCCTCTGTTCGACCTCTGCGATGTCAGCTTTGAGCAGAGCAAACACACGGAGCAGGCTCAGGTTTCAGGCGGATCCTGCCAGGTCTGTAGCTCGGTCTGCTCAGGGCGTCTCTCTTTGTTCCCGTCTCTGTGTTCGAGCTTGCAGCGTTGCGTCGTTCAGGGTTCACAATGGCACAAAGCCTCGTGAGTGACAGCAGTTTGTTCAGGTGTGTTCAGGCTGATGACTGAAGCTTTGTGTGTTCGTGCGCTCCTATTGGTCAGCTCTATCGCAAACACCTGATGATCATGTGTACAGTCCAGTAATAGTCTGGTTTTACAGAATGTAACCTCTGACCGAGGCGGCGGTCGAGCCTGAGTGTAGGCGTGTTGGCGAGGAGAGGCGCTCGACCTAATGCCGTTCGGGTTAGGAACATGTTAACGAGCTAAAGGTCTGCTGATTGATTAATGATTGTGTTTGTTTGACCCCACAGGCTGCTGTACTTGTCCCAGTACTACAGGTAACACACACACTCGCACAGACACGCATGATTCCTTCCTGCTAGCTTCCTCTTTGCTAAGTCTCTGACTTTCAAAATAAAAGTCACAGAGCTTCCTGTCTGAGTTTGAACTGCAGCTGAAACGGTCACGTGACCCAGTCTGAGCGCACGAATCGGCGTGAATGTTGGAAGCTGCATCAACACAAACCGAACGAGACGTGAAGCTGTGTTGGATTCATTGGATGATCTGATGATGATGTCACAGCCAGGAAGTGGATTCATGTTAGGGTGACCATGCTTTGATTTCCAAAAAAGAGGACACTTGGCCCAGTCATGACAAACTTTATTAATAGTCTTTGCTTAAAGAAAACATTAACATATTTAAACGAGGCCTTCTCTGTGCAGTTAATGAATGGTGAAATAAAAAAAGTCACATATCCCAGAATTCATAGCGCGGCCCAGCCAATTCCAGTTTTCAACAATGGCGGCCGCTGCTAAGTTTTAAAATTACTCTTATTAATCTTTCTGGGTCACAAAATAAACTTTTAACATATTTTCAGGCAGAAAGTAGCTGTGTAAACGTCAAATATCTGCTCGGTTTATCAAGATATCACATATTTGCAAAAGTGCTCCGACGTTTTCGGAGACGTCTGTTACCCACCAGCTCGATAGCTAGCCGGGAGCTCGAGGGTTACTGGAGCCGCCAAGAACGGCACAACTCCCGGCACATCATTTTCAGACCCCCGCGGTCTTTCGCTACTTAGGTTAAACGTGATATATAAGTCACTTAGATAACTTAAAATGTTATTGTTGGGCTTTGTTTGTGAGGCAATCAGTTTGGCTGAGATTAAAGTTATTAGATCAAATTATATTAAAAAAAAAACCTTTTTAATCCCCCGGGTGGTTTTCACACAGCTGAATAAACATCAAACAGAAAACTGATTAAACAGACGTGTGAGACGGTCGAGAGTTTACGCCAGTGTCCTGTTATATTTTAGACAGCAAGGAGCAGACGGCTGAGTTTATTAAACTTCACCCAGACAGCGGTGACGCTAATCTGAAGGCTAGACTGTACAATTTCACAGCCGTTTACTTCCGGCGTACCCGACCTTCTGAGGACCCGCCCACGTAGACCGCGAAGGCCGGGTCCTCAGTATGCAGCAGCCCATGAATTTGGACATGACTAACATGACACTTCCGTGTGCCGGGGCAGCCAATCAGCAGAAAGGGGCGGGTAAAGTGAGAGCTGCCGGTCAGCGCGAGGGCTAAGGAAACCTAACTGGGATTTAGCAATGAGCTAAAGTGGGTGTAACAGGGTTCTGGGGATGTTTGGACCTGCTGGTCCCCGAGCTGCAGCTCGTCCACACGTTTGGCAGCTCTGTGCTCCCCACAGGCAAGCGTGAGAGCCTCCGGAGCGCCTGGATCTCAGATCTGTGAAGTGTTTTACCACTGATGGTTTCCCTGGTTACGTCCCTGATGTGTTTCTCTCTTCTGTGAAAACTTTTTCCATGACCTGATTTCCATTTCACTTTCACTGGCCATGGAAATGAACTCACGCCAGGCTTATGTGTTTCGTGGAAGAGTGACTCACCTGTTTCACCTGTAGCTGCAGCAGCTGCACATCCGTAAGCCACCCCCCTCTCAGTGTTTGACGTGTGTGGTCTGCTCAGCTGATTCCAGCATGTTTTCTCTGCGCACCCTGACCAATCAGCTTCACATCCACAGGCACACCGAGGGTGATGAAGGTGTGAAACAGCGCAGGTCTGGGATCAGTGTTCCTCTCTGGGAATGCTGTGACACTTGGCTGATGGTTATGGGGGCGAGGGCAGAGTTAGGGAAAGATGGCCGACGTTGGCTGCAGCAACACCCAAACCCTCCTTTGTTCCGTTTCGGAGAAAACCTTTTGCTTTTCACAGATTCATTTTTCTGGGATTTTCTTCCTCGTGGCGTCTGCAGCTGAAAGAGCAGCTGTGAGCTCTGCATTGTGTCCTGTTGATGGAGTCGAGTTACACAGGAGACCTTTTTGTGTCCTCTGTCTGTTTGTGCGCTCGGGCCTCACACCTGCGTTACCCCAAAGCCTCCTCAGGGCTTCCTGTGCACTGCTGTTTACTGTCAGCAGGGGGCAGTGTGGGTTAGCTGACTCTGCGAAGTGTTGTTCTTCAGTGTTTGACAGAAACGGCTGTTCAAGGTCAAAGGTCGTTAACAAATGGTAAATGGTCTGTATTTGTATAGTGCTTTACTTGGTCCTAAGGACCCCAAAGCGCTTTACACTATACGCAATCTTCCACACATTCACACACTGGTGATGGCAGCTACATTGTAGCCACAGCCGCCCTGGGGCGCACTGACGGAGGCGAGGCTGCCAGACACTGGTGCCACCAGGCCCTCTGACCACCACCAGTAGGCAACTGGTGAAGTGTCTTGCCCAAGGACACAACGACCGAGACTATCGGAGCCGGGGCTCGAACCGGCAACCTTCCGATTACAAGGCGAACTCCCAACTCTTGAGCTACGATCGCCGAAGTTGGAGAAGTGTCTCCATTGTCACGGCGATAACAAGCAGACGTGTCTGATGGCGCATGACCGCGCCCCGTGCTGTGCTGACACGTGATTGGCTTGCACATTTTTTGTTCTGGCTGGTGATTGGCTGTGTGGAATATCTTTGCTTCATGCGCTCACGACAACACCGATAATAAGATGGGAGCGGGTTACCGGGATCTGATCGATAACCGGTAACCTGTCAGAGGTGGGCGGGGCTAACTTTGATCTCTGTGTCATGCAGAGTCTCGCTGTCCTTTGAGGAGAAGTGGAAGACAGTGGAGGCGGGGTAAGTAACAAGAACTCTGTGTGTCTGTGTTTAAGGCGGCACTCATATCTTTTTTTTGCCTGTCCCGTTCGGCTCATTTGCATCAGAATTTTTGTCTAAAGGCGAAGAAGAAGAAGATGCCCAACGGATTTACTTTACCAAATGGACCATCCCAGCCTTGCCATAATGGTCCATTTGATTCACCTTTTATTGTTTATTTTATTTATTTTCACTTGCTAAATACGGGACAGATTTGACTGGGGAAAAGAAAGAGGGAAAGAAAAACAGCGGAGAAGAGGGACGGGGATAAAGGGCAAAAAAACAAAAACCAACAAAATAAGCAGACAAAAAATGCATATATCAATCACCTGGATCACCTGCTGAGAAAGAAAAAAGAAAGCAAGCAGAAGAGAACAAGAGTAATAGAATAAACAACATCACAATGATATATGGGAATATGACAGTAAATACTAAATATTAAACATTATTGTGCAGCACATAAGATCAACAGAACACAGTGTGCTTTGAGGTAGGAGCCAAAAAGGGTGTAGTTTGTGGGTGTGATCACCCGTGTGTACACCTGTGAGCATGGACGCGCTTGTTTTTTGTTTTTTAAAAGGTTCCTTCATGTAATAATCTGCTAGAGGGTGTGGGGGGGCCACAGCCCCGTCCTCCAGGGTGTGAAGCAGGTATGGAGGAGATCAAAACTCCAGACATCCAGAGGCCCCCAGAACACAAGAGACCAAGGAAGACCAACAGAGGGGCAGCCGCGCCACTGTCCCAGAAAGAGCTGAGGAGAGTCCCAGATGAGGGCTCACTCAGCAGCCGCGGAGCAGAAGCCAGGGGGAGTTGCAGTGACGCGCCCGTGAGCTCCGCCGGCAGCCAGCCGCGCCTGAGTGACCGAGCCCCAGGCCGAGAGGCCGGGGGCACCCCACCCCCGAAGTGGCCCGAGCGAGCCCCAGGCTCCAGGCCCCGATAAGCGGCCGCCAAGGAGTGAGCCGGTGTGTACCTGGACGTCCATCCCCGGACACAAAGAACCACCAACGCACCGATGTCTGAGGGGGTCCGCCACTGGCAGGGGAAGTGGTGGGGGGAGATAGGCCTCCATACCTTAGAGGTCCTGAGGTGTCCCCAGAGAGGTGGCGTCTGATACCCAACCTGACATATAGACACAGACATACAGGCACACACAGATACAAACATCCATTGGTTAAAATGAGTCATGAATGAAGCTCAGAGGACTCAGAGATGTACCACAGGCCTTCAAGCTGGCAGTAGCTAGACCCAAAGAGCCAGCGCTCTTAGCTAATGACAGGCCAGATCCTTGAAAGAGTCACACAGCTAACAGGTGTTACAGGTGCTGCAGTGCTTTGAAACAGATCTACAGTCGTATGCAAAAGTTTGGGCACCCTTGATAATTTTCATGTTTTTCCTTCATTGGTTGTTTGGATCAGCAATTTAATTTAAATATATCATATAGCAGACAAACAGTGATATTTGAGAAGTGAAATGAAGTTTATAGGATTTACAGAAAGTGTGCAAAAGTTACTTACCGTATTTTCATGACCATAAGGCGCACTTAAAAGTCTTAGACCAGTTCTGGTTCATTCGTTTCACTCAACAATCGGCCATCTGCGTATGAAAACAAAGGCACTGCGCATGAGCTTTTTACCAATATTCTATCATGCATTCAGCGGTATAATATGGCCCAGCCCTATTGAGTAGATCCTCCTTTTGCAGAAATAACAGGCTCTAAACACTTCCTGTAGGTTCCAATGAGAGTCTGGATTCTGGTTGAACGTATTTTGGACCATTCTTCCTTACAAAACCTCTCCAGTTCAGTCAGGTTTGATGGTTTCCGAGCATGGACAGCCTGCTTTAAGTCACACCATAGATTTTCAATATTATTTATTTCTGGGGACTGAGATGGCCATTCCAGTACATTTTTTTTGATCCTCTGCTGAACGCCTTAGTAGACTTTGAGCAGTGTTTCGGGTCGTTGTCTTGTTGAAATATCCAGCCCCAGCGCAACTTTGTGACTGATTCTTGAACATTGTTCTCAAGAATCTGCTGATATTGACTGGAATCCATGCGACCCTCAACTTTAACAAGATTTCCAGTCCCTGCCCTGGCCTCACAGCCCCACAGCATGATGGAACCACCTCCACATTTTACCGTGGGTAGCAAGTGTTTCTCTTGAAATGCTGTTCTGTTTCCACCATGCATACCTTGTTATGTCCAAATAACTCCGTTTTAGTTTCATCAGTCCACAGCACCTTATTCCAAAATGAAGCTGGCTTGTCCAAATGTGCTTTAGCACAGCGGTCTCCAACCTTTTTTGCGCCACGGACCGGTTTATGCCCGACATTATTTTCACAGACCGGCCTTTAATGTGTCACGGATAAATACAATAAAATAAAACTAGTACCGGTACCGAAAAAAAAGAAGATTTATTCATAACACACGTGAAAAGACCCAAGAAAACCGAGTTAACGCTTAAAAACAATAACAAAATAACGCTGAAAACCGCTAAAAACCCTGAAAACCATACATTTCACACCTGAGCCTCAACTCTCGCGGCCCGGTACCAAACGACTCACGGACCGGTACCGGTCCGAGGCCCGGGGGTTGGGGAACGCTGCTTTAGCATACCTCAAGAGACACCGTTTGTAGCATGTACACAGAAAAGGCTACTTCTGCATCACTTTCGCATACAGCATCTCTTTGTGCAAAGTGCGCTGAATAGTTGAACGATGCACAGTGACTTCATCTGCAGCAACATGATGTTGTAGGTCTTTAGAGCTGGTGTGTGGGTTGACTGAGACTGTCCTCACTATTCTTCGCCTCTGCTTATCTAAGATTTTCCTTGACCTGTCACTTCCGGTGACAGTGGAAACTGACAGCTGAATTCTCCGAGACAGTCTTTTGTATCCTTCCCCTAAACCATGATGTTGAACAATCTTTGTTTTCAGGTCATTTGAGAGTTGTTTTGAGGCTCCCATGTAGCCACTCTCGAGAGAAGATGCAAAGAGGAGGAAAACTTGCAATTGGCCACCCTAAATACCCTTCTCATGTCTGGATTAGTAATAATAATAATGGATTGAATTCACAAAGTGCTTTACAACTCCACTATTCATTAACTCTCACATTCACACACTGGTGGAGGCAGCTACAGTTACAGCCACAGCTGCCCTGGGGCAGACTGACAGAAGCGAGGCTGCCATATCACGCCATCGAGCAACCAAGACAGACAGACAGAGTTGGGGATCGAACTGGCAACCTTCCGGTTACAAGATGAGCTTCCCAACCCCCTGAACCACGGTCACTTGTGTATGTAGGTCAAGGGTCAATGAGCTCACCAAACAAATTTTATGTTCCAATAATTAGTGCTAAAGGTATTCAAATCAATAAAATGACAAGGGTGCCCAAATTTATGCACCTGCCTAATTTAGTTTACGTAACTTCTGCACACTTTCTGTAAATCCTATAAACTTTATTTCACTTCTCAAATATCATTGTGTTTGTCCGCTATATGATATATTTAAATTAAATTGCTGATCCGAACAACCAATGATTTATGAAGGAAAAACATGAAAATGATCGGCGGTGCCTAAACTTTTGCATACCACTGAATGCAGGGCCGGATCTACAGGGGTGGCGTGTGCCACCCTACAAAAATCTCTTGCCACCCCAGTTTAGCATACAATTAAAATAAGCTACAGTTAACATTGCCTATAAATCCTAAAACTGAATACAAAGTGTGTGTCCCCCCCCCCCCCAACCACCATTAACAGTGGTTCAGCCCATAGCGCAGACCGGCTTTACTGTTTGTTGCTACTGACAACAGGCAGTAAAGCTGGTTTCAGCATGGGTGGTTGGTTGTGACACTTTAATGGGGGGGTGTTTCCTGTTTTAGCAGTTTGGTGGTTGTTGAAACAGTTTTGTGAGCTTCAACCTGAGATTCTGGCGTTTCTGGTGAAATACATTTATTTTTAAATCATTCAGGATTTAATGAATCGATGTCGCTTTATTCAAGTTAAAATTGATTTTAATCAGAAATGTGATTTTAAACCCAGCCCTACTCACTCTGTCCATTCACCTATGCTTTCAAATGTATAGACAGGTAGGCCTACAGGAATGTGTGGACCACAGCCAATCACAGAGGTCCCGCTCTCTGATTGGCTTTGACCACGATGTGGGCATAATGTGTGTCTGCTGTTGACCACGTGGAGACTTTCAGAGTTTTTTTAACGGCTGGTTGCACCGCTGCGACCAAGGATGTTTTTTTTAGTCGCACCATTGAGGAATTAGTTTCCAGTCTAGAGCCCTGTATGACTCTCCCTCTCTTCCACAGCATGTCTTTATCCTGTCTTCCTCTTCTCCCCCCCCCCCCCCCCCAACCGGTCGCAGCAGATGGCCCCGGCTCTCCCTGAGCCTGATTCTGTCTGAGGTTTCTTCCTGTTAAAAGGGAGTTTTTCCTTCCCGCTGTCACCAAAGTGCTTGCAAATAGAGGACTGTCTGATTGTTAGCTTTTCCCTGTGTTATCGTAGGGTCTTAACCTTACCATATAAAGCACCTTTGCTGATCTGTGGAACTTGGTCAGTCCGGTCTAAAGGTGTTTTTAAGGGTAACAAACAGACACTGTGTGTGTGTGTGTGTGTGCTGCAGATCTGCCGTTGAAACCACCACGTTCAGTCAGCCTGGTATTGATCTCCACCTGGAGTCTCCTGAGCAGTAAGTACTGTCCTTTCTACTCAGCAGCTTCACTCTGTTGCATCACAGTTTTTCTTCCCCCAAAAGGCAAACAGCTGCTGCCGACATGAGTAGATCTGATCGTTCTTTCTTGGATGAAGGGTTACTCTTTTACTGGATGTTCTCATAAATTAGCAGGGTTAGAACAGCTGTCATGACGTCATATGTGTGTTTTGTAGTCCATTTTTTGCTGAAGTTAGTTTGTTCTGATATCTGAGCACCGCTCTGCTCGCCTCTTATTCCTTATCAACTTTTCTAGCTGATGAAGTTTTCATCAGGTCATGGAAAGGTAGTGAAAGAGGCAGTTTGAAACGGTCCTCATATTTGTGAAATGTGTGACGGCTGACACCTGCTGGTCAGGAGCAGGAACTGCATGCATGTGACTGAAGATCATGGATCTTTCCTTTCATTCTGCTCCTTCAGGATCTGGATCTAACTCATAAATGTATTCCCAAAAGGTTGGTTCTGTTCATCTTTTCATAATCATCAGGTGACTCCTTCAGTCTCAGCTGGCTGCAGGTTTCCAACCTTATAAACAGGACATGAAACCAGCACCACTGATTTACAATGGGCTGTGAGGTCAGTTTATGATCATTAACATGCAAATGGTCATGACCACTGATCAGTGTCCACGAGTACCATTCACAGAGAGTTGGGGAATGGCTGCAGTCACAGCATTGTAGGATGGTGACAGATGTACCCTTAGGCCCCTCCTCGATTCAGAGATGGTCTTTTCATGTGAGGAATCTCCCACTGAAAACATCCAGATGAACAGAATCAATTTTTTGGGATTTCCTTACCTGCATGATTGAGCGTGCATCAACTCCTCATAAATGTGTCCCTTTTGCAGCGCTCCCTGCTGGACAAACTGAACGCGCTTGGCTGCGTTAGGCTCGTGATGTTGGCTCGTATTGAACTTTAACCTCTTTGTTTCTGTGTTTCAGTCTGAAGTACAACCAGCCCAGCATCGTGCACGGGTCAGTATCTCTGCTTCTTTATGTCATCAGGGCTCTAGACTAACTTTTTGCCATGGGCGTACCGGCACAAAAGTTAGGCGCACACAAATTTTATAATAATTTATATAGAGCTGGGCGATAGAACGATAACGATATGTATCTCGATATAACTTTTACTCGATAGAGAAATTAAGCTATCGCGATAGACCTCGCCGCTCTTGTCCTCTTAAAAAAAAAAAAAAAAAAAAAAAAAAAAAAGGTCAGCCGATCCAAATTCAGTAGCGCAGAGCCGAACCAATCACAGCCGCAGCGTCACGTCGCGTGACTTGCTACATACAGCACAAGTGCCAAGCCGCACGTGTGTTTGTTTGGGAAGCAGCCAGCGGGTAATGGAGGAAATGAGTGTGCCGACTAGAAAAATCAACCGAGCGTGACCGAAGAGAAAACAGATGATGGTTCCAACGCCAGAGAGATTGTCGAACGGAAGAGCCATAGAAGTTCCGTAGTGTGAAGGTATTTCTGCTATTTCAAGTCTGACAAAAACAGAGTAGCGTGCACTGTAAATGTGCCGAAAGCAAGTCTGGAAATACAATAAACTGGTGCATGCGTCACACTGTGCGCCACGTTATTGTTTCGGTGAAATGAATTTCTACAATACTGTTAATTCTACTCTCTGCAGTGTTTAAATGCTTACATATACACACAGTTACTGTCCCTCCACACATACGGCTCGGTTCTGCTTCTATGCCCCAGCTTTGTTTACTTTTTCCCACCGAGGCTTCTAGACTTCTGATTGGCCAACATTTCTGCACGGTTAGGAATCTAGCGCCACCTGCTGCTTTGGCATGTTCATAGCAGCGTTTTCCTTCATTTCTGCCTTTACGTGTGAACGGGATTATTTTTTAAAACGAAAACGGAAAATCTCCGTTTTCAAAAATACCCGTGTACGTGTGGACGTAGCCTCAGTCTCTGACTGGAAGCGCTAATTCGTCATTCGGCTTTTGTCAGACTAAAGTAACTGTTAAAACTGTTTGAAAAGCTCAGCTATACAACAAGGAGAGATTGAGAATTTCCTTTTAGTTCTCAGTTTATTTGATATTGACAAAAGTTAGTCAGTTTTGTCTGTTCTTCTGTAAAACAAACTAAGATTTATTTTTAGAATTAATATTTTGTTTCTAAGTGGAATTGACAGTTTAGTCTGTTTCATTTGTTCTATTTTGAAACTTAAACGCTTTAGCGGCTGCCTTTTGTGTAGTTTGCAATATTTGCCTTTATTTATCTGAAAAAGTCTCATGTTCCTTAAGTACATCTACCCTGTTGAACTTATTATGGGAAATAAATATTTAAAAACAAGCTGCTGATTATTTCACATTTTACTTGTGAGCAACGGCACATTTAAATCTTACAAATATAGTTATTTGGCTTATATCGTGATAGATATCGTTATCGCCTGAAATGAAAAAAACATATCGTGATATGAAAAAATCTCATATCGCCCAGCTCTAAATTTATATAATATAATGTGTTTTTCTGGATACACTGTGCTTTTTCAGCATTCAAAGATTGATGACACCGTGTCAGAGCACTGGCTATGAATTTCAGAAGGATCAGGCCTTAACTTAACAGAAAAGTTAGCAATAGTTCTTTTCCTATTACAGCTACATCCACTTCTGTCGTGCCTAGGCTGCTCACTAGGGCTGGGTATCATCACTGATTTCTATAATCCATTCGATTCTGGTTTTCAGAGTCCCGATTCGATTCAACTTAGCCTCAGACAGTCAGAAATATTATAATTCTGATCATTTATCAGTACTGACTTCCTCAGAATTGTGAAAATCACAGCAGATGCCTTTGTGTGAAAGTAACTGAGAATAAAACACAGAAAAACATGAAGGAGATTTTCCTGGTCTGGCTTTTTATAGCAGATAACCTTAAAAATATTCTGCAATGTTCTGCATATAAAGTTTAAATTTCTTCAGTATTGAACAACAGAAAAAACAGGCTTTCTTGTCCGAGGTCATTTAAGTGAAAAAGAAAAAAACAGCAGCCACAGCGCTGTAAACAACGGTAGACTGGTGGGTAATAAGCCAATGAATAATACAGAAAACAGAGATTGGAGACGGGAAACTGTTCTTGAAGTACAGAGAGAGAGAGAGAGATAGAGAGAGCTAGCTGTGCATGGATGTGATTTTAATAGTTGTGGAAGCAAAACAGCAAAATTAATGACGACATTGATCAAATGTGAAGCGCAGTTTGCTTTTGGTTGGAGAGACAAAACCTGCAGCTCAGAATCAGCGCAAAAAGACGTAAACACAACGCGGACCGGACGCATCAGGATCGCTGAGCTCCGACAGCGTGTCCGTCTACGGGCCGTCGGGTGAGAAAGCCGAGAAAGACAAAGCTGATTCTGATGCGTCGGGTCTGTGTTTACGTCTTTGTGTGGAGTCCGTGTACCTGCTCTCATCTGCTGTTTGGTTGTTGTTGAACTGGTTTTGTGAGCTTTAATCTGAGAATCTGGCGTTTCTGGCAAAACACAGTTATATTTAAAAGTCGATTCAGGATTTAATGAATTGATATCCTTTATTCAAGCTACTCACCTCCCACTTCCACCTGCACTTTCAACTGGACCACGGCCAATCAGAGAGGTCCCGCCCCTGACTATCTCTGATTGGTTTAGTCCACGATAGGGGCAAAATGTGTGTCTGTTGTTGACCACAGGGAAGGTTGCAATATTTTTTTTTAGTCGCACCACTGAAAAATTTGGTCGCATTTGCGACCAAATTGGTCGCACTCTAGAGCCCTGGTCATGATGTTTGTACTTTTGATAAATATGATGATGATGATGATGGAGATGATGATGCCGTGTCTCTGTAATGGCAGTCGTACTGACGTGGTGACGGTGACGCCGTGGTTGGCTCCGGTGGTCTGGGAGGGAACCTTCAACCCGTTTCTCTTGGACAGCATCTACAAAAGGAAGAACATCACCATTGCTGCCACAGTCTTCGCTGTCGGAAAGTAAGTGTGACATCACAACGCTCCGGTTTCCCTGCAGGCCTAAAAGCAGCGTCTCTGGCTTTACCTTTGACCTCTCCTCTGCACAGGTACATCATGTTCCTGAAGGACTTTCTGCAGACGTCTGAGGAGCACTTCTTCGTTGGCTTCACGGTGGACTTTTACGTGTTCACTGATCGCCCTAACGAGGTGCCCAAAGTGAACATGGCGGCCGGCAGAATGGTAAACGGATCCTGTAACCAAACGCAGCCTCTTGGCGGATTCTTTGTTTTCTGACTCTGCCTCCTTCCTCCTCTTCCTCCTCCAGCTGACGGTGCGCTCGGTGCCCAGCTCAAACCGCTGGCAGGAGATCTCAGCTCGCAGGATGGAGATCATCCAGAACCTGATCGAGAAGAAGCTTCAGAACCGCGCCGACTACATCTTCTGTCTGGACGTCGACTCAAAGTTCCACGGTCGCTGGGGGGCCGAGTCGCTGGGAGGACTTGTGGCCGTGATCCATCCAGGTCTGTTCTCCCGCACTGCCACGAAACCGTACAATAACGAGTTCGTGGTCGACGTTTCAGCTCGATCAAAAACACCCCACACACACATCCGAGTATTCCCACATCTGTAAACATCAGCAGAGAACCTCCAAAGAAACAAAGTCTGGCTGTGGGTCTCCATGGTGACCGCCGGCCAAATGTCTCGCTTCAAATTCAAATTCAAATTTTATTTGTCACGTACACAGTCATACACAGTACGATATGTAGTGAAATGCTTGGACAACTGCTCGTGACCTAAAGAAAACAAAAAAGGAAAAGGCTATGAATAAGATAGGAAATAAATATGAAAAATTAAAAAGGGTAAATTTTACTAGGAAGGAATAGAATATAAATTAAGGTTAAAAAGGAAATACCTGTACAACACAAATTAGAATGAAGGGTAAATTTAACTGGGAAGGAATAAGATAAAATATATAAATTAAAGTTGAAAATAAAATAACTGTACAACAAAATACACAATATAGAACTATATAAGAATGTATGAAGAAATCTAAATATAAATAAATATATACACAATAACAGCAGCTGTACAAGTATTAACTGGAAATGAAGAATATAGTGACCAGTGTTGTGCAAAACCAAAGTCCAGAAAGTCCAGTGTGTGTGTAAGAACCATATGTGTGGGTC
The DNA here is from genome assembly GCF_963969265.1 of Rhamphochromis sp. 'chilingali'. Lineage (NCBI taxonomy): Eukaryota > Metazoa > Chordata > Actinopteri > Cichliformes > Cichlidae > Rhamphochromis > Rhamphochromis sp. 'chilingali'. The sequence continues at coordinate 318,055 of NC_137942.1, forward strand.
AGTACTGTGTGGTGGTGTGATTGAGAGACCGTATCGCCTGCGGGAAGAAGCTCCTCCTCAGTCTCTCTGTGTTGGTCTTCAGGGAGCGGAATCGCTTTCCTGACCTCAGCAGAGAGAACAGTCTGTTGTTGGGATGGCTGAGGTCCTTCACCATCTTCCTGGCCTTGGTCCAGCACCGCCTGCTGTAGATTGAGTGCAGGTCAGGGAGCTCGGAGCTTATGGTCCAGGCCAGCATTTAGGGTCAGAGGTTAAGGCTGTTTTGGTGTCTTAGGATGTTTTTACTGAAACATGCCAATGTCTGACCTTTGACCTATGACCTTAAAGCTGTATTTTAATTTATTTTATTTATGATCGGAGCAGAATTGGCTGAAATCGTTGACTTCTGTACAAACTTTCACACATTCGTGCGTTGTTTTACGCTGTTCTGGTTTCTGGAGGTCAAACTCAGCTTTTAGCCAACCTAGCTACTTAAACCATCGCAGGCCTGCTATATTGTTGTGAAGACAAAAAGTCTGCGTAGTATAAGGTTTTTTCTGCGTGACCTTTATTTTGACTTTTCACCAAACTTTCACCATATGGAGCTGTTACTGGTATCTCCCATCACACAGAATTTGAACATAATATCTTGAAAACTGTGGACACGAGTGCTAACAAGCAGACAGATTACATCATCCCTCCTGTTGGGGCGAGAATTTCAGTTTAAGGCACATGCTTCAAATCACAAGGTCAAAAACAGGCATTACGTTTATGGCATACTCATATGAAAACAGAAGAGGTACAGAGACATGAACCCTAAAATAACAGCTTGATCTCCTCAGAGTACATCTCAAAAACTCAGGCCAAATTCTGAAAAAGATTTCAGGTGCGTTCACTTCTGCTTTCTGCGGCTTTGTTCTGCCCTGAACTTTTAGTGACATCGCTCCCACCTGTGTCTGCAGGTTACTACAGAGATGACCGCAGCAGGTTCCCCTACGAGCGGAGTCCTGCGTCCAACGCCTACGTGGCTCCCGGGGAGGGGGACTTCTACTACTGTGGAGGGGCGTTCGGGGGGTTGGTGGAAGAAGTTCACCTGCTCGCCAAAACCTGCCGCAAGAACTTTGAGGACGACGCCAAGAGGGGCATCGAGGCAGCTTGGCAGGAGGAGAGTCACCTGAACAGGTAGGAAAGGTGGCTGGGCAGGTGCTGGATGTGCTGGTCCTTGTTGTTATCGTTAGATGATTCTACTTCCTGCTTCTTTACTCAGGTATATGTGGATCAACAAACCCAGCAAGGTGCTGTCACCTGAGTACCTATGGCAGGACTTCAAACCCAAAAACCCAGAGGTCCAAATCATCAGGTTCTCCGGCGTCATCAAGAACTACGCCAACATCCGACCCAACTGAACCAGACCAAACTGGACTGAACTGGGTGAAATGAGCCAGTGTGTGTCTGACTTTGGGAAAGGCCTCGCGCATCTGACCTTCACCCATAATCCTTCTCAGGAATCATTTTTAACCCCACCCCCAGACCTGCTGGATTACCTCTGCTGAGCATGTGCAGTTTGTAAACAATTTATGCTGTTGAGTCATAGAAATGTCCCGCTCTCAGCCCCCCTGAGGTCTTTGATCAAATTCATGGAGCTGCCTCTAGTTCCCCCGATTCTGAGTTTCTTTGTGTTTCCTGATGTTTGTGTTTGATTTTTTTATAACTTTTCCTACACGTGGAGCCGACAGGAGGCTCAGCTTCAACTGTCCAGGTAAACTTTGGGCTGTTAGGTGTGGGTTTGCTGCTTGTGTTTGACTGCAAAACTGTGATGTACCTGCATGTTTTTACCCACAATGCATTTTTCTAGCCTGACCGAGAGTCTCTTGGTGTGAGAAAGTGAAGGTGCACACCTCAGTGTGCTTCTCGTCCTGACTCGCTCACCATCTCAGGTAGTCTGTGTGACTTTTAGCTTACCTGAAGGACCAAGTGGACGCTGAAGTGTTCGTTGCCCATTCACAAGTCACAAGAACCACCAGACATGCACACCGGGACCACCTGAGGGTCTTCACGCTAACGATGCTCGAGGTCCCGTTAACAGTTAGTAACCTGTGGGCTGTGATGGGTGGCGAGCCACAGGAGAAAGGTTTAGGGTCATGTGACAACACCGGGCAATACATAGGGGTAGTAAATGTAGGCACGTGACAGTTTCAAAGCTTTTATTTTGAAACGTGAACATGTTGCTGTGGGGCAGGGATCGTTCTTGGGTGCCTTTTAGCTCAGGTGCACAAACACACCTGCAGCAGGTGTGCCAGTCTGAAACGGGTCTCTGCAACATTTGACCTTCATTTCCTCTGTTGTGCTGTACATTAAGGTCCTGCGTGATATTCTCTGTGAGGGAAGCTGCTTCAGTTTATTCAAAATAAAAGTATCCGATGAACATTTTATTAGTTTTTTTTTTGTTTTTTTTAATTCAAGCATATATTTTGCATCTTTCAGCTTGAAGCTGCTTTTTAAGCTCCATACCTCTGTAACCCGCTTTTTAGACTGTGGGCTGGGTTCTGGTTCTAGTTCCCAGACTAAACTGTCCCATATGATTCTGATTCTCTTTGGTTCCAAATTATTCTCCATGAGGAAGAGGAGCTCCTGGACTCACTGGCAGCTGATGCCTTCTGCACACCTGTACCAGCTCAGACTTGACGCCGGACCAGGAATCCTGGACTGGGCAGTCTATACCTGTTGCACACCTCTTCAGAACCACAGACATCATCTCGGATTCAAGAAGCGATGCAGAAGTGCCTGCTGCCAGGATCTGAGGATAGCCAACCCATTAGGTCAGGTGACTCGGGACGGCCCTGATCTTTGTGTAAGTAGAGGATGAAGACCTTCCTCCAAGCATCCAGAATGGCAGCAGCTGAGAGACAAAACACTGAGCCTTCAAAATCTCACTTTGTCTAAACAGTTAGGGTGTTTAGTCCTGTTTGACTAAAAGTGTACTTCCTGCATTTGGCCACTGGGGGTCAGTAAAACACTTCACATACGTTCACCACCCTGTGCTGCTCAACGAGGCTGGCAGACCCAGCTCATGTACCCTAATGTCACCAGTCAGGTTCAGAGGTCAGCATGGCGCTAACCCAGGGCTTCCCTGCACGCTCACAGGAAGGGTGTAGCTGACAGCATCTGACCAATCACAAACAAGCATGGGTGTATGGACTGCTGATTTTACAAATAAAGATCAAACTAAAGTACAATGATTAAATACAGACGAGTGTATGAGTAAAGCTTCTGACTACGAAGGCTGAATGTGTGTGTAGATTTTAACGCTTCCGTTGGTCAGACTAAAGAATAAAGTTTAACATGTTGGATGCACGGAGGACCGCCGCCTGCGTGAGAGGGCAGACTGATTGGTCGGACACAGAGGCTGTGTCCCAATCCAGCACACTTCGGAGTACGCGCACTACGTACGGTGCGTCTACCCGATCCTTACCGCGTATGTGCAGATGTTTTCTTCTTCTTCTGTTTAGTCTAATGGCAGTGTATGAGGATGAGGATACCGCCACCTGCTGACCGAGCGAATGAACCCTATTGTAAACTGAATTAGCGTCATTACAAACGTGTGTTAAATTTGATTTAGTGATAGTCGAGTGTGTTTATGCTCGTCTGTGTGGAGAGGATTGTCGGAATAGTGATGATGATGTCCGCTGTCACTGTCAATTGTCAGTAAACACTTCATCTGGCTGATGAATCTACACGTGACACATTACTAAGTCTGTATTATTAACTCTGTCATTAGCAGTGTTGGGTAATCCATCCATCCATCTTCATCCGCTTTGTCCGGGGTCGGGTCGCGGGGGCAGCAGCCTAAGCAAAGAGGCCCAGACCTCCCTCTCCCCAGCCACCTCCTCCAGCTTGTCCGGGGGAATACCAAGGCGTTCCCAGGCCAGCCGAGAGATATAATCTCTCCAGCGTGTCCTGGGTCTGCTCCGGGGCCTCCTCCCGGTGGGACATGCCTGGAACACCTCACCCAGGAGGTGCCCAGGGGGCATCCTTGTCAGATGCCCGAACCACCTCAGCTGGCTCCTTTCGATGTGGAGCAGCAGCTGCTCTACTCTGAGCCCCTCCCGGATGGCCGAACTTCTCACCCTATCTCTAAGGGAGAGGCCAGCCACCCTTCGGAGGAAGCTCATTTCTGCCGCTTGTATCCGCGATCTCGTTCTTTCGGTCACTACCCACAGCTCGTGGCCATAGGTGGGGGTAGGGACGTAGATCGACCGGTAAATTGAGAGCTTCGCTTTTACACTCAGCTCCCTCTTCACCACGACGGACCGGTGCAGCGTCTGCATTACTGCAGCTGCAGCCCCAATCCGTCTGTCGATCTCCGGCTCCCTTCTCCCATCACTCGCGAACAAGACCCCGAGATACTTGAACTCCTCCACTTGGGGCAGTGTTGGGTAAGTTACTTTAAATTAGTAACTTAGTTACATTACCAGTTACTTCCAAGTAACTCAGTTACTTCAAGTTACTCGTTACTTTCAAAGTAACTAGTTACTAGGGAAAGTAACTTTGGTTTTACTCAGAATTCTCTTGTTAATGTGTTGCTTCCATAACTTTGCCAGTCTTCTAGCTTGCTTACTTGCCACAGTGCACTGTGCCACCTACCAATAGAAAGGATATGATAACGTGCATATTTCCACGAGAGAAACCCCACGCCTGGACCGTCATTGACTGCTGCCATGATTCTAGCCTACGTCACAGTGTCATGTGTGCCTTTTACATCCAACACAAAAACTGCAGTCGTGGTGCTTTCGATTGTACTCAGAACTCTGAAATTCTGCCTTCTGAATAGGAAGATGTAGGTAACAGCAGACTGCAGATGAGCTGCATACAGGGCTGGACTGGGACAAATAAATCGGCCCGGGCACTTTGACTAGAGACCGGCCACCATTATAGGAAAAATCATAAAGCCTTTGAATGAAAACAAACACTGTTGTGACAGTGATGTACGCTGTTCTGATGGTATATATGCATCAATCTATCAATCGTTTGTTGTAAAACTCAATTATTTTTTAAAAGCTCGACATTTTAAATGAGAATAAGAAAGAAAAGTATTTCTTTGTGCCCCCCTCTCCCTGTTAATGCCCTACCTGCCCCCTGGCAACACTTTGCTAGACCCGCCCCTGCACAGTTACCAGCTGTCAGCTGCTTAGAAAAGGATCCTGGTGTTATTTGTCTCTCAGAAACAGTTCATAACTTCAACTCATCCATGTCACCTAAAAGGTAAACCTGTTTCTCCATCACCTGTTCAGCTCTGATGGTTCAGTAAGGACATCTCCTGGTTTCATCTTCATGTTTCCCTCTCACCACATATCCAAACCGACATCATGACCAGCAGCTTTACAGCTGTGGCTCCAGCAAACATCAGCTGATACTAGAAATTATTATTAAATACATTCCAACAACAGCTGATCAAGCTTAAACGTGCTGCTGTTGTTTAGCGTGACATCCGCTGGTTTCCTCTTTCTGGCGCAAAGTGGACGATAAACAAACGAGAGAAAAGCCGATCAGCTGATCATTGTTCAGTTTCATGACTGAAGTAGCAACAGGAGAGGGAGGGGAGAGGATGAGAGAAGAAGAGGCAGCTGTGCAGCGAAGACAGAATAACTCCAGCTTTGTGTCTTTTTCATTGTAGCTGAAGTCCGGGACAAACTGTTCCTTTTCACCTCAATACGAAACGCGTAATAATTTCTCTGAATACGAGACGATTCCGTTTTTTACGGGACGGTTGGCAACTCTAATAATTAACCTTATGAACAAAATAAAGTTCAACATCAGTAACATCATAGCACCACCCAGCTGTATAGAAACCCCATCATGCTAGCTAGCACGCAGTACGAAAAAGCACAACGAAAATAAACTCCACCTAAACCTGGTTTATATCTGACCCAGAGAGACTGCAGGTCATAACTTCTTACCTGAAGTTCAGTTCACACTTGGACCGGCGGCCGCCTCGGGTCTCTCCTCCTGCCTCCCCTTTCCTTCATCCACCTGCTGGCCTCCACCACTTGCTAATGTTACTGAATCTGTGGAAGCTCCGCGATGCCACCACACGAAGTAACGAATAACGAGCCTATCTAAATCCCAGTAACGACTAACGCGTTCCTGGTTTTGGCATAATAACTAGTTACCGTGCTCGTTACCACGATAATAACGTAGTTACTGTAACGCGTTACTTAATAACGCGTTAGTCCCAACACTGGTAATTAGGCGCCATTGTTCTTATTTTACGGCGCTGTTGTTCAATCGGGGGACGCTCTCTGTTGAGGAGAAAAGCATGAATTTGTTTGTAAACAGATTATCCATTGTTTAAATGTCCTGGTAGTTGAAAAGGAGGCAGAGCCCTTGAGAAATGGTAGGAGCTAACTGGGCGCTAACCGTGTCATTCAAATATATTGAATGTTGCAATGCTGGCAAAGAGAGGAAGTGACGTAAGATTTGTGCATGCGGGGTACCAATCGGGTTTCCGGTACGGATCTGGTAGCGACACCGGACCACGCTTGTTATTTGGGGAAATCGACGGCGCTGTCGGTACCCGCTCCGAATACGGATTATTATTAACAGAGTTAATTATAGAAGAAGAAGAAGAGAACATCTACACATGCGCGGTACAGATCGGCTAGACCCGATGTGTACAGTCCGACTTTGCACATGCGCAGTAAGGATCGGGGAGTCCTGATCCGTAACTATCTTTTTATTTTTCATTTTTGTCTTCGTTATATTGATATTTCATTATTGCAAAAATACTTATTATTCTTAACAGATACGCTGACCCTTAACTATCGTAAAATTCACACATGGTAAATGTATAGCGCTTTACTTGGTCCTAAGGACCCCAAAGCGCTTTACACATCCAGTCATCCACCCATTCACACACTGGTGATGGCAGCTACAGTGTAGCCAGAGGCCACATGCATGGTACCGATCAGGTTTCCGGGTTTCAATCTCCGGATTGGGTAGTGACAGGCGCATTAGGAGTACACTTTGAATTGGAACAGCCGTTGTCGCATCGCAGTGAGGTAATAGGTCTCAAAATGCGTACTCCAAGCAGTGCAGTCACTGAATTGGGACACAGCCTTAGTTTGTCAAGTCATGCGAGTACAACACACAGTGAAATGTGTCCTGAACGGCTCCTTGACTCTGCAAACATTATAAACAATAATTGCATTTAAATTTAAATAGAAACATTGTGCAAATGGATTGTTAACGTGCTTTGTGCCATATCAGCACAGCAGTGTATTAAGTAACTGAACAGAGTAATGTACAACAGGGACCGTTATTAACGCTCATAGAAGAATAAACCTGTTTCCAGCCAATAGAAAGAAACCGACTAACGCTGCACACACAGCTCTGAGGGATCATCAGGAACTCTGATTGGTCAGCACGTTGAGATTTCATCTGTAATCTGGAGCAGGTTTGCAGCGTTAGTTACCATGGTGACATGAGAAGCTGGATTGTTTGAGGCTCCAGACTCTACAGCGTGAGTTTCAGGTGTGAACTCTGTCCTGTAGGTGGCGCTGTGGCTCCCCCACATATTAGAACAAACATCATTGACTTGAAGCAGATTTCCCATCGTGTGCTTTCAAATGGAAGTGAGATAAGGAATGTTGTTTATCAAACAGTAACCAGGGTCCTGTTCATCCTCTTTATCTGCAGCAAGGACTTCCTGTCTGACTCTGACAGGAAGTCACACGGTCATCAAGAGATTGGCTCACCATCCAGTCACAGCAGAGTGTGTTCTCGCATCTGCCGTCACACAGACGGGTTTGCTGTGCTGTCAGTCACTGTCACTTGTTGGCTCCGGGCGGAGGTTAGAGGCCACTGTTAGGCACAGCGCTCATTTGGGGCGACCGTGGCTCAGGGGGTTGGGAATCGCATCTGTAACCGGAAGGTTGCCGGTTTGATCCCTGGGCTCTCTGTCCTGGTCGTTGTGTCCTTGGGCAAGACACTTTACCCTACCGCCTACTGGTGTTGGTCAGAGGAGCCGATGGCGCGATATCTCAGCCTGGCTTCTGTCAGTCTGCCCCAGGGCAGCTGTGGCTACAACTGTAGCTGCCTCCACCAGTGTGTGAATGTGAGAGTGAATGAATAGTGGTATTGTAAAGCGCTTTGGGTGCCTTGAAAAGCGCTATATAAATCCAATCCATTATTATTATTATTATTGGTAATGCAGATCTGGTGGCGTTACCCAGAATGCACTGTGTACTTTGTTTCAGAGTGTTTTCCTTTGTGCTGGAAATGAGTTCAAAAACAGGAACAAAGCCTGTGATTGGCTCTTTGGTGAAAGAGTGTGAGACGCACGGTCGATGGCTGGCTGCTTATCTCCGCTCGGCAGTGTTGGATTTCACTTTGTGTATTATCAGCAGCTTAATGTGCTTCACTGTGCTAGAGAGCGCCGCAGCGAAACCTGAATGTGATGCAGGTGTTTCCACTTCGGGCTGACTTCCTGACTGCAGCCGTGCAAACGTGTTCAGCTTTGGAAGAATATTTCACACCCAGCAGGTTCGTCGTTCATGGAGAACTCACACTGATGCTACGACATCATGGCGGTGAGCTTGCCTCACACGCTGGACACACTGTTACCGTTACCATGGTCAAGCGCGGTGGTACCCCTCGGCAACCACCTGGGTTGACCTGCAGCACTCAAACCCACCCCTCCATGAGTCAGCCTCTGTGAAAACATCTCAGGCTTGTTTTTCCGAGTCTGCGTCTTGCATATGACAAGTTCACTGAGTAATCATGATTGGTGATGGAGATGGTAGATCACTGATTGTGGTGTTTCCAGCCCGAGCAGCTGATGCACTCTCCTCCTCCTGATTGTGCTGATAGACAGAAAACAGGCTCTGAAGGTTCCCAGACAAACTCACTTTGCTTCACATTTGTAGAATAAGACGATAAGTCAGCGCCGCTGGCTGAAGGAACCCTGATGGAGTCTTCTCTGACCTCTTCTGTCTGACATAAAACTGATGGGACTGATAACAGACGCTGGTCACCGCCTGGCTTTGCTTTCATGTTGTGTATGAAAGATTGTGTTTAAGATTCAGAGATGATCCACACCGTTGATTTCACAGAAATCGTGAGCATGAGTCCGTGTTCCCGATTTGGATCCATTTAGTCTGTAATGAACTTCAAATTCAAAACAAAAAAAGCTTTTTTCTTGGAATTATTTTAAATTGTTGGTTAGAGTCAAAACTTCCTCAAAGTTCAAACAGTGAACTCTAAATACACCTGTGTTCCTGAAACATACAGCGCTGTCAGAGAACTGCTTTCACACTTTCACACACGAAGCACGAGTTCAACTCATAGAAGAGGCAGGATGTAAGCTGTTCATCGGACATGAAGCCTTACTGTAGGGGAGGGACATGGAGGGCGTCCTTGTGCACGCTGACGAGTATTTCTCATCACACAGGTGTCGCCTCAACCCTTTGATCAGTCGCTCTTTGTCAGTAACTGTTGGTGTGTCTGACTGGTTATTGTGTCCATGACACAGCATCAGATAATCTGTGTGTTTCGTGTTGATGCAGCAAGAGATAAAATGAGTGTGTGTGTGTGTGTGTGTGCTCCTGTCTGTCTGGCATTTGGGGACCATGGGTGGTGAGCTTGGTCTCGTCCTCAGTTTGAATCAATTCATCTGTTTGATTCCTAGTTCACACACACACACACACACACACACACACACACACACACACACACACACACACACACACACATACATCTCAAACCTGGTAGCTGGTGGCTAGGTACAGACCTATGGTTAAGGTACGATAAACACATTAGCACAGGGGTGGAGGGTTAAACCTTAGTCAGGGAAAGTTCATTGAGGGTCCCTGATTCAACACAATTAAATTTTTTTTCAATTTGGTTTTATTTATAAAGCGCCAAATCACAAGTAACGCATTACTTGCAACGCATTCTTGTAATCGATTACTTTTTTCAAGTAACGAGTAAAGTAAGGGATTACTATTGCAAAAACGGTCATTAGATTACCGTTACTTTCCCGTAGGAACGCTGCGTTACTGCGTTACTAAAACCGTGATTTTTTTGTGAGAATGTCTCACGACAGTGACGTAAGCGAGTGTGACGTTTGTGACAACAGCTGTGTGCAGATCAACAATGGATCATATATGAGTGCAGAGAGAGTATGAGCGTGCAGCGTTTAAAGCGTGGAAGTACTGACCTTACTTTGAGTTTGATTCCATAAAAAGTGACAAAAACATTAGTGTCCGCTGTGCGTGGGAGGAAAACTTCTTTTTACAGCGAAAAAAACCCTAAACTTCCAAACAAGCACCGAGTAGCTACGACATAATGGGAAACTCACAGAGAAACTCGCGGATTCTTCCACTGACCGCTGCACACCTGCACCAGGGTAAACCTCCGCCTACCCCACTCCTGCTTTACAGGTGAAAATAGAGCAACAGGACCGCTGAGTCTTTGACTTTATTTATTTTCTGCTGTGTTTTACTTGCATCTATTTGAAAGACTGAGTGTAAACACAAAAAATATTTTATTTTATGTGCTGGAATGTGCAGAAAATAGGTTTAAATGTTAAACTAATTTCTTCCAGTCAGAGAATGTTGCAGATAATTACATTTTTGCTTAATGCATAAAGTTAAAAGATTAAAACTAATAAAACAAGTTTTAAAAAGAGACTTTTCCATTTGATTACATTTTATATGATGGATTATGCAGAAAAAGTAGAATTGGGCTGAAAGATCTATCACTTTATCAACTATTCAGGTTGTAAATCGAGGACATGAGGACATTAGACCACTGCTACACCCCGTTCAAGAACTGTTACAAGGCTCAACCCCTGCCGGCATTTGGAAAATCGGACCATTCCGCCATCTTCCTCATACCTGCTTACAAACAAAGGCTAAAGCAGCAACCACCAATCAGGAGGGAGGTCGCTCGCTGGACGGACCAATCGGTGGCCGCGCTGCAGGACGCACTGGATGACGCAGACTGGGACATGTTTCGGCGCAGCTCTGATGACATCAACATGTTTACGGAAGCGGTTGTGGGATTTATCGGGAAACTAGCGGACGACACAGCAGAAAGAACTATCATCCGAACGTTTCCCAACCAGAAGCCGTGGGTGGATAAAAACATCCGCGACGCTCTGAGATCACGCACCGCTGCCTACAATGAAGGGCTTGTCTCCGGTAATATGGACCTATACAAGGCTGCGTCCTACAACGTGCGCAGCGCGGTCTGAAAGGCAAAGCGGAGCTACGGGGAAAAACTAGAGTCACAGCTACGACAGTGCGACTCTAGGAGCCTGTGGAAAGGACTGCGGACTATAACGGACTATAAACGACCAGCTTCTTCAATGATGAATGCAGATGCTTCACTGGCTGATGAGCTGAACACGTTTTATGCTCGCTTCGACGCCGCAGCAATTAAAACAAACGGCTGCGCGCGCTCGGAGTGCACCAGTGAAGAAAATGCATTCGTCATCACAGAGCATGCCGTGAGGAACACCTTCAGGAGGGTGAACACCAGGAAGGCAGCAGGACCAGATGCAATCCCTGGCCGGGTCCTTAGAGCCTGCGCTGATCAACTAGCACCGGTGTTCACGGAGATCTTCAACCTCTCCCTGGCCCAAGCTGTGGTTCCCACGTGCTTCAAACGGTCCATTATTGTCCCTGTTCCAAAGAAACAACAGCCCGCTTGCCACAATGACTACCGTCCAGTAGCACTGACTTCAATTGTGATGAAGTGTTTTGAAAGACTGATGAGAGATCACATCACTTCTTCACTTCCTCCCACCATCGACTCACTTCAGTTTGCTTACCGGACTAATCATTCCACAGACGATGCCATATCTCACCTGCTCCACACATCCCTGAGTCACCTGGACACTGGCAGAGGGAATTATGTTAGGATGCTGTTCGTGGACTACAGTTCAGCATTCAACACAATAATTCCCTCTAAGCTTTTCACCAAGTTGACGGATCTAGGACTCAGCTCATCACTGTGTCAGTGGATCCTCAACTTCCTCACAGACAGACCCCAACAGTGAGGGTGGGAAAACAAGTCTCCCCCTCCATCTCACTCAGCACTGGAGTGCCTCAGGGCTGTGTTTTAAGCCCCCTGCTGTACTCACTGTACACTTATGACTGTGTAGCCACATCCGACACCACCTCCATTGTCAAGTTTGCTGACGACACTGCTGTTGTGGGCCTGATCTCCGACAACATCGAGACGGCCTACCTGGAGGAGATTAGGAACCTGGAGACCTGGTGCCAGGAGAATAACCTCCTCCTAAACATCAGCAAGACTAAGGAGCTGATCGTGGACTTCACTACAAAGCAGGCGAGGAATTACAAACCCCTCATCATCAGTGGCACGCCAGTGGAGAGAGTGGACAGTTTCCGATACCTGGGTGTCCACATCACTCAGGACCTGTCATGGTCCTGTCACATCAACACCCTGGTTAAGAAAGCCCGTCAGCGTCTCTTCTTCCTCAGAAGACTTAGAGACTTCCATCTGCCACTGAAGGTGCTCAAGAACTTCTACTCCTGCACCATCGAGAGCGTCCTGACATCAAACATCTGCACCTGGTTTGGGAACAGCACCAAGCAGGATAGACGAGATCTGCAAAGGGTGGTGCGCTCGGCAGAACGCATCATTCAATCAGAGCTCCCTGACCTGCTGTCCATCTACACCAAGCGGTGCAAGTCCAAAGCTAGGAAGATTATGATGGACCTCTCCCATCCCAACAATGGACTCTTCTCACTGTTGAGGTCTGGGAAGCGCTTCCGCTCCCTTAAGGCCAAAACAGAGAGAATGAGGAGGAGCTTCTTCCCCCAGGCTATTCGGGGCCTGAACCAGGTGTAGGACTGGACTCTCCCAAACACGTCACTATAAGACTGGACTCTCACACACGTCACCACACATTTCCTATAATCCTATAATTCCTATAATTTATAATCCTTATCTTTATAATGTCTTCTGCTATTTACACATTCTTTACTGTAAATTCCTAAGTTAATTTGTAAATTCTGTAGTAAACTGTAAATTGTAAATATTGTAAAACTTTCTTCTGTCATTTAATGGTCGGGCATTGTACAGCTACAAGCATTTCACCCCCATGTCATACTGTGTATGGTTGTGTGTGTGTGTGTGTGTGTGTGTGTGTGTGACAAATAAAATTTGAATTTGAATTTAAATCGTGTTTTTAAAAAAGTCACTAAGTAACTCTACTGGTCTGTGCTCTTCTGGCTCCAGCTTAGTATGACACTGTGGCAGCAGGGTGTGGTTGTGGCAGGGTGGTAGAGTGGGTTCAGGGGCAGTGCTAAGGAGAAGATGACATTACCATAAATACCATTCAGGGGGTCGCTCAGTCAGTGGAGGAGGGGTTGAGTGGATTCCCATTCATTTCCTATGGCAGGTACTTTTGACCAGGAACATCACAAATGTAAAGGTTGGTTTAAACAATCAAAATTCAATGAAAGAGCTGACCATCACTGTTATATGTTCAAGTGCATAGTGTGGAGGATGTCATAAGGCCTCGAGGCAGATGTAAAAAACAATATTTATGAGTGTTTTAAGTTGTAAATCAGTCAGATTTGACCCAAACACGACAGGAAGCCTAGAAGACCTTCAGAGGGTATATTACATAGTCTTAGTGATCGACCTCAGAGGGTCCAGGTTTCAAACTCTGCAATGATCCTCTCTTTTGAGTCAGATGTTCTCACAGTCACCACAGTCTCGGAGGATGGGGATCATGATTTCTTCCCCCTGACCTGATGTTCTGGCTCCCCCTTGCCATAGAATTTGTTTTGTATCTAACCCACACCCACATATCCACTGGTCTCACCTGGACCCACAACACCATCGCCCTGTTAAAGAAGGCCCAGCAGTGGCTGCACTTCCTCCATGTCCTGAAGAAGAAGAAGAACCTGGACCAGAGGTTCTACTTCAAGTTGTGGTGCTCTCAGTGGAGCACTGCTCCTCAGCAGAGAGCATGCTCTCCTACTGCATGGGTCTCTGGTATGCAGTGTGTGTGTGTGTGTGTGTGTGTGTGTGTGTGTGTGTGTGTGTGTGTGTGTGTCATTAACTGTGTTTTTAACATCAGAAAAAGGAGAAGAAAGCAAGACAGGAAGCAGCAACAAAGACAGGAAATAAACCCAGAAAACCACGTGTGTGTGTGTGTGTGTGTGTGTGTGTGTGTGTGTGTGTGTGTGTGTGTGTGTGTGTGTGTGTGTGTGTGTGTGTGTGTGTGTGTGTGTGTGTGGCGAGAATCAAGGTGCCCTCAAATGTCCAAACAACCTGAATCATTTTGTGACTTTGTGTGGGTGGGTGCTCAAATGTCTATTCATGTGAGTTCTGGGCTTTGTGAGGACATTTGGTTTTGTTTCATGGACTTGAGCGGTCCAGGTTTTGAATGTCTTGGACCTTCAAAACCAATTTCAGGGTTCTGTTCTGGTTCTAGATCAGGCGTTCTACAAGCAACATGAGAACATGGGTCTTCACAAAGATAGAAAGACAAATATAGTGTGTGTGTGTGTGTGTGTGTGTGCGAGAGAGAGTGTGGGGGTGGGGTTAACCGAGAGAGAGAGACATGATTTCATTTCAGGGCGAGTGAGCACGGCTGAAGAATGAGAATGAGGGCGTGAGTGAGGGAGGCATCTGAGCGTGTGCAGATCAGTCGGTGAGCAGACGGAGGAGAAGTCAGACGGAGCAGTGCGGGAATCAAACTGACAACCTGCAAGGGACAAACCAACGAGCCAACAGGAAGAGCAACAGGTCTGCATTTCTTCCTCTACCCTTATTTCTTTACATTTGATCTGACAGGGACAGACTTCAGACCAGATTTCTATTATTCAGCAGCAAATTTAATATCTCAGTAAATTCATTCCAGGGTTAGACGGGTGTCCTCACGCTGTAATGAAGTGCCACAGAGTCAAAATACTCCACATCTAAAGCTAATGTACTGTAAGTCTGCTGGGTAAAGATGCTGTGAGAGGCTGTAGCTCAGGTGGCAGAGCAGGTCAGCCACTAATCAGAAGGTCGGTGGTTCGATCCCAGGCTGCCTCCGGGCTGCATGTCAAATATCCTTGGGCAAGATACTAACCCCATGTTTGCCTACTGGTGGTGGTCAGAGGGCCCGGTGGCGCCTGTGTCCGGCAGCCTCGCCTCTGTCAGTGCGCCCCAGGGCAGCTGTGGCTACAACGTAGCTTGCCATCGCCAGTGTGTGAATGGGTGAATGACTGAATGTAGTGTAAAGCGCTTTGGGGTCCTATGGACTAGAAAAGCGCTATACAAATGCAGGCCATTTACCATTTACCATAAAGTGTCTGTGTGGGATAGAAGAGAGCATAAAAACACTTCATATTTAATGCGCTGTTACATGTAATTAATGTTTCATTAGTGCCAGAACGAACAGCCTGAAGTGAAAGCAAAAATACAGTCAGTACAGGTATACTGTTTGCAGCTCACAGAAAGACAGTTTCTCAGTATTTACTGAAAGACATAAACCCAACAGAAAACACAGAGAGAAGAGTAAAGAGCTGCAAGGAAATACAGTAGAAAAGGATAAGGAACACAACGATAGCACGGAGGAGAAAAGCTCATAGCTGCTGAGGTGTTACTGAAGTTTTGGGTGAAGTGACTTTCGTAGATTCTCTGTGGCGTTCAGGGTGACCAGAAAACTGTTTCCTTTAGCTTTGCTGCTGCGGACACCTGCTAAACTCTGCTGGAAAAAGAAATCAGCATCTCCATTAAGCTTGTGAGCAGGTAGAATGATGAAGTGCTCCTCATTTTCCATACCAACTTCAAATCAACCGTGGCAGAGCGACCACCACCAATCCCAGCAGATCATCACAAAGTAGGAAGCTCACACAGCTTGGATGAGCTGCACTCTTTCTTAACATAACCCAGAGAAAGCTGAGCAGCATCAATCCTGCTTCCAGAGATTCAAACTTCAAATAAAAGATTACAATAATCTTTGACTTTTGATTTTCATGCTACCTTTGTGAATTACATTTCCAAATACAACCCCAATCCAGTTTTTTCGAGATTATACCAAAACGTCCTGAAACGCAGCAGATTAAGTTCACGGTGGAGTGTGACTGTGAGGGTATAAAGAGGCTCATCAATAACAGTGTCGTCTGCATGAAAGAGATAGATGGCTATCCAGACCACAGTCAGCATTTTAACACTCTGAGAGATTCACTCAGGACTCATTTGATGACACGACAAAGGTACGGCTCAGCAGCTTTCACATTTCATACGTCTTCCACTGAGCATCAGTTACCATGACGATACAGCCAGGTAGAATAAAACCCGTGTGACATTAAAGATAACTTACTGACAATCGCACTTCTGACTTTTTTCTGCTGTTCAGGTGTGTGTCTCCATGGCAACAGGTGTGTGCATGTTGCTGGTTGTGGGTATCAGCGTGTGTGCAGCGTTTAACCTCGACACATCATTTCCACTGCTGAAGATGGGCGAACGAGGAAGTCTGTTTGGATTTTCTGTTGCTCTGCACCAAGACCTGAAGACAGAGAGCTACCTGTGAGTACACACCTGTGTGTGTGTGTGTGTGTGTGTGTGTGTGTGTGTGTGTGTGTGTGTGTGTGTGTGTGTGTGTGTGTGTGTGTGTGTGTGTGTGTGTGTGTGTGTGTGTGTGTGTGTGTGCTAGCTGTACATCTGCTTTTAGGTGTGTCCGGGTAAATGATCTGACTTCAGACTGAACCTTAGGTCAGCAGATCTCTACTGTCCTCAAAGTGACCATTAACACCAGTGTTGTGACAGAGCGGGCTTGTGTGGGTCCTTTTCTATAGATGAAGAACTGCTGGATTATTTTGATGAAGCAGAGTTCAAAGCAACATTGTTTCCACTTTTCATCAGTTAGAACCAAATCTATCACAGCTAATCAAAGCAGCAGTAAAACAGGAAGTGAGGTCATATCTCAGAAACACTTTCATGTGTGAATAATAAACGTGGCATTTGGAGTTGTGAGGACGTTTAAAATAGTGGATCATTTTGTGGTCGTCGTGGGCAACATTTCTGTCCGCTCTCTGGCTTCACGGAGTGGTCTGTCTGGCTTCAGGTGACTGTTCTCCACCGAATTCTGGCCGACTTCTCCGCTTCCTTCACTGGACCCTATCAAACACACACCGTACTCTGTGTGTGTGCGTCAGACACACACAGAGTCAGGTGAATGCCCCACAGCGTTAATAATATGTCTGAATTCTTCTGAAGTCTGCGCAAACAGCAGATAAAGGACAAGGCGGTATTAAGAAAGGTGGAGCTTCAGGAGGTTTTCGGGGGCTCCGTAATGTCGGGGAGCAGAGGAGTGACAGCGCCCACCTCTGTCAGCGCGGCGTTTATCGTCAGAGTGAGTCCGAGCAGATGCCGGCAGGTCACATGGTGCAGCCTCACACTGCACACACACATTTTTAGGTTAGACTTTCAAAATAAAAGCAGCTCAAGTCTCTGCGCGCAGCTACTGTCTGCAGAGTATCGTGTGAGAGTAAACTGAGGTTAGATGGGGGGTCTAACAGGAAGTGCAGGTCACACTAAAGCTGCACATTTCCTGTCTCTATGTGAGAGGCGGTCACACAGAGGCCACCCAGCTGTCTGTCTCTAGTCACCGTGACAACTGTCTCTTTATACTCTGTAATTGGATTAGCTGTTAGACACACACACACACACACACACACACACACACACACACACACACACACACACACACACACACACACTCTAATGTAGCTTCCTTGGAGTGTTCAGGGGTTAGGAGGTCAATGTCTTTGATTGGAAGTTCCCCCCCTCCCCCCAGGTGTGTTCCTCTGTGATTGTCACACTCATGATCAATAATTCAAAATCACAACAACTATCACCTCAAGGCGCTTTATATTGTAAGGTAGACCCTACAATAATAGATACAGAGAAAAACTCAACAATCATATGACCCCCTATGTGACAGTGGGGAGGAAAAACTCTTTTAAAACTCTTTTAAAACTCCCTTTTAACAGGAAGAAACTTGCAGCAGAACCAGGCTCAGGGAGGGGCGGGGCCATCTGCCATGGTCTTATGGGTTCTTGAGGACACTATGCATAGTCAGGTGATTCTGGGAGACACGTTAAGCAGGTAGTGATGCCTAAGGACAGGCAGAGTTCAAATGTGTGTTTGATAGGGTTTGAGCTGTGAAGCAGTTGGGACCCCACAGCAGCAGTTAAACAGGTACAGATGCACAGTCAGGTCAGGCTGCTGTGAACGAGCTCTCAGCTGGGAGGACACGTTTGTTCCAGTAAAACTTTACTGTGAGACTAAATGTAGACGGCACTGACACAAACAGAGTCCCCCGAACTGTCTCTGGAAGGCTGGGCTGGTTTGCTCATCTTCAGATAATTCACGTCACGTGACTGAAGCTCCTTAGAAGGAGGCGACCCGTGTCCTCTGTGTGTGTCCTTCAGACGTTTCCTCATTTATTCCACCCAGAATCTCAAACGTTAACTGTGCCGTCTGTGTCATCCCGACAGGCTATTAGTCGGAGCCCCCAGAGAGAAGGCGGAGCCAAATGTTCCAGCCAATCACACAGGAGGAGTGTACACCTGTCCAATCAGTGCCAACCAGTCAGACTGCAGGAGGATGAAGCTCATAGATCCAAGTGAGTCACACGTGTCCTTAGCCTTATTGGCTGGTTTGTTTACTTTCTCTTGTATCGGTCAATCACAGATCAGGTACTCAGCCTGACAGTCAGCGACCCGTTTCCTGAGCTTGTTTGGCTGCACTAATGGGTGATGCTATCAGTGTCCTGGTGCATTATGGGAACTCCATCCCTCAATGAGCAGTGAAAGCTGCTGTGTGTGTTATCGGCTGCTCAAACACAACAACAGCAACACACCCACCCACATGTATACACACACACACACACACACACACACACACACACACACACACACACACACACACACACACAGTGTTTATATGGAGAGAAACTGTCATGAATCAGCGACTCACTGATCTGAGCTGACTCTCCCGGCTGAGGTTAGCCAGCGGGTATGTGACACCTGTGTGACAGGTCCAGGTGAGCTGTGCTGTCATACTGCTGCAGCTCAGGTGTGCAGGATAGCACCTGCTCTGTCAGCTGCTGGACAACATATTTGCAGCACAGGTCGTATGGGGTTAGAGTCAGTGGAATAAATCACACAAAAGTTTACTTTTTTACCTTTACCCCGTCAGTGGGCGGAGCCTACAGTCTGTGACTCACCTGTGATGTGTTTCAGCCAAGATCCATGCTGATGAACTGGTCGAGGACATGTGGTTGGGCGTCTCAGTAGCCAGTCAGGGCCGGCCTGGGGGGCGTGTCCTGGTGAGTTTGTGCTCTGATTGGCTGATTATTTTCCTATTGGTGAGAAGTTAAAGAACGGCGTGTTTGCTCTGCAGGCATGCGGTCACCGCTTCACAAAACTCTATGGAGCGTTCAATTTAAGGCAAATGATTGGCCGCTGTTATCTCCGTGGAAACGACCTGCGGTACGACGAGAACGACTCTAATTGGCAGGACCCCGAACAGTCCTGCAGGTATGTCACATGACTGCACACTACAGGTGATGAGTGATGCTCCGCCTCCTCACCAGCTGCCTGTCTGTATTCAGTCATCTGGGTGATTTCACTGGTGAGGTCATGTGCGGGATGGGGATGTCAGCGGCCATCACTCAAAGCGAAGTCATTGTTGGCTCGCCTGGAAGCTTCGAATGGCAAGGTGATTCTATTCTATTCTATTCTGATGTTTTTCTTCCTTTTCAGAGCGAGCATCTCAGCTCTGTGAGCATCTAATGCAGTTCATGGTGTGTGTGTTGTAGGAAACGTCCAAGTCTCCTGGATGAACCCTGACGATGAGTTTGACACCAAGAAGAGCTCCTTCTCCAACCAGAAGCACAGGAACATCTACATCGGTGCGCCGTCTCTTTAAATAGCTCATTCAGATCTGAGCTCGGTCACACGTGTCTTCCTCAGGGCAGGACAGTATTTAAATCAGCTACATGAATGTGCCTAAATAAGGTTTGCAATGAGCACATGCGGTTTGAGACAATGATTTAATGAGGGTGGAGCAGAGGGACGGTGTCCTGTAGAAACGCTAATGTTCCTCAACACAGAGCAGAAGCTCTCGTCAGGCTTAGCTTATTGTGAGCAGTGTTTCAGGTTTTTAGTCACACGCTGACGCAGAAAAGAGTCCATAGTGAAAACTCTCTGTTTGTGTGTCTTCATTCAGAAACGCACGCGTCAAACCGGCTTTCATATCGTTCAAAAAGTGTAATTCTGGTTTCTGCAGGAAGTGTTTGCCGCCACAGGTGGCTGTGAGTCCGGCTCTTTCCTTTGACTTAAATAAATACCTGCAGCCTCACAAGCTAAGTGCAGAGTTACGTATGTGGATGAGCAACCGATACTTTGACGTGCGGATCAGTCAGGATCTGAATCGTGCTTTGTGTTATTGTTTTACGTGGCAGACTTATTTTAATGAAGCAGGTCTCCTCTGGATCAGTCCTCCATCGGTCTCGCATGTATCTATCTGTCTGTGTGTCACAGAATTCAGCTGCTTTTATTTTGAAGTTTCAATGAATGTTCAGACATGTATGCTTTTAATGGGAACCTTTCCTACATTTAAAGAATTGAAGCTGAATGTAAAACGTGTATTTGTGCAGGATATTCTGTCGCTCAGGCTCCTCGCCTTCTCTCTGAGGATGATGAAACCATCGTAACAGGTGAAGACTTTTCAGCTAATCAGGAAGCAGCTGGTTGACCTGTAGATTTACTGATAGATGTGTTGATTGGTGTGTTGTTGAATAGGAGCTCCTCGGGACCGTATGGAAGACGCTCATGGCTCGGTGCTGCTGGCCGTCAAGCGCTCTGATAAACTGATGATTCGCCAGAAGCTGCGCGGTCAACAGATGGGCTCGTATTTTGGGAACGCCTTGGCAGTTACTGACCTCAATAATGACGGGTGAGGAATGGTTTATGGGTCACATGACCCGCACTGAGGCAACACGGTCAGTACCTTTAGTAAAATCTTCTGATGACAACGACTCAGTGGGAACCACAGAGCACCATAATCTAAACCTGAGGAACATGTTTCAGGAACACTCACTGAGCTGCTTTTTTGTCCCACAGGTGGAACGACCTGCTGGTGGGCGCTCCTTTTTATTTCCACCGTCAGACGGAGGTGGGCGGGGCAGTTTATGTCTACGTGAACGTAGGAGGGAGGTTCAATTCTGAGCCCAGCGTAGTGCTGAAGGGGCCGGCGGGGTCGGCATTCGGCATGGCTGTGGCCGCTGCAGGAGACCTCAACCAGGACGGCTTCCAGGGTGAGGGCTCAACGTGATGCTGGTGTTTTCGTGATCAGTAATCAGTAGTCATGGTGACGGGTCTTTGGTTGTTCCAGACTTTGCCATCGGAGCTCCTTTTCATGAAGCAGGAAGTGTGATGATCTGGACAGGAAGCAGTGAGGGCATCTCTACAGAGCCGAGCCAGGTCTCACAAAAACACGGTCCTTTCTATGTTTGACCCACATTCCCAGGACACAACTTTCAAACCAACTCTGAACCATCAGAGTGCAGACATGTCCTCACGGGCCAGACAAGTTTTGCCAGTGATGGTTTTTAAATTGGTGTGCAGACACACCTGTGACCCCGCCTCCTCCTCTGTACAGGTGATCCGAGGCAGCACGGTCTCCCCTGTTTTCGGGACTTTTGGCTACTCCCTTTCTGCAGGCGGGGATGTTGATGGGAACTATTACCCGGACCTGCTGGTTGGTTCTCTCGATGATACCGTTGTTCTGTTCAGGTACCAACTTCTGCGCTAAATAGTGCTCATCTAAAGTACATTTTGAAGTCCTCAAAGTACTGATCATTAGCACTTACTGCTAATTAAGAGCTCAAGAATAACTAAATTTATGCATTTATTAATGGACTGATGTGTTGATCCTCAGGAGTCGACCGGTCATCCATTTAAATAAAACACTCAAAGTTTCTCCGACCATCGTGGACCCAAACAGCTGTGACTTCTGGTGAGATTCAAAGCTACCATCAGCTAACATGCTCACAGACCCTCAGTACGGAGGTGTTTTCACACGATAACATGCTAACAGCTCAACTCTCTCAGTATACAGGTGGAAGTGTGTTTCTTCTACATGTTCAACAGGGGAGAGAAGAGCGACAGAGACAACATCAGTGAGTCAAAGACAAAAAAATGCACCCATATTAAATCTGATCATGCTAACTTCTGCGAAGGTTGGAAGGCTGGGCTGGAAGGTTTGGCTCTGTGGAGGAGAGCATACGAGTGGCCAAAACAGGACTGCAGGGAGATGTCCGTGAAGGATAGCTGAGCCAAATTAAACCAGGAAGTATTGTTCAGACGCGGTAGTACACCTGTAACATGCTATGTCTACCTGGAAGGTTCAGAATCAGTCCCGTTTCATTAGTTTTTGATGGCGTTTGATGCAAGAGTATTTACATATTTTTCCTGTTTGCTTTCCTTCTCCAATGCCCATAGCTGCGGGCTTCCTTCAGTTTTAGCTTAAGGATGCATTAACCCAACCTTCTGGCTGTAGTTGCTCATTATATCCTACCAGGTGCCCGTGTGCCAGTAAAATCAGTCATAAACTGTTATCTATCAAAGTAAATCATGACCATTCCCAGTTTTCCCAGAGTTTGGCTGTTGAAAGATGAAGTCATGTGACTCATCCAAAGTTCACGTCCCTATGGCCTGCTGCAAGAGGAGGTGCTGCCTTCAAAGCTGAGCTCACGGCTGGATTAACCTCCAACAGGTGGACTCTCACTGTCCATCTCGCATCACTCTCAGCACCAGCAGACAGAAACTACGCAGCAGGATTTTATCAGGCAGTTGAGCGAGATGGTGGAGTGTCAGCCCACCAACGTGTAACCATGGAAACAGCCTGTAGTGGTTTCTGACCTGTAGACACACACCTGGGTCAGGTGACCTGAGGTAACACCTCAGGAGAGTCTAAGCGAGCACAGCAATCGACCACACTGCCACTAACAAGAGGTTACAGGCTGGACTTGCTAATGACATCAACTTCCTGTGCGTGCGTGCGTGCGTGCGTGCGTGTGTGTGTGCGTGTGAGTGATTGACAGGACACAGCTGTCAATTAGATCCAGTTTTTAATCAACACACACACAGACTCTGAGCGTGTGTCCTTATTGTGTCTCGTTAACTTGACCAATCAGAGCTGAGGCCACACTGTTGCTATAACACGCCTGTACACACACGCACAGATGACATCATGCCGTGTCCTTGTGTGTCCTCTTGTCCCCTGAGTGATTCTCTGAATGATAAATCACATTAGAGAAACTGATATTATTACATCTGAGACTCTCGCTCTCTCAGTGTGTGTCTGTGTTTGCTGGTTGTGTTAATTTGACCAATCAGAGACAAGGTCACCCTCACTGTGTCTCTGGACCCGAGCGTCTTCTGTCTCACAGAGAAGCTGATAACTGTTAACATGTCAACTACACACAGAAAGAGAAGACCAGAGTCCATTCAAGTATTGGCTAATTTAGCATTGGTGTGCAAATATAAATATATTGATAAACTATTGATAAACCCCAGCATAAAAAGAGTACTTCCTCTGTCATCGCAGGTCACACCAACCAAAACTGAAAATAATTTCAAATTAATAAAACGATTTTTTCCCTGCAAGTTGATCTCCTCTAAAGTCGTCATGTTCCATTACAGAAGCATCGTGAGGCTTCAGCCAACTATCAGTAATACATCCGATACCTTTTCTGCTATAATTAAACCCCAACTCAAACCCCAAACTGTAGTATTGGCAGAAAAATCAGTGTGATGGCAGTAATCCAGAGTATCTGTCAATCCCGAGTGAGAAGCATCCACCTTTATTTACTCTGGAGGAGGCAGTAGAAGTTTGTGAATGGAGTCTGATACGAGTTAGTGAGTCAGAGACGCTCACTTCTGACTGGTGATGGGCACATGTGTAAAACCCCAACATTAGTCAGAAGGGAGTTGTTCCTCCCAGCCACTCTGCTAAAATAATAATGATAATACATCAACTATACGTTTATGAGAATGCATCAGTTTCTGTGTAATAACACTATTTTTGTCTGTATGTATGTTTATGAATACAGTATTCTTTTATTCTATTAAATAACTTAAAAATGACTGACTGAAGCTTTAAATATCCATCTTCTACAGTATGTCAGCTAACACTGCTGGAGTTATTTTCATTTACATTAAATGAAACTGATATGTCCCACCAAAGGTGATGTTGTAAAAGTAACTTCGGATGTGCTACCTGGGCAGTGTATTCATTTAAATTTAGTTCAGCGCATGTTTTTTAATCTAAGCTACTGAGTGTGGCTGTCGACTCCCATGATCTGATGCTGCCTCACAATGTCGTCAAGCCTTTGTTTGAACATGTTTGTTCTTAATCTTTTCACAGAGAAACTAAAGTATCAGAAATAAAATGTTGTGTATTGAAATCCAGTCTAAAATGTAGATTATCTTTATCTATGAATTTTAATGTGGAGTTCCTCAAGGATCAATTCGTGGTCCTACTCAATTTCATAAAAATCTTGCCGGAGTTTTAATAAAACAGTCTTGTATTTTAGATGTCTGTGAAGGTTCTCAGTCAACCAGGTCATCGTAGTCACCCTGTCATGTGATTTCCTGAGGTCAGATGACCCAGGATGTGAGTGGGCGTTAAGGTGTCTGGGGAGGGAACTCAAAACTGGATTGAAAGAGGATGCCAATGTTCACATTTTGGACAGAGAGGACAGATGGTTTGAAAGAGGAGTGAAAGAAGCATTTATGTCCACTGTGAGCGACCATCTTTGAACAGAGGCGGGGGTTTACGACACCAACTGTCTGCCATCTATAATCCAGTTTTGAGTTCCCTTCCCAGACGCCTTAAAGCCCACCCAGATCCTGGACTCTATTGGTGTCTGTCACATGTCAGGGTTAAGGAACAACAAATAAATCACATCACAACCTGTGATTATCTTACGCCTGTGTGTTTTATATTTGAACCCTTATCTTTGTGTCACAGCCATCCTCTTCACACTGAAAGCTGACATCACTAGTGTCAAGCCCCGCCTCAATTTTCATGACAACGGGCAGAGCGTGTACTCTGATTACCTGTCGATGCCGCTGGAGGAGTGCAGGACGCTGAGAGTGGGACTGCAGGTGAGACAAACACAGGCATAGCACCCCCTACAGGCTGCTGAAATCTGACAAGCACGTCCACTGAAACAAAACATTTAGTGTCGATGTGAGCGGCGAGTGTCGGAGCTGTGTCACGGTTTATTTAAGACTAGCTCACTCTGAGAATCGTCCCAAACCAGCACACCACATAACGAGAGCAAAGACCAAACGTGGTCCTCCAGTTCTGCATGAAAAAACTTAAATTATATTTTTTCCTTTAATTAGAGTCAGATGAAGGAAGTTCTGCTGTGTGAGATATAACGAACTGATTCTGATGATCAAAGTCATGATGACTTTCTGCCGCCATGTTATTCATGCGGCTGCTGACAGACTCCACATCCTGCTTCTCAGCCACAGCTCAACAGGAAAACCACAGCGAGCATCTGAGGTGGTGTGTAGGCAGGTCGAAGCAAAAGTCACATTCGTTCATGTCTTCGGTTTGTGTTTCTGATCGCGTTCGCTCGGCTCTCGTCCTGTTTTCACTCTGTGATTCTGTTTCAGTCTGTCAGCGAGCCTGCTGTTTCTCATGCTTTCAGTCCACTGACTCGTGTTTACTTCACATTCCTGCTGATCACCACCTGCTTTCAGCCTGATTTCCTCAGCTCCAAGTGGCCAGTTCACATCAGTCTGGCTGGACAGATCCTGCAAAGAAGCTCCTGCAGTCCACGTCATGTTGGCACTGAGCTGATGTTCAGTTTCTGTGTTCTTATGTTCTGAAGAGTGTAATCAGAGACAAAGTGGAGCCTCTGGTGTTCTCCTTGAATGCCTCCTTGTACGAGAAGTTTCCCAAGAAAAAGAAGAACGTGCAGGACCTGAAACGCCTCCCGGTGCTGAGTGAGACCCCCCAACCCATCAGAACCCAGGTCAGAACCCATCAGAACCTTTTTATAGAAAAGCCAAACTCTGCTGGTCTGACCGATGCTGTCCTTGTCCCTCAGATCCACATCCAGAAGGACTGTGGTTCTGATAACCGCTGCCACAGCAACCTGCAGATGACAGCTCGGTTCACCGATGAGAGCCAGAAAGCTTTCCCCGAGTGAGTGAACAGAACACACACTGCTCAGCCCAGAGTCCAAAAAAGATGATTGGACAGAAACACTCAGCAGGAAGCATGAGGTCATGTGATAAGAAGCCAATTTAAAGGCATGATGAAGCAGATAAGAAGCTCTGTACTTCACTGGAGTTAAAATCTTTGTTATTATTTATCATTATTTATTATCTCATTTATATTTGTATACCCAGAAATCCACTACACTTGAAAAAGAAAATGAAGCAACTACACGTCTGAGACTAATCATTGTTACAGCTGTACACTCCATGATTCAGCAGCTTCAGACCCTCCTTTAGCAGCAATAAGTTGTTGTGATTGATTTGACCAAACAGCATGTTATTAATTTGCATGAATTTGTTGTCGTTGATGGTGGAGCCAATGAGAATCCATAAGGAATAGAATTGATAAGTGATATCAATAGTGAAATCGAAATCGCTAAATTCTTATCAGTTCCCATACCTGGGCGCACCATGTGAACATCAGTTTCTATCATCGAGTGTTGTCTTGTGACTACACTCGATGCTCCAGTGGATACATCTCTGTGGAGCGAATCACTGGAAGCCCCGCTGTTTCCTCCTCCTCAGAGTCAGCATTAAACAGCCTCACTCACCCCGGGTCACCACTGACGATGTCAGTAATGGTCATCAGTGCATCCCAACACAAACCCAGGCAGTATTCTTTTATTTTATTAAATAACTTAAAAAATCACTGACTGAAGCTTTAAATATCCATCTTCTACAGTATATCAGCTAACGCTAATGCTGAGTTATTTTCATTTGAATGATATGAAATTGATTTAGGAATGTCCCCATGCTCTGTTTCAACCAATGCTCCGGGCAAACCAGGGTTTGGTGGACCAGAGTCTGTGTGCAGCCTGAGTCCATCGCACACCGACCTGTACCCCCTTGGCACCTTACCGGCACACTGAATGTCTCTACCAGACTGGGTGAGGGTGTTGGAGCACTTTTTCCTCCTCCATCAGTGGGTACTCCTGGTGCATGTGTACCGGTCATCTGCACCACCAGCATTGCTGTCCCAATCTTTGTGGGACTCCCAGTAAGCAAGGTGTAGCGTCCACTGTCGCCAAGACCTGTGGTGACAGATAGAGGTTAGTTGGAGATTGTTGTTGCTGTCCTTAAGCGGACAGTCGAAACGGGGAAGTGCCACGGGGCCTTCTTCTTGGGGCTGCTGCTAGCTGGTTCTCAGCCAGTGTCACAGCGCTGCCACGGGTTTCTAACACTTCAGTCTGGCACTACCACCATCTCTGCCAGTGCCCCCTCTCCTGGATGGGTCAGGGGACTGACCTTGTCCTGCTGGGCAGTTGAGGGCCACTGTAACATGTGTTAGTGTTTCACAGTGTTTTAATTACAAGGTGCCTTTCAGGCGGATGTGCCGACTAGCTCAGAATGTTCCTTTTACCACATTTGATCCCGGTGCAGCTGTCTGCTCTCAGCTCCTTCCTTCTCCATGTCCTGGCGTGCTACTGAAATAGGGCAGAGCTGGCCAACCTTGTCTGGCACCTCCCCCTGAACCCACAGACCACATCCCACTGCAACCACTTACTTGATGATTGACTTTGATATTCCACTTACTTCCCTGAAGGTGTTCTGCCAGAAAGCCTGAAGGCCAGTGTCTCCTACTAACTGTTAGGTACTGAGATATAATGAAAAACAAAATTCAAATATTTCACTTTTAAAGGAAACTGTACAAACATTAAGAATAAACAATAACAGACAAAAGAACAGAAGACTGGCTTAGAGTCTGTGAGTTACAACATGGTTAGAGTCTGTCAGGTGATTATTAACTAAGACAGCTGCTGAGGTTCGGCCGATGTTTGTGTTCTTGTGTGTTTTCAGGCTTGAGGGTACTCAGGTGATGTACTTCAACTCCACCATCAAGAGGCTGTTTCTGGAGGTTAACATCAGCAATACACCATCAACAGGTCAACCAGCAGAGGATGCTCACAACACCATTCTGAGCATCAGCATCCCACCATCACTTATCTACTCTGGAGTAGAGACAAAGGTAGAGCAGAGCTCCGACCATCTAAAGTGGAACACCACGGTGACTTTGTTAGAGCAGCTGTAGGTATTACAGGTACTGTGCTGCAGTGGTTTGTATCATATCTATCTAATAGACTCCAGTTTGTGCATGTAAATGGAGAGTCCTCTTCACACACTGAGGTTAATTATGGAGTTCCACAGGGTTCAGTGCTAGGACCAATTCTGTTTACATTATACATGCTTCCCTTAGGCAGCATCATTAGAAGACATAGCATACATTTACACTGCTATGCTGATGACACCCAGCTCTATCTGTCCATGAAGCCAGATAACACACACCAATGAGTTAAACTGCAGGAATGTCTTAAAGACATAAAGACCTGGATGGCCGCTAACTTTCTGCTTCTTAATTCAGATCAAACTGAGGTTATTGTACTCGGCCCTGAAAAGCCTAGAAATATGGTATCTAACCAGATTCTTACTCTGGATGGCATTACCTTGGCCTCCAGTAACGCTGTGAGGAACCTTGGAGTCATTTTTGACCAGGACATGTCCTTCAACGCACATATTAAACAAATATGTAAGACTGCGTTCTTCCATTTGTGCAATATCTCTAAAGTTAGAAATATCCTGTCTCAGAGTGACGCTGAAAAACTAGTTCATGCATTTATTACTTCCAGGCTGGACGACTGTAATTCATTATTATCAGGAAGTCCTAAAAACTCCCTGAAAAGCCTTCAGCTAATCCAAAATGCTGCAGCAAGAGTCCTGACAGGGACTAGAAAGAGAGAGCAGATTTCTCCTGTTTTGGCTTCCTGTTAAATCCAGAATTCAAAATCCTGCTCCTCACATACAAGGTCTTAAATAATCAGGCCCCATCTTATCTTAATGACCTTGTAGTACCATATCACCCCTTTTTCTTTGTGTTTCAGGGTGATGCCTCGGCAGTGGTGGAGTGCTCTGTGGAGGGGACCTCTCTTCAGTGTGAGCTCGGGAACCCTTTCAGAAGCAACAACAAGGTAGGGAATATCACTGCTGACCCAGGGCACTAGCATTGCTGCTGTCTGCTGCTGTCTGTACTGCAGTAACTCTGCTGAGCTCTTTCTGATGTATTGTCTCTTCCTGTGTTTCAGGTTCAGGTTCTGATCAAATTTCAGCCATCTGAGATCAGTTTGGACACACGCGAGATCCAGTCTGTGCTGCAGCTATCCACGTACGGCCTTCACCACACGCCACTCTCTCTGTGTTTGTTGGAGGTTACTGAGTGGCATTTCTGTGTGTCTTCAGGCTCAGTGAACAGCCGGATCTGTCCCCAATCTCCGTCTTCATGGTGGTGGAGTATTTGCTGCAGACATCACTCAGTTTGTAAGTACAGATCAGGTGCACATCAGGTGGCCCGTCTGAGCTTTAAGCTCACAGCCAGGGAGGAGAATCTGAGTTACGACTCTTTGTTGTGAAATGAATCCAGACTGACAAGGACAGTAACCCTGCCCCAATGTGAGCCGACACAGAACAAACCGAAGCACAGTGGAAACGTTGACCTCAGCTCACAGCGTCAAAATTAGTAAAAAAATGATGAACATCAGCACATAGATAACAGACAGTATCAATAAACACATGCCTTACATCCATGTAAATGCTGAATAGACTGGCTCTATACTCAAAGTGCTTTATTTAACTTGCATCATTCATGCAAGCACTTGAGTGTGCTCTAGCTCACATTCACACATATTCATATTCAGATGGAGCATCTTCAGAGCAAGTTGATGATGATGAAGCCTTTGTTTGTCACTAGCAGTTCCCTGCAGTGAAATTGGACTCCTTGTACATACATTACACAATGGGGATGGTACCTTGCTCCGGTGTACCTGAGGGTAGCTGTTCGGTAGATTCAAACTCCCAGCCTTCCGGTCACGGGGCGACCACGCTACCTACTGAGCTATCCCTATGCCTTCACACCGTAACACCGTGAAAAGACATGACAAGCAATAGGGGTGGGTAAATGGGGTAAGATCTCTGCCCTGGTCCAGTTGTGTCTGCGTGTGTGTCCTCTAGCCCGACGCAGGTGGCCTTGTAGGGCAGCGAGTCATTAAGTTGGAGTTAGTATCTTGCCCAAGGCAGTCAGGGATCAAACCACTAACCTTCCAGTTAGTAGGTGACCTATCTTGTGAGCTACAGACACCCTGTACTTATATGGTTAATGGGGGACAAGGAAGTGAGGCAGGTATGAAGAGGATGAAGAGTGCAACACACTGCACTCGGGAGTGCTGGACAGGTGAAAAGAAGGGCCACAGTGGTCCACAGAAACGCTCCAACACGGAGCCACACTTCTGAGTATTTTAAATGGAGAAGGCATGGTAACCTTTCATCTGGTACCTCGACAGAATTTCAACGTCAGGCCCCACCTCCTTCAGTGGTCATGTGATCGGTGAGGTGGCCATGAAGAAGACAGAGGACATCGGCAGCCTGCTGGTCTTGACCTTCCAGGTTAGTCTGAAAACATTTACAGTTCTGCGTGACCCTCACCAGGTCAGGTGTGAACGGTATTCTCCATCAGGTGCATGTCCAGGGAAAGCCGCTGGGCCACCTGGGCACCCTGGAGGTGGAGTTTGATTGGCCGATGGAAGCCACCAATGGGAAGTGGCTGCTGTACCTCACAGAGATCCAAATAAACGGTACTTCAGAGCCTCGCTGCTCTCCACCCGGCAACATCATTAATCCTCTCAACCTCACGGTAACCACAGCAACATCAGCCTCATACACTACTTTCAAAATAAAAGTCGTTCTTCTTTAGAATAAAGGCCAATTAAAACTGAACTGTTTACCGAAGATTTTAAACTTGTCTCTGAAAGTTAGCCTGTCTTCCTGTTGGTTCAGCTGTCAAAAGAGGAGAAGAAGAAGATGAAGAGGAATCTGGATGAAGTAAACGAGGAAGAGGAGCAGACTGACAGAACTCCAACTGTCCTCCATCTTCAGAGAAAGAAGAAGCGCTACAGTCTGGTACAGACACAAGCACAGGGACACACTGTTTCTACAAGCTTATTGACAATCTTGGAGGACAGGACAGTTTTAAATGTGGGGACATTTAGGAGAGAGGACAATTTGAGGAACAATTTTGACATGTTTTAGAAAACTGAGGGCTTCTGAAGAACATGAGGACATTTTTATGAGGACGTCCACAGTTGTGTTTCAAAGTAACCACAGCAAACCGTGTTGCAGGACTGTGTCCGCGGAGCGAGGTGCGTGAAGTTCGTCTGTCCTCTCGTCAGCATGAACAACTCGGCGACTCTGACCATCAAAGCCCGACTGTGGAACTCCACCATGATCGAGGTAAAAGGGCAGCCCCAGTCTTATACCCTCATTTAATGCCCACTTTCATTCTTCTGGTTCACTTCCTGCCAGTTTAAAATGCAAGCATGCAAACATTTACCAGCTAAAGAAGCAAACGGAGACCAGTGTTGGTCAAGTTACTTGAAAAAAGTAATCAGTAACTAATTACTGATTACTTCCCCAAAAAAGCAATCCCATTAGTTTACTGATTACTTATTTTCAAAAGTAATTAATTACTTAGTTACTTTTTAAAAACATGATTTACAACCTGAATAGGTGATAAAGCGATAGATCTTTCAGCCCAATTCTACTTTTTCTGCATAATCCATCATACAAAATGTAATCAAATGTCTCTTTTTAAAACTTGTTTTATTAGTTTTAATCTTTTAACTTTATGCATCAAGCAAAGATTTAATTATATGCAACATTCTCTGACTGGAAGAAATTTGTTTAACATTTAAACCTATTTTCTGCACATTCCATCACATCCCCCACATCCCCCCCCCCCCCCCCCCCCCCGAGTCATTCTAACTACCTGAAACCTCGAAGCACAGACCGAGGGGGCGGTGTGGCAGCAATTTTTTACACCAGCCTATTAATCAACCAAAGACCCAGACAGACTTTTAATTCATTTGAAAGCCTGATGCTTAGCCTCGTCCACCCCAGCTGTGAAACTCAGAAACCAGTCTTACTTGTTATCATCTATCGTCCACCTGGGCCTTACACAGAGTTTCTGTCTGATTTCTCAGACTTTTTATCTGGTTTAGTTCTGAGCTCAGATAAAATAATTATTGTAGGTGATTTTAACATCCATGTAGATGCTGAAAATGACAGCCTCAACATGGCATTTAATCTGTTATTAGACTCAATTGGCTTCTCTCAAAATGTAAAAGAACCCACCCACCACTTTAATCACACTCTAGATCTTGTTTTAACATATGGCATAGAAACTGAACATTTAACAGTGTTTCCTGAAAACCCTCTCCTGTCTGATCATTTCCTGATAACATTTACATTTACAATAATTGATTACACAGTGGTGGAGAGTAGACTTTATCAAAGTAGATGTCTTTCTGAAAGCACTGTAACTAAGTTTAAGAATATAATCCACCCACTGTTATCATCTTCAATGCCCTGTACCAACATAGAGCAGAGCAGCTATCTGAACGCTACCCCAACAGAGGTCGATTATCTTGTTAATAATTTTACCTCCTCACTACGTACGACTCTGGATGCTGTAGCTCCTGTGAAAACTAAGGTCTCTAATCAGAAGTACCTGACTCCGTGGTATAATTCTCAAACACGTAGCCTAAAGCAGATGACTCGTAAGCTGGAGAGGAAATGGCGTGTCACAAATTTAGAGGATCATCATTTAGCCTGGAGAAATAGTTTGCTGCTTTATAAGAAAGCCCTTCGCAAAGCCAGAACATCTTACTATTCATCACTGATTGAAGAAAATAAGAACAACCCCAGGTTTCTCTTCAGCACTGTAGCCAGGCTGACAAACAGTCAGAGCTCTGTTGAGCCAACCATCCCTTTAACGTTAACTAGTAATGACTTCATGAACTTCTTCACAAATAAAATTTTAATCATTAGAGAAAAAATGACCAATAATCATCCCACAGATGTAATATTATCTACAGCTACTCTTAGTACCATTGATGTTAAGTTAGACTCTTTTTCTCCAGTTGATCTTTCTGAGTTAACTTTAGAACCCATTCCTACAAAACCACTCAAAGAAGTCCTGCCATTAATTAATGCTTCAGTCTTAAATGGTAAATGGCCTGTATTTATATAGCGCTTTTACTAGTCCCTAAGGACCCCAAAGCGCTTTACATATCCAGTCATCCACCCATTCACACACACATTCACACACTGGTGATGGCAGCTACATTGTAGCCACAGCCACCCTGGGGCGCACTGACAGAGGCGAGGCTGCCGGACACTGGCGCCACCGGGCCCTCTGACCACCACCAGTAGGCAACGGGTGAAGTGTCTTGCCCAAGGACACAACAACCGAGACTGTCCAAGCCAGGGCTTGAACCGGCAACCTTCCGATTAAATATGATCAACCTATCTCTAATGATCAGCTATGTACCACAGGCCTTCAAGCTGGCTGTAGTTAAACCTTTACTCAAAAAGCATCTCTAGACCCAGCAGTCTTAGCTAATTATAGGCCAATCTCCAACCTTCCTTTCATATCAAACATCCTTGAAAGAGTAGCTGTCAAACAGCTAACAGATCATCTGCAGAGGCTTATTTGAAGAGTTTCAGTCAGGTTTCAGAGCTCATCACAGCACAGAAACAGCTTTAGTGAAGGTTACAAATGATCTTCTTATGGCCTCTGACAGTGGACTCATCTCTGTGCTTGTCCTGCTAGACCTTAGTGCAGCGTTCGATACTGTCGACCATAATATCCTATTAGAGCGATTAGAACATGCTGTAGGTATTACAGGTACTGCACTGCAGTGGTTTGTATCATATCTATCTAATAGACTCCAGTTTGTGCATGTAAATGGAGAGTCCTCTTCACACACTGAGGTTAATTATGGAGTTCCACAGGGTTCAGTGCTAGGACCAATTCTGTTTACATTATACATGCTTCCCTTAGGCAGCATCATTAGAAGACATAGCATACATTTACACTGCTATGCAGATGACACCCAGCTCTATCTGTCCATGAAGCCAGATAACACACACCAATGAGTTAAACTGCAGGAATGTCTTAAAGACATAAAGACCTGGATGGCCGCTAACTTTCTGCTTCTTAATTCAGATCAAACTGAGGTTATTGTACTCGGCCCTGAAAATCTTAGAAATATGGTATCTAACCAGATTCTTACTCTGGATGGCATTACCTTGGCCTCCAGTAACACTGTGAGGAACCTTGGAGTCATTTTTGACCAGGACATGTCCTTCAATGCACATATTAAACAAATATGTAAGACTGCTTTCTTCCATTTGTGCAACATCTCTAAAGTTAGAAATATCCTGTCTCAGAGTGACGCTGAAAAACTAGTTCATGCATTTATTACTTCCAGGCTGGACGACTGTAATTCATTATTATCAGGATGTCCAAAAAACTCCCTGAAAAGCCTTCAGCTGATCCAAAATGCTGCAGCAAGAGTCCTGACAGGGACTAGAAAGAGAGAGCAGATTTCTCCTGTTTTGGCTTCCTGTTAAATCCAGGATTGAATTCAAAATCCTGCTCCTCACATACAAGGTCTTAAATAATCAGGCCACATTATATCTTAATGACCTTGTAGTACCATATCACCGTATTAGAGCACTTCGCTCTCGCTCTGCAGGCCTACTTGTTGTTCCTAGAGTATTTAAAAGTAGAATGGGAGGCAGAGCCTTCAGTTTTCAGGCCCCTCTTCTGTGGAACCAGCTTCCAGTTTGGATTCAGGAGACAGACACTATCTCTACTTTCAAGATTAGGCTTCAAACTTTCCTTTTTGCTAAAGCATATAGTTAGTGCTGGACCAGGTGACCCTGAATCCTCCCTTAGTTATGCTGCAATAGACGTAGGCTGCCGGGGGATTCCCATGATGCATTGAGTTTTTCCTTTCCAGTCACCTTTCTCACCCACTATGTGTTAACAGACCTCTCTGCACTGAATCATATCTGTTATTAACCTCTGTCTCTCTTCCACAGCATGTCTTTTATCCTGTCTTCCTTCTCTCACCCCAACCAATCACAGCAAATGGCCCCGCCCCTCCCTGAGCCTGGTTCTGCCGGAGGTTTCTTCCTGTTAAAAGGGAGTTTTTCCTTCCCACTGTCGCCAAAGTGCTTGCTCATAGGGGGTCATATGATTGTTGGGTTTTTCTCTGTATCTATGAAGCGCCTTGAGGCGACTTTTGTTGTGATTTGGCGCTATATAAATAAAATTGAATTGACTTGAATTGTTACTGCCCATCTCTGATGGAGACCAGAAGAATTCAAAACTACAGCTTAAAGAGACTAAACCGTCTGCATCACAACTACAGAGACAAGTGGTTTTTATTCTATTTGTTACATTTTATTTAGATTGATAGTTTCTATTTTTGGTTTCTTTTGCTCTATATTTTTTAAAGTTGATTTTTTTTTTTTGTCTGTGTGTTAAAGTGTTGTCGAAATTAACCCTCGTTATCATTTAAATACTGCATGAAAACTCTTAAGACCTCTGAAATGCAAAAAAATGTCATCCTGTGAGCTCAGAAAGCATTTCTGTCCCCAAACCTGCAGACACCTGTGCTCAGATATCAGGACTTTTTGTCTTTTTCATCCTCTCATGGCCAGTTATCGCTTCTTGTTGTGTTTCAGGACTACAGCGATGCGAGCAGTGTCTTGGTTCAAGGTCAGGCATCTCTGAAGCTGCAGACCAACAAACCCACCGTGAACATGGAGTCTCACAGCTCGCAGGTAACAGATTGCAGCCAGTGCCCCCTAAGGACCATTGCACCCTCCTTCACAGTTCACTGTATGTGGCTGTAGTTTCCTGCTGAATCTCTGAGGTATTCTCTGCAGATTGAGGTCTACATCTATCCAGATCTGGGGCTACAGGTGGACTCTGGCGCCCCCCTATGGATCATCATGTTGTCTGCCCTGGCAGGTGTCCTGCTGCTGGCTCTCATCTGTCTGCTGCTCTGGAAGGTAACCCGGGTGTTAACATACAGAAATGATGCAGCAGATAAAGTCATAGTCCAGGGAAACTTTTTACAAGTGGATATTATCCCCCGTCTCCACAGTACTCATATATTGTTATAATAACAGCTTACTTTCAGCTGCCTGGTGTTTTGTGTGTAAACTGAAAGATGATTTTGATCAGAGGAAGTCTTTAAATTATTCATTTGGCATAGAAACTGGGAGAAAAAGTCTTAAATGATTCCAGTGAAATCATTGTTCCTGAGCTGGATTTACAAACCATCTCTGAAAACTCAAGAGTGCTTCTGAAAGATAGCTCCAGTTCTGCTGCACTGCCAGACTGGTTCCAGTTTTAGGTTCCAGAGCAGCATCAACTCATCACCACTCATCACCATTCATCATTCATCTGTATCGTGAGCTTTATCTCTGTAAAGTGTTGTGTGTCGCCCCCTGCTGTTCAGTGTGGGTTCTTCAGGAGAGCCAGCACCAGGGAGCTGTACCAGGCAAAGACCCAGAAGGCCCAGATGAAGAGCCAGCCATCTGAGAATGACAGGCTGACCGAGGAGCTCTGAGGCTGGGGCACCGCAGCCAGAGAGCCCGGCTGTAAGGACCAGAGGTGGAAGGGTTACTAACTGATTACTGAGACTATGAAAAGTGCTGAGTCAGATCAAAGTTAAAAAGTTTGTACTTGCTTAAAGTAGTCAGCACTGATACTTTGAGGTTCTTTGAAATTTTGTCTTAAATTTGATCAATTCTAGGTTTTTACTAATAACGGCATCCCCACAAATTCATCTCCCATAATAAAACCTGTTTCATCCATAATCTCAGGGACCATTTGATTTTCAGTAACCTCCTGTTTCCATCTGCTCTACTTTTTCTGATTGATCAGCTCAGCAAAAAATGTGATTGCTTGTGTTTGTTGGCTTTTCTCTGAAGATTTGATGGAGCTTTTATTCTGAAAGGAGTCACAAAAGACACATTAACAGAAAACGGCAGAAAAAAATTAAGCGGGCTCACCCTTTAATGTGTCTGTGGCCACACCTGCTAGATTTTTGCAGCCAATCAAATCAAATTTCACACACACAAATCCCGACAGACTCCTTAAACCAAAAAATATTCAGTTTGCTGTCAATGCAAGGAATTATGGGAAATCACCCCAAAATAGGACCAGTATGAATCTGCCTTTCAGCAGATCACTGGTTATCCCAGCAAACTCACCTGTGTCACCTATTCACTGCCTCCGTGTCTCTGTGGACATACAAGGTCTCTGATCCCTCTTTTTCTCTGCAGTGTGGGTTCTTTCTGCGTCAGGGGGTGTGGCGGGCGGTGGCGCTCCATCAGGGGAGGATTATGGGTAAAGACGACCTACAACAGCAGCACATGGATGCTGACGGATTCCTGATCCAGGACCAAGTCTCCTCATGTCGAAACAGGAAGTCCCCGAAACACTGGGTCACTTCTTGGACT
This sequence comes from Rhamphochromis sp. 'chilingali', assembly GCF_963969265.1. Classification (NCBI taxonomy): domain Eukaryota; kingdom Metazoa; phylum Chordata; class Actinopteri; order Cichliformes; family Cichlidae; genus Rhamphochromis; species Rhamphochromis sp. 'chilingali'. The sequence goes on from NC_137942.1 coordinate 355,740, forward strand.
GAGACTCACTGAGAGACTCTCAGCGTCTGAAAAAATAAACCAGACCAGACCAAACTGGACTAGGCCAAAACAAACCAGTTCTAACTGGACCAACACACTGCCAGTGTGAGTCTGCTGTCATGTGAAAACCTCGTAATGTGTTTACGTTCATATTGTAGACGGAGATGTGAGGTTTCCAGCTGACAGCAAGCACAGACGATTGATTATAGATGATTGGTTATTGATCTGTGTGTATATGTGTACATCTCTTAGCCATGGATTGATTGGAAACAGATTGGTGTTTTCCTTTAAAGGGCTGGAATCAAAATGAGGGGACTGCTCCTTTAATATGGCAGCAGTCGTGTCTTTGTGCTGCCTTCAAGGACCCCCATAAAATCTCCTTTGAGAAAGCTGTTAGTAAAACCATCCCGGTTGCCTTTAGGTGCGGTCGGCTCTTCTGTGAAACTGTTTGGTGTCTCGTGTACTTTTACAGGCTGTTTTTGTATATTTGTGATATTTCTGACTGCGCTTGAAAGTCTGTGTAAAATGTGGGTGCGTTAACTGCATATCAGTGTCTTTGTCAATGATATTAAACTATTTTTTGTATAACTGGCTCTGCTGTTTAGAATAGAATAGAATAATCCTTTAATTGTCCCACAAGCGGAAATTTGGTTGTAACACCAGCCAGAAAGACACATATACAAACAAACAGTACACAGGACACAGAACAGAAACATACACAATTTTTCTTACATATTTACATTAAGGACTACAGATAAGAGGTTCTGCCGGAGGCTACAGATAAGAGGCAAACCAGGTTGTAGTGCGAATTGGTTGATTAAATTATTGCAGTTACAGCGCAGATGTAAACATCTGTGTTTGTTGGGAGCAGTTCTGATTGTGCAGTCTGACAGCTGCAGGGAGGAAGGACCTGCAGAAACGCTCCTTCATGCATCGAGGATGCAGCAGTTTGTCACTGAAGCAGCTCTGCAGTTCAGCAACATTTACATGCATGGGCTGGGAGACTCTGTCCATCAGAGATGTTATTTTGGCCAGAGTCCTTCTGTCTCCCACCACCTGCACTGGGTCCAGGGTGCATCCCAGAACACAGCTGGCCTTCCTGATGAGTTTATCCAGCCTCTTCCTCTCAGCTGCCGATAAACTGCTGCTCCAACATACAACACTGTAAAAAATGACAGATGCCACCACAGAGTCATAGAAGGTCTTTAAAAGCGCTCCCTGTGCTCCAAATGACCTCAGCTGCCTCAGCAGGTAGCGTCTGCTCTGACCCTTCCTGTAAAGAGCATCAGTGTTGTGGCTCCAGTCCAGTTTATTATTCAGGTGAACACCCAGGTACCTATAAGAGTCCACTATCTCAATGTCCACTCCCTGGATGTTCACCGCTGTCAGTGTGGTGGGTCTGCGTCTCCGGAAGTCCACCACCAACTCCTTGGTTTTCCCGGCGTTGATCAGCAGGTGGTTCTGCTGACACCAGTCCACAAAGTCCAGAGTCCACTGTCTGCACTCTGAGTCGTTGTTGTTTACCTGCAGTGATGTGCTCAGGGTCTACTTTAGCTAAAGTTCCTGGCATCTTTGGTCATTTCAGGATCAACAGGAGCAAATGAAAGATAAAACACATCATCATTTATTGTCTCTCAGCCAGCAGACCTGTTTGAAATATTTGAAGGTCAATGAGTCAGTAGATATTCATATATAGATGAGTATCAATTATTCTGACTGCAACTATTGTCCTTGGATGATTTACAGTGACGGCTTGTTTAGTTCATGAAGGCAGTATCAGCAGACTGTGACTGGCTGGCCGGTTAGTGTTTATCTTCACTGCATCACTTGGTGTACTTGATGTAATTGTACACCACACATACTCTGTGGAGGGTCACTCCCACTAGGTTATATCTAGGGATGGGTATCGTTTAGGTTTTATCCGATACTGGTGCCAAATCGGTACTTTTGAAACGGTGCCGGTGCTCAAACCGGTGCTTAAAGAATGGAGAACACAAAATTGGTCCAAAAACCTCTCATGTTCAGCTGGTTCACCAGGCCATCAGACTGCTGAACACGTCATAGACACCTCAGCTTCACTACTGGAACTTTAACATTATGCACTCCATACTGTACAGTAATGCCACTGTTTTGCACATGTCTCAACTCTGTATATTTTATATATTTTATTTATTGTTTACTCTATTTAATTTGTAAAATATGTGTACACACACACACACACACACACACACACACACGTAGGAAAATATTTAGTATACACATCCAGAAATGCATATACTATTATATATTGTACATATATTTATTAGTTTCAGATGTAGCCATTCTTGTATTTTGCTTGTTTACATTATTGTATTTTGCACAACTCTGTTGCTTGTGAAGCTCGCACACAAGAATTTCACTCACATGTGCTGTACCAATGTACCTGCACATGTGATGTGACAATAAAAGTGATTTGATTTGATTTGATTTGGTTTTTGTAAAAAGATAACAATGTTAGCCTTTTCTGCAGCTATAGGGCATATATGGTATCACTCTTGGCTGGAAGCAGTGCATAAACAATGGAAAAAACACAAACTTTGTCCAAAAACCTCTCATGTTCAGCTGTTTCCCTCTTTTTCTTTGGTCATTTTAGCCTTTTTGGCCAGGGTGAAGGGAGCATCTGCCATCAAACAAGAAGACAGCCGCATGTAGCTATGATGATGTTTGCTAGTTCACCTTACATGCATTAATTTAATAACGTGGTTAGCCTACTCAACGTAAATTACTCACGCAGAGAAGAACGGCTGCTGCTGCTGCATCATCATCCGTCATCATTTCTGCTACACTGGCAGGGCTAGGGGGCAGGACTCTCCTCTTCGTGTTTTTGGGTATGTTGCTAACTCCGGGTCCGATAACAGGCACCACACCGCAGTAGATGCGCTCGGTGTGAGGTCTCGCAGCAAGCTATCAAATACAGTGCATTTCTTGGTTTTTGGGGAAAAAAACCCGCTATGCGTCGCCAGGTGTTTCATCGGATTTGAGGAGTTACCTCCTTTGACAGTATCAGCTTAAAGCACTTGTTGCAGGCTGCTGAGTTTGCATCTTTTGCTGTGAAGTACAGCCAGACTTTTGACCGCTTCGCCTTGGGCATTTTTAATCTGTAGCTCTGCATAAAAGAACGTACGTACCTGGCCCCGCCTACTATCCTCGGAAACGTAAAATGATTGGCTAGAAGTGTATCACAGCTCAGGAAAAAAAAAGCACCGAAATAAAGCACCGAAATGTGCGCTGCTTTTCGGTCTGGTTACTACCGTTTATGTCAGAACCGGTGCCATCATGGCACCGGACACCGGTACCCATCCCTAGTTATATCTGGGACTCTCCACCATTTGACCTTAGAACTGAAGAAGCTTCTCGGATGAGAGGTGAAACGTCTTCAAGCAACTTAAAGAAGTCCAGACGCTTTTCTTTGCAAGCTCCTTTGACTACGATGACCTGGATGACTGAGAACCTTCACAGACAATTTATTTTATCAACTTTCCTTCTGACGATGCTGTCTGTGTTGAGCGCTCAGTGGATCTGCGCTCGACAGTGCAGCCTAGGCGGAGTAGTCGAACGCAGATTCACTGAGCGCAGGGCAAGCTAGCGAGACAGAAGTTAAGCGCCTTGCAACATGGCAAATTGAACCTCCCCCACCCTCATTCAGATCTGGCGTTTGGAATTATTTTGGTTTTCATGTGACGTATGACCCTGAAGGTAAGCGCGTCATGGACTAAAGTAAAACAGTATGTCGGATGTGCCACGCAATGCTCAATTACATGGGTGGGAACTAGTGCGTTAGCGCAGTTAGCTCGTTAACGTGTTGACGCCGTCCAGCCCCACGCACGGGGCGATCCGCGGTAGCACGTTAACGGAGATTTGCCCTGTTGTGGCGCTAACGTCATTTCAGATTAACGCTGACAGCACTAGTGAGAACACAACGAATATGACTGCACATTTACTCCGACATCATCCTAGTGCAAAGACAAGTGGAAGCAGACAAAAACAACAAGCAGCATGCTACAAACTTTACCCGAGTCATTTAGACCAGCGGTCCCCAACCCCCGGGCCTCGGACTCGTACCGGTCCGTGAGTCGTTTGGTACCGGGCCGCGAGAGTTGAGGCTCAGGTGTGAAATGTTTGGTTTTCAGGGTTTTTATCGGTTTTCAGCGTTATTTTGTTATCGTTTTTATCGTTAACTCGGTTTTCCTGGGTCTTTTCACGTGTGTTATGAATAAATCTTATTTTTTTCGGTACCGGTACTAGTTTTATTTTGTTGTATTTATCCGTGACACCTAAAAGGCCGGTCTTTGAAAATATTGTCGGGCATTGTCTGTGGCGCAAAAAAGGTTGGGGACCGCTGATTTAGACAGCCGTTAGCACAGGATTCTCCTTATGGGGACCTGATATGTTTAATATGCTGCTGAGAATATAGCCCAGAAGAAGCGTATAGTATAGCTTTTATTTTGGAAAGAGCCATTTCTCTGTAATAAACTTTCTTTTCCAAAGATGAGGGATTTCTCCATCAGATAGATTTTTTTATTATTATTATTATTTTGTTGTTTCAGCAACATTAAATTTAAAAACTGTACTTTTGAGTTAAAATATATATTTATAATTTTAATAAATGAGAAATTAAATTGTATCGAAAAAATATCGAACCGTGACACCAAAGTATTGAACCGAACCGTGAATTGTGTGTATCGTTGCACCTCTAATAAACATATATGGATAAAGCCAGGATTTTTTTTACATTAGTAATTCCTTTTGTACATATTTTTTATTGTTCTTGATAATAAATTAATTAAAGCAACAAAAGAACCTGAAGTGCCAGTTGGGAGCCGAAAGAGCCGGCTCTCTGAAAAGAGACGGAATTCCCATCACTACTGCCAGCACCTTTTGTTGGTGCTGAGGCTGCTAACAGCTGCCACATTTTCTGTGCTCGCTGCAACATGTTTTGCATTCAGATGATACTGTAAGGTTGAAGTGCTTCGGTGGTATGCAAACTCACTTTCTGCACAACACCACTTCTGTCGGGATAACGTTTTCTGATCAGTCCTAGCAACATAGCTCTGATGTGTGCATCAGTATAACTGGTTTATCAGGAAATCATGCAGTGGTCCCCTTTTGTCTTTGCTTGGAAAGCAAAGTGCGATTAAATGTGTTATTTTTGTCAAATCAGTTAACACATTAAATTCCCACTTTTTGAGTAGATACTTATGTTATTGTGTCTAACAACAATAACGACATATGTATAACAAGGTGCAATAATAACAGTGTGCAATACACATACACTTATTCTTTATGTTATTAAGTTTAGTTAAGTTACTGTGTGGTGTTGTGTTGACTGTCATGTAGGACCATGCAATGACAAGAGTTATTGTCAGAGTTCTCTGATGGACATCCACAAACTGAGTCAGTGCTTTTATTTATTTCACAGATCTTTTATACTAATTATTAAAAAGAATCAAACTGACACAAGAAACGACAACAACAACAAGAAAATCCAGCCTGGCGATTCAAAATAAAACCTCAAACCAAAACATAAATAATGAGGGAACGCTAAACAGCTGTGTGGAAAATCATGATTCACTGCTGCAGAGAGGACGAGAGCAACACGCACAGCTGATCGGTGCTGTTTCACAGCTGTGTGTGTGCCATGAGCTTCTGGATCTCAGGATCAGTTTTCCCGTCCTCGTACAGCCGGAGCGTCGCGTCGGGGAGCGCCGTTGTTTTGTTTCTACACCTGAAAGCTTTCCTCTCAGAAACACGTCACACCCACCCACAGTCCTGATCTACGACACAGTCAGAGCCCACTCTGCATCGTCAGCCTCCTCTTCATCAGCAGGACCCTCTGTCCAGGAAAACTCGTTCACCTGACACACACACACACACACACACACCCCCCGTGTGAGGGTTTAATTAAAGGCATTAACCCCCCATACCTACCCTCCCACACACACAGTCAACAGGTGAGATTACCTGCAGGACTCCTTCAGTGTCATCAGCTAAAAACTGATCAGGGGTCTGTTTCACCTCCACCATCACTTTCCCGTTACCTGCGCACACGCGCACACACACACACACAGGTGAGCAGAGTCAGTGCTGCAGGTACGGCAGTATTTAAAGTATTTAGAGTACTGCAGTACCTAGAAGTATGAGCAGCACGGAGCTGAAGGCCTGAACCAGAGCCTTCTCTCTGACCAACCTCTGCAGCCTGCAGCACCTCTGCAGGAACACATCTGGACCTGAAACACACGCGCACATACACACACACGCACACACACACGCACACGCACACACACCTTAGACCAGAATAACCAGGCAGCAATGTTCAAAGTGTCGGGCTCTCCCTGCCCTCACCTGTGCAGGTGAAGCAGTCCTCCAGCACCGCAGCTCCTCTGCTCGTCTGTCCGTGATGAGGGAAGCGGAGCTGCAGCACGCAGCCGAACTTCAGCCTCCTCTGCCCGGCCCCTCCCCCCTCCTCCTCCTCGCCTTCTTCTTCGTTGGTGAGCTTCTTCAGCTGAAGCAGACAGACAGTGAGTCACCTGCACTCTCACTCGCTCACCTGAATACATCGATGCAGTGCTTACTGTGATGATGTCAGAGGTCCAGCCGTTGAATCCCAGGACGTGATTGGCCAGTTCCAGACAGTGTGCATGGCTCAGAACTCTGCTGCTGCCAGACAGGAAGTGAGGCGTCTGCTTGGAGCTCAACTTCACCTAAAACCCACAAATATGGCCAGGTGAGCTCCAGGAAAAGACACAAAGGTCATCAAAGATGAAGAAAATGTCGTCACCTTCAGCGGCAAGTCGTCAAGCAGCGGGCGTCCGTCTGTGATGCGCTGAGCTGCAGCGGCGTGAGCCGCAGAGAAGAACTTGATGAGGGCGTAAAAACCAGGAGGGTGGAGCGGAGCGTTAGGGCTCACCTTCAACAGGTACACAGGACCGAAGGACGAGAAGACAGCATGCAGCTGGGCCTGACACACACACACACACACACACACACACACACAATATCAGGCAGCTGCTCAGATTGAGCACAGGCTGCAGGATGGTGTGTAACCGTGGTTACGGGGGATGCTGTGATGACACAGTGAAAGTTCTCAGGTTTTATATCCATGCAGTATCAGCTACTGCAACACTGAAGCCTTTTAAACGAAGTATACTGCATGTGTACACAGTATTACTGCAGTAACCTTGATAATACGGTGTGTCAGCGCTGGTACTGATGGTAACTGACGCTCCATGTTCACAGAGGACTGGTGCCATCTAGTGGACATCTCAGGACACTGCATGGGACAGTTTGTACGAAATAAAGTGCAGTGACATCAACAGAGTGATTATTAAAGTGCTCTAAAAATAAAATAGTGCAATAGAAAACAGCGATCAAGTAAGGAGGAAGACATGTGACTGTGTAGACAGATGTAATTGGTTGGAGAGCAGCAGAGGGCGGGTCCTCAGCTGGTGTTCAGTGCTGACTCTGATGACTGTTTACATTGTTCTCATAAGAGGACAGGAGAGAGCCGAGGAGGTGAAGAGTGCAGCAGGCTGGTGAAGAAGACCCGGGCGTGAAGAAGAAGATGATCAGCAGCAGTGAAAAGCAGAGGCTCTGAGGCGGAGCAGGGAACGCTGTTAAACTCGCCTACGTACCGTCAGCATCCCGTCTCACAGACGAACGCTTCATCACACTCATCTGTTACTGTAGTCATGACTGTTAAAAAGTTGCTGTTATCAAGTAAAACCCAAACATATTTCAGGGCTGGGCTAAGCCCCCAGGGCTTCAGGATCCTAGCAGCGCCCCTGTCCTGCATCTGTGTTTAGGTGGACAGTCTTCATTGGCCTTCATCATCATCATCATCATGACAAACAGGCCGCTGTTTCCTTTTGATAGATTTAGTATCAGAAGTATTCAGCGAGTAGCCAGGGTATCGCTGTTATCTTGATTCACTAATCCCAACATGGAGCTCACGTTATCACCTCGCTGTTAGCTCACAGTTTAACCAGCACGATCACGTCAAAGGGGCGGGGCAGTCTATAAAGGGGCCTTTGGTGGGTCATGTGACTTCCACAGAACTTGATTCTGAGAGTGCCACAAACCTCAGAGGTGCTATCAGACGGTGACTAGAAATCTGACAGGAAATGTTCTGAAGCAGCAGAAACTGGTTTCTGGCTTCACAGCTGCACAGTAAGGCTGTATCCATGGAAACGTGAAACTTCCTGTCCCACAGCCTGATGAAGGAGACGTGGGAATCAGAGCAGAGTGGATGGACGTGATTGGTCGAGCAGGCATGTGCTCTGCGCTCTCCGTCACTCTGACCACCACCTGTTTGACTCTGTTTCAGGATCTGAGGTTAAATATGAACACATCAATCTGATCTGGGGTCAGCATGTCCAGATATACATGCTTACAACACAACGATAATAATCCACCTGACTGTGATTACTGATGCTCAGCAGGAAAACAGAGATGTGACACACTGTTCGCACACAGCGCTCTGAGGGATGTTCAGGAATGGAGATCTGATTGGTCGGTGGGCAGTGACATCACTGAAATGCTGTGATGTGACCTGAATTCAGCACGCGCTTCCCACTAACGACTCCTGCCTCACTCACCTGCAGCTCTTATGTCACATCCACTCATTTTACACCAGCAGCTCAAGACAGACCGTCACCATTTAATACAAACTGACGTCACCGTGTGTGCACTCACGTGGATGTGTGCCTCGCCGTGGGTCGGCGGGATGTCCCACACCAGCACCGTCTTATTGCTCTCCACGGGAACCCGGAAGTCCACGACCTCCGCCTCCATCCCGGCCGCACGTGTGCCGCTCCCCTGGACTGATAACGCGCTCAGCGGGGTCGCGAGAGGAGCGCGCTTCCGCTGAGAGGCGGAGCCTGCCACGGCAACCAATCAGGGGACAGAGCGACAATGTTCGACGAATCAGAGCGTTCTCCTACAAAACCAATCACTGAAGTCCACCCGCTGCCGGGCCTGAATCCTCTGAGGAATCTGGGGAAAGTTCTGGAAATCAGTTTGGCGTCATTTTAATGTTGTTCGTCACGAGTCTCACGGCTGTTATTTAACAATCCTGTCTCTGCTTTTCTATTTACGTCTGCTGTGTTGTCATAGTGATTATCGTGGAGAGATTGTTCAATGAAGCTTTTTTTGTCTGCTGAGACTGGAAGTAAGGAGTATCGGGATGAGCGCACGTGTCTGTCGCCACTCTGCTGTGTTAATAAAGTTTTATTTCCGAGTTTCTTTCTTGCCTCATCAGTGAGCTCACCTGGTGTGACGTCACTGAGAGTTTCCTGCACACCCGAAAGCGAAAACGACGATGACGTCAGCTGGGTGTTAGCAGAAAACAAAACTGCAAACCAAAATAAAAGCATGATGGTTTTCAGGTAAGGTTTGAATAAAGACTGCATGAAAAAACTCAAAAAGGAAAGCAGAAGGTTCACAACAGTAAGTGCAGAAACTCAAACATCGATTATAAAATACACAGACATCTACAAATCTTTATTTGGAAGTCCGAGCCGCAGCCTGTCTGCATCAACGGCGAGTGCGTGGAAAGGGTCTCCAGATTCAAGTTTCTGGGTGTGCACATAGACACAGACCTCCAATGGAGATCTAACACCTCTGCGGTTTTAAAGAAGGCCCAACAGCGTCTCCACTTTCTGAGAATCCTCAGAAAAATGGACCTGAAGAAGGAGCTGCTGACTGTCTTCTACCGCTGCTCCATTGAAAGTGTGCTGACATATTGCATCAGTGTGTGGTTCTCCAGCTGCACCACAGCACACAGAAAGGCACTCCAGAGGGTCATTAATACGGCCCAAAAAATCATTGGACATCCTCTTCCCTCCCTGAAGGACCTGTACAGCACTCGCTGTCTCAAGGGGGCACGCAGCATCCTCCGGGACTGCACACACCCAGTCACCGGGTGTTTAAGCTGCTGCCGTCTGGCAGGAGGTTCAGGCTGCTGAGGTCCCGAACAAACAGACTCAAGGACAGCTGTTACAACAGGGCAACAGCCCTGATCAATGCAAATAGCTGACCTGACTGGATACCTCCCTGGACTTTTTTAGGGGGGAGGTAACAATGTTTAATACAATAACAATAATAATATTTATGTTTATAACAAGGTGCAATAATAATTAATGTGTAATAATAACAGTGTGCAATACACATACACTTCTTCTTCTTTTTTTATTACTAAGTTAATATACTGTGTTGTGTTGTTTGTGTTGCGTTGTGATGTGTCGTATCGTGTTGTGTTATATGTAGTGCCGACGTAGGACAGTTTTCCAATCTCATTGTACTACTGTACTATGTATGACTGTGCAATGACAATAAAGAGTAAAGAGTTAAAGAGTTTATTTATAGGAAACAGTGAACCGCACACACAAACAGCTTTTATTGTGAAATGCTGCTGCTTCCTGTCAGTGTGGAAAATGAAAGCGAGCGAATTCCACCCAAATGCTGTCATTCCTCTACCAATACACAGCTGATCGATCAATCAGTGATCGATCAGCCTGAGATCAATGAACTGATCACGTTAATAAGACAGAACACACACATCTGACCAATCACAGCTCACGAAGATGGACACTTCAAGACTTTCCAGGGTGCTTAAGAATATCCCAGGACTGTGAGGGTGAGGGTCCTCTAGAGGATTTCCAGGGTCCTTGAATATAAGAGCCTAAACACGCAGATTAAACACAAACTTTTATCCATGAATATAAAACCTCTGATTTAGAAACGAATAAATAAATGAATAAATAAACGTTACAAATAATTGATGCATTCAGTCCCCTCGGGACATTTGTAAATTACAGAGTGGGGACTTTTACCTGCAGACAGGTGTTAAAACCCGGCTCAGGTTCAGATCAAAGCAGTTGAAGTGTGTGTGACAACATTTATCCTGATTAAAGAGACGAGACTCTGAAAGCCCACCCTTTCATATGGGCTCAAATTGTGGTCATAAATATTTTGTACTTGTAAATCGAATTTGTGTGTGTAAAAAGATTTGTGTGGGGATTTAGTCAAAAAAATACGTGTGAAACTCTGCACTCAAGTTTCAAGTTACAAGTACGAATATTGACCCTGTTTTTCTTCATTTCATCTCATTGGCCAATGTCATGTCAATCACAAATTTAACTATCCAATCAAAGAACAGGTGGGTTTGGCTATTGGAGGTGTGCTTTATGGAGCTTCAGGTCCTAGAAGAGAATAAATGCCCTTATACATGCCAGCCCAGCGTCTTCCTTCATCACGAAGGAAAACAGTCTGTGGTCGTCTGAGTTTGGTGATTTATGTGTCACAGGTTTACATGCTTAATACAGGGACCTCCAAAGCCTTTTCAACAGCGCTGCGGACCTAGGGCGGGGGGCGGGGCAGTATTGTGGAAATGACAGTCTTTACTAGTGGGGATGGTTACAAAGATTTCTTCATTATGAATTAGCATACATGTTTTTATTGAACATTTGAAGAACCAGCAAAAAAACCCAGAAACTCTTGTAGAGGACATAAAGTCAGAGATAGAAACGACAAGGAGCAGGTGCATCTAGTACAGGTAGAGCTGCTGCAAAAACCCACAGAGCTCAGCAGCCAGCAGCAAATTCTGGATCCTTGGCTTTTAGTTAGCAGTTAGCATTAGCAGCACATCCTGCGTCCGATGTGAAAGGACCTTTATGCTGCGCACTGTGACTCACAGCAATGGTCCCAGGTCAGCCCTGACTTTGTGTTAAATTAATCCTAAAGTAATAATGGTGTTTCTAACCACTGATATAGCACAACTTTATCCTTTCAACAGCTACTGAAAGTTAGGGGACCTAGCTTCTATTTATATTTATATAGAGGTCCTCCAGCTTCAAACTGTATTACCCTTCAAGGACCTGCAGTTCAAAAAAGCGCCCCTCCGACAGCCAAACCCATCTGTTCTCTGATTGGATAGTTAAATTTGTGATTGACATGACATTGGCCAACCCGATGAAAGGAAGAAAAACAGGGTCAAAATTTATACTTGTTACTTGAAACTTGAGTGCAGAGTTTCACACGTATTTTTTGGCTAAGTCCACACACAAATTCTTTTTACACATACAAAACTGATTTACAAGTACAAACTATTTATGACCACATTATGAGCCCATACTTTCACAGCTTCTGTCTGAAAACTGAAACACGGAATTTTTGTTATGTTTTCTGTTTCCTGTTTGTAAAATAAAAGCCTGATCTCTGCTGGCAGCATGGACACGCACTCTCAGCACCGCACAGCATCTTCATCATCTTCATCATGGTCACCTGGACCGGTCTGCTCTTCATTCTCTGTGGCACCCTGACCTCTGCCCTCTGCTGTGATTGGCTCACACACTACAAAGCACCGATGGAAGAAGCCCGGGGCTTCCTCACTCGCATGGTGAGTACAGGTCCTTAAATTGGTCTTTAAAACATTCCAGGACATTAAAAACACTGCTTGGTTTTTTCAAACATGTTTCCAGGACTTTAATGATATTCCAGGACTGCATAAACATATTGTGTGAATACATAAAGAGATTCTGTATAAGAGGATTTTCAGGGTTTTTGAACTTAAGTTAGAGACTCTCAGTGATTCTTCATGATGTGACACGTTTACATACAATTCAATTTTATTAATACAGCTACAAATCACAACAAGAGGCACTTCAAGGTGCATTACATTGTAAGGTCGACCCTACAATAATACATACAGAGAAAAACCCAACAAGCATACGACCCCCTATGAGCAGCACTTTGGCGACAGTGGGAAGGAAAAACTCCCTTTTAACAGGAAGAAACCTCCGGCAGAACCAGGCTCAGGGAGGGGCGGGGCCATCTGCTGTGATTGGTTGGGGTGAGTGAGGGAGTTTTTAGGACTTCCTGATAATAATGAATTACAGTCGTCCAGCCTGGAAGTAATAAATGCATGAACTAGTTTTTCTGCGTCACTCTGAGACAGGATATTTCTAACTTTAGAGATGTTGTGTTTCTATCCTGTGATGGGCTCTGAAACCTGACTGAAATAAGACCTTCGTCTGCAGATGTGATGAATATTCAACACAAAGTTTACTGACAGCTAAAACGATGCATTCAGAGCCTGTAGGACATTTGTAAACATCACAGGTCACATGTTTAGTGTGTAGACTGAATGTGGGGACGTCAACAACACGTCACGATTGGCAACAGCTCAGAGCGATGTGGTGAAATGAAGCGCTGTCTCTCTGTTTCAGGGCGATCAGCTGACTGAACAGCACTCTTCAGTTCATCCGGTTCGATTCCCAAAACATCTCTACAAGCAAATAAAAAACTCTGAGGTAGGTCACATGACTACATCGATGACATCACATCTGTTTGTCAATCAGACGCCTGCAGCTCACCTCTCTCTCTCTCTCTTCAGGTGGACTCAAAGCTGGTTTTCATCAGAGACAGTCTGCAGCTTATTTTCTGTCTGTATCGCCATGACAACCTGTCAGCCGCTCCCTGGGGCGCCGACAAGACGGAGGGCTTCCTGACGGTCATCCACAGACAGATCATGAAACTGAGCGCGTGTGTGAGTGGACACGCCCACTTCACTGCTTTCAGCCTACTCACAGGAGCAAACATGCACCCACACCCACTCTCCTTCACCTCCTCCCAGAGCCTCCTCTTCATCAGTGCTTCACCTCCTTTCACCTCCTCCCACACCAACACTTCACCTCCTTTCCGAGCCTCAGTCTGAACTGTTCTTTGTCTCCAGGTTTCGACCAACAGTCCAGCCAACAGCAGACTGAGGAGCTACTACAGGACTCTGGCCAACAGTACTCTGTCTTGCTCTGTAAGTACAAGTACTGTAGTACTCGTTGTATTATTGTGTGTAGTGACAGTGGTAATAAGTGTAGTACTGTGTGTACAGGGCTGCAGTACTGCGTCATGGCAGCTGCTCAGGAAGGAAACCAAACTGCGCCTGGAACAGCTGGAGCTGCTCGTGGCCTCCATCAGAGTTCCTGCTGCTGCCAGCAGGAGGCGCTCTGCAGCAACGCAACAGCAACGCAACACTGACACAATATCTGAAGACTGTCTCTGATGTTCCCCTCTCTATTTATTTATTTATTTATTCAGAGTATTTATGTATTTATATATTTATGTAAACAAAGATCTTTTTTAAATTAAATGCAGTGAAAACTGGAGGATCTGCTGTGTGGCGTTTACTGACCTTCAGAAAATCACATGATGCTGATGATGATAAATATGGGATCAGAGGGCAGCTCAAATTCAAATTCAAATTCAAATTCAAATTTTATTTGTCACACACACACAACCATACACAGTATGACATGGGGGTGAAATGCTTGTAGCTGTACAATGCCCGACCATTAAATGACAGAAGAAAAGTTCTACAATATTTACAATTTACTACAAAAATTTACAAATTAACTTAATTAACTCTCAGCTCCTGGACAAATCAATACACTGTCAATAGATATCAATAGCAAATAATATTCATCTATAATCCAGATAATCCTCTGCCCCTCCCTGATCCAGGGCCAGGGTGGGGCAGATCTGGTCCCTCAACAGAGGACGTGCTCCATCTTCAGGGATCACGCTCCATAGCCCTCCACGAGGTGTATGGCAGTGCTGTTAGCAGAGCAGCTCTGTATCCTCTCACAGAGAGGATGGGATCCTTCCCAGACGCCTTAACGCCCACTCACACCCTGTCATGTGACTTACCTCAGTAAGTCACATGACAGGATGGGACTAGGTTTCACAACATTGGCTGATAGTGACACCTGTTTTCACACCTTGGCTCATGTGATTAGGCGGAGGATCAACAGTGGGTCAGCGACCCCTTTAGAAAAACTCTCACAGGGCTTAAAACCTTGGACTCTGCACTAGTTGCTCTGAAAACTGAAGAAGCTTCTCGGACCAAACGTCTTCAAGAAACTTAAAGAAGTCCCGACGCTTTTCTTCCCAAGCTCCTTAGACTGCTTTGTGATTGGTTATCGTAAGAAAACAGCTCAGACATTTAGGACTCACTCAGCCTTTATTATCTCATCCACATGTTCACAGCTGCACAGCTCTGTGGTTTCATCTCACTGGACCACAGTAATGCAGTCGCCATGACGATTTCTGAGTGACATCATCAAAAGTAAAAGTTAAGTTTGTGTCAAACATAAAGAGAAGGAAAAAAAGTTTAACATCGGGTTCAGACAACATCACAGACACACTGCTGACCAATCACAGCTCACCATTTTTTGGATGTCATCAGGAAGGAGGGGCAGGGAAAGAAATCCAAATTTCAAATAAATGTTGAGATTTAATCTGTGTTTGTGGATATAAAATGAGGAGAGAATCGAACTGACTGATGACTGATTAATTGATTGATCAATCAGCTGCAGGTCTCCTGCAGTGTGAACCCAGTGTTACTGGGTTAAGTGGGATTAATGGTGCACACTGCAGGTGCGGCTGTGGGCCTCAGTTATTGCAGATGGCGACCTTGAGGATGGGCTGGTAGGTGTCGGACATGGTGGCCCTGACAGTGATGTAGGCCCCCCTGTAGGTCAGACTCGGCCCCTTGGCTTTGCCCCTGACAAACTTTTGCTCCGACTTGTTGTACATCTCGTCGTAAAGGTGCTGGTCGCAGGCTTTGTCCATGTCGAAGACTCCCACCGCGTACCAGTTGGAGTAGAAGTTGAAGTCGTACGGCACCGAGAACATCACTG
Organism: Rhamphochromis sp. 'chilingali'; assembly: GCF_963969265.1. Lineage (NCBI taxonomy): Eukaryota > Metazoa > Chordata > Actinopteri > Cichliformes > Cichlidae > Rhamphochromis > Rhamphochromis sp. 'chilingali'. Next base: position 371,471 of record NC_137942.1, read on the forward strand.
CGACCCTGCCGTTGAACTGCAGGGTGGACACGTGCTGGAGGTCGTAGGTGAAGACGGTCACAGAGCCACACGCCGTGTGAGGCTTCTTGATGAAGAGGGCGTTGCCGTTCTCGTAGGGGCTGAGCGTGGGAGGCAGGGGTGAGCTGCAGGAGCCGCTCACAATGTGCATGCTGGAGAAACAGGAAGACATCACTGCCGTTACACACACCTCACACCTGCAATACACCTGAACAACCGGCAGAGACCTGCACCCACAAGCACCGTCACGCTCAGAGACCATCCATCAGTGGCCAACTTAACCTTATCAGGGTTGCGGAGGGGCGGGAGCCTATCTGAGCTATCATAGGGCAAGAGGTGGGGCACACCTGGACAGGTCGCCAGTCTGCCACAGCTCTAACACACTCACATTCACACCTGTGGATGATTTAGAGTTACCAGTTCACCTAACCCCACTGACTGCAGGTGTCTGGACTGTGGGAGGGAGCCAGAGTACCTGGAGAGAACCCACACAGACCCGGGTACAGAAAGACTCTGGTCCGATGGTGGAGTTGAACCGAGGCAACAATGTCTTCATGTTGTGTACACACCTGAGGGGAGGATTGATTCTAAGGGCCAAACGCTGCAAAGACTCAAATCTAAAAGGCTCAAACAGAGCAGGAGGACTTTTCAGGCCGAGGTCTGAATCCTGTACACAACATCAAACATGGTGACGGATTAATTAAAGAAACTTTATCAGGAGTTTACTGTTAACGAGCTTGAGTGGAGATCTGTCGCATGAACAACAGCATCCAGCTTCATCAGCTGGTTTGCAGTGTGGAGGACCAGGCGGTCATCCACTTTAGATTGGAGATGGGTTTAAGACAGAAGGAAGTTAGGAAGGAAGTTAGGAAGTAAGGCAGGCTGTACAGGCTGCAGTGATCCGTCCGTTGTGGTGAGGACAGAGCTGAGCAAGAAGCCTGTGATTTGTGGCTTGTTCTGCGTTCCTGTCCTCGCTGATGATCATGACCTGGAGGTAGTGATCGAACGGAGCCTCAAAGAGTCTCCTCCACAGACTAGGGCATGCTGGACAGATTGCATCCCTCTGCTGGTTTGGGAAAGAGTATGGAACTGTTTTCTATATTTTAATTAGCCATTCTCAGACATTATTTAACGTATCTGACCCAAAATGGGAAATGGGTGGTGGAGCGGTGGGGAGAAGGGGTGGTGCAGGAAAAGCTAAAAGCCAAAACAAAAGGAAAAAAAATCAATTCAGAAAACAGAAGCGTTTCTGGGAACACAATAACTTAACGGACCAGATGCGGAAGTGTGTTGGTGAATGCTAGCTGTGTCCCAAAACGTCGGCTGCATCCTTTGGAGGACCCGGCCTTCGCGGTCTACGTGGACCGGGTCCTTCAAAGACCGAGAAGGCCGGAAGTGCGAGGCTGTGAAATGTGATGGTCGAGCCTTCAGATCAGCGTCACCGCTGTCTCGGTGGAGTTTAATAAACTCGGCCGTCTGCTCCTTGCTATCTAAAATATATCAGGACACTGGAGGAAACTCTCGACCGTCTCACACTTCTGTTTAATCAGTTTTCTGTTTAACGTTTATTCAGCTGTGTGGAAACCCCGGAGGAACCCACCCAATGGATTAATAAAGTTTTATTTAATCTAATAATCTAATAACTTTGATCTCAGCCAAACCGATTTACTGCGGAACAAATAAAACACAGAAAAAAGGCAAACAATTACATTTTTAAGTTATCCGAGTGACTTATATCATGTTTAACTTGAGTAGCGAGAAAGCGGGGGTCTGAAAACGATGAAGCCGGGAGTCCACTGCTCTCGCCGGCTGGAGTGACCATTGAACCCCCCGGCTTGCTATCGAGCGGGTGGGTAACAGACGTCTCCGAAAACGTCGGCACACTTTTGCAAATATGTGATGTCTTGATAAACCGAGCAGATATTTGTAATTTACACAGCTGCTTTCTCGCCTTAAAATATGTTAAAAGTTTATTTTGTGACCCAGAAAGATTAATAAGAGTAATTTTAAAACTTAGTAGCGGCCGCCATTGTTGGCAGCTGAAATTTGGCTGGCCCCGCACTATGAATTCTGGGCACGAAGGACACACCCGACCCATCCTTCAAATTCGGGGAAATGAAGGACGCATTTGTCGGCCGCATTTGAAGGAGTCGACGAACTGGGACAGCCTTCGTCGCCTGGCTGTGACGTAATTGGCCTTCAAATGCGGCCTCCGGAGGATGCAGCCGACGTTTTGGGACACAGCTAATTTAAAAACAAATTGGGGGAAGACAAGCAAGTGCTGGGCTTTGTTCTCATGTATCTATTGTGACATATTTATTCTCACTTATTTAAGTAGCAATGCAAATTTTGAAGAACGTGGAAAAAGTTACTTTTGGTCAAATGTCGGCAAAGTGACGTGACATTAGCAATGTCAGTACTTAATGCGGCTCAGGTTCCACTTACTTTTAAGGCCTTTACTTTAGAAGACTGACTTTAACCCTGCAGACAGATCACGATTTTATGGATAATACATCCACAAACAGAACCAGCAAACAGGACAGGAGGACCATGCCACTGTGTGCCACTTTTACAGTCAAACATCTGGATGGAGTAACGTTCATTCAGTTATTTTGCTGCTGAAGCTGGTTGTGTTGGTGGTGTCGAGTCAAACCGACGTTTGTTTTAAGGAGAAACAAGCAGACAGTTCACTCGTTAAGTTAAAAGGATGGTGGTTCATTCTCAGGAGCCAGACATTTGGGCAGTGCACCAACTTAACCATGTCGTGGGTGAATTTAGCGCTCATCTTATATAGTACCACAGATAACTATACAAGAGCCATAAAGTAAGCTTTCAGACAAATGTAGCTGTGCCAGTACATGAAAAGAACCATATTTGTGTCTTTCATAGACAATGCATCCTTATATATGGTGTAGGAGATATTTTTCTTTGAGATGAAGAAGTTATAAAGTGATACGAAATAGAAATAATGGCACCTTGGTTGGGTTGGTTTGGTCTAAAGGAAGTCTGAGGTTTGGTGAAGCAGGAAGGAACGTAGCTCAACAGAAAGATGGCAGCTTCCTGTCAGAGATCTGATCTGACTCGTGTCACATCCTGTTTGACTCTGGTCTCACTCCCAATTTACACAGTTTGATTTATACAGCGCAAATCACAACAACAGTCGCCTCAAGGTGCTTTATATTGTACAGTAGATGCAGAGAAAAACCCAACAATCATATGACCCCCTATGAGCAGCACTTTGGTGACAGTGGGAAGGAAAAACTCCCTTTTAACAGGAAGTTTTCCTTCCTACTGTCCTTCCTTGACCCCTCATGTCCCAGCATGAGTCTGAAAGGCTCGTTCGTGGGGTCGAGGGATCTCGTCAAACTTCACAATGCTTTAAAATCCTTGCAGCACACTCACGTGTGATTGATTAACTGTAATTTAATCAATCAACAACTGTGCTTTTACTTTTTCTGCTTTTGTGAACGTTCATGAATGAAAACAACAATAATTACATATATCTGGATTTAACCTCACAGAAACATCCAAGTGATTTTTCAATAACTGTCATGCAGCTGACGCGGGGACAGCTCTCTGTGGACGTGGAGTTGCAGGACTCACCGTGGGTTGCACAGGGTGAACGTCGTGGTCTTGTTCTGGATCTCGATGCTGCACTGACGGTGAGTTGGGAGACCCATGATGAACCTGTGCAGGGGAGCAGAAAACAGAGTCAGAGGAAGTCCTTTCAGTTTACTCCCTGTCCTGGATCCTGGACTCTGGGTTGTTGGTGAGCTAGCATCATCATGCAGGGGACGGTTCCAGAGATGCAGTCCAGCCCTGTCCTCAGCTTCAGATTGGCTCAGTCAGCATCACGTGATCGGGTCACGCCTGAGCTGTTATTATGTTTCTCACTTTGTTATTTCCTGTTCGCTACCACACACACACTTCCTGAGCTCTCAGCTGCTGCTCACATGATGGAAATATTTAAATGTTTATTACACCCGCAGGTCCTCTCAGCCTCATCGCCGCCTCCTCTTTTTCCTGCCTTACTGAGGGGAGGACGGGCAGGTAACGTGAGCCTGTGTCTAGCTAACCATGAAGACAAGTGATCGTGTGACTACAAGAAAAGCTGATATCTGGGAGTCACAGAGGTGCCATGAGCCTGAGGCGTCACAATGAAATCAGCATCAGAGCCCTCAAGCCAAGAAGAGCGCAGGACACCAATGACTCACATGTGACCTGACAGTAAATCCATTACATGGTTACTTCGGTGACCACAGCCTGGGCTGAGGGCTGTCCATTGTGTGTACAGGTGCGTCTGCAGAGCAGGAGTCCCGGGATAACAACAGAGACTCGGGACTTTAAAAGCACCAAAGTAAGGATGGCGTCCACGTTCCTGCAGGAGCGACGGGCAGCTCCACACACACTGACGCAGGAATTTAACCCGATGCAAACAACTTTGCAGCCTGAACGTTACACACACACGTCAAACACGTCTCAGTGATATCAGGTCATTTTCAGCAACAGACGACTTTCCCGTAACTTTGATGTTTATTGACCCGGGTGAAAACAGCGACATTAAAAATCAGTTTTGAAGAGACTGAGAGGGCAAACACAACAACAGCTCTGCAAACTCATTATAATGCATGTTCAATAACACGCACTCATAGAGACGTTATTTCATCTCCTTCATCAGTCAGAACGAACACAGAAACACCGACGGTGACCGTGTTCTCCACGTCCACGCAGTGCACTCCACACACACACACACACACACACACACACACACACACACACACACACACACACACACACACACACACACACACACACACTCTCTCTCTCTCTCTCTGTCCTCTTACCTGCTGCCTTCGAGTGCCTCACACAAATCCTCTTCTGTCTGTTTTGCTCCTGTATGACACGACCACCCCTCCCTGTCACTTCCTGTTCCACTTCCTCTTTCACTGTGATGTTTTCACTGACTGACCGCCGTCTCTCAGCCTGGCAGCAGGTTTGAAACCGCTCTGACACGAGCTGGCGGACGGTCAGAGCCACTGTGGGTCATAGGAGGCGTGTTCTTGGTCCGAGTCAATGGTGCCCCCGACGCCATCATAGTCACCTGACTTTCCACCAGCACAACCACTTTAATACTGAAGCTCTGATGAGTCTCAGTCAGAAGACAACATCTGTATGCAGCTGTTTGACAAGCAGAAACCAGCACTGGTAATCTGATGTTTGACCATTCACTACAGGAGACTTCACAAAGTGCATTCTGGGTAAATTGTGAGTCTGATTTCTTCACTTATGACTTTAAAGCCATTTCACTGGAAATCTGAAGGAGTTCAACATGATGACATGACTGAGGCATTGTGTAACAGTGTGCTGGTGGGAGGAGCCGCCGCCCAGAGCCTGATCACAGCTGGAAACAATCAGTCCTCACAGAGCTGTTAACCCCTCACTGACCAATCAGAGTCCTCACAGAGCTGTTTGTTTTTGACATTTCATTAGTGCTTTTCTAACCTGAATACAGGAGTTTGTATCGCTCTGCATCACAGTTTGTTTATCCTAAAAAGAGGTTTAAAACCCAAGTGTCAGAAATGACCGTGTTATTGCTACAGCCAAACACACATCCACGGATCTGCTTCACCGAACCCCCGATAGCAGCCAGGACTACACCACCATACACTTTCATGCACTGTCATACACTTTAACCTCAATGTTTCCAGTCAAATCAAAACCAGTTTGGACTCTGATCAATGCTGAAGCGTTGAAGGAGAAGCTTCACTTACTGGTTGCTGCTGCAGGTCTTTGCTGAAGTCTCTGAGCTGCTGCTGCTGCTGCTCTAATGGTCAGGCGTGGCTTCCTGAGGAAATCAGAGCCGACAGAGAAACGTCTCCAATGGAGAGAAAATAGAAAAAATGACATTCACTGATCTAATCTGAAGAGTGTAACCTGAAAACCTCAAACGTGCCAAAGTGAAACTCTAAAAATAACACTAAAGACGCTTCTGAACAAACAACCAGACTCAAAGAAACTCTGACACGTTTCCTGAACACAATCGAAAACTAGAGGATTGTTCTGGCTTATTCAGCATGATGATGAGTTTACCTCAGGACAGATTGAACCTGCGAGCTCGCGTGTGGTGAAAACTCACTCAGATCAGAAATGTAAGCTCGGGGTAAAGCTTTCTTTAGCACACAGACCTGAGCCCGAGCTGCACTCCTCGCCTGCGTCCTATACACGGCACATGTACCCAGATATCTGACCCCTCCCACCACCTCGAGTTAGACTCCTTCAGTCTGCAGGGTTTTTTAATGTGCTGGAATTCTCTACACATGTTGTTTTCGTGACTTTCCAGCTTCCTCCCATCAGCGCTGCCAGTATCCAACACACACACACACACACACACACACACACACACACACACACACACACACACACACACACACACTGTGAGTGTGTATTCATGTGTTTGTGGGGACCAAGGCACCTTTGAGACTCAAAATGTGGTTTTAGTGTTAAAGTTACAATCGGTTATTGGTGTAGGTGCAGGGTAAAGGTCAGGGAAAGCATTATGTCAACAACATGTCCTCACAAGATATGAATACAGACGACGAGTGTGTGTGTTTCTCCCAGTATCCTGTAGAGGTCTGATCTTCACATTCCCACTATGATGGTTGAGATAATAGAGGAAACATCTGTGCCTGAGCTACTGTGTGAGGTTGTTTTCCCAGAATTAGGGTCAGGGTGGAGCTTACATGAAGTCTGTGGGTGGGGTTTCTTTTTTACAGCTGAACTTGTGCAGACAGCATGGAGCTGCTGCTGAGTTTGCTCCAGAACTCATCTGTCTGATGAGGTCATCTCTCAGGTACTCCTGACTCTGTTTGTGGCTTAAAGAAGATTTGATGAGCAGCAGATTGTAAAACAGAGATTCACTGTTTTTTAAAGGGCTGTAAAATGCTTTCTATTCTATTCTATTCTATTCTATTCTTTTTTTTGCAACAATGTTTATTGAGTTTTTAGAACACACAAAATACAAGTCAAATACATCATATAGAGAAATATGAAAAAATATTCATCAAGGAAAAAGCAAAAAAAAAAAAAAAAAAACCCGGATGGACTATAATGTGAACAGAATTGGTCCTAGCACTGTAGCACTGAACCCTGTGGAACTCCATAATTAACCTCAGTGTGTGAAGAGGACTCTCCATTTACATGCACAAACTGGAGTCTATTAGATAGCTATGATACAAACCACTGCAGCGCAGTACCTGTAACACCTACAGCATGTTCTAATCGCTCTAATAGGATATTATGGTCGACAGTATCGAACGCTGCACTGAGGTCTAGCAGGACAAGCACAGAGATGAGTCCACTGTCAGAGGCCATAAGAAGATCATTTGTAACCTTCACTAAAGCTGTTTCTGTGCTGTGATGAGCTCTGAAACCTGACTACAGACCACTAAATGCTCCAGCGTCTCCCTTTCTGAACAAAAAGGACAACCCTCCCCAGTGCTTGGGTCCAGGTGGGCTCTGTGTCTGTTCGTGGCTATTGCTCCATGTATAATCCTCCACTGGAGGTCAGCCATCCGTTTTTCTTTTTTTTTCTTTTTTTTTTTTTTTGTGTCCCGTTTGGATCTTTAGCATCAGAATTGTTGTCTTAAGGCCAAGAAAGATGCCAAGCGGATTTATTTTACCAAGTGGATCATCATGGCCTTGCCATATTGGTCCATTTGATTGACCTTTATTATAATTATGAATTTATTTTATTTTCAGTTGCTACAAACGGGACAGACATGACTGGGGGACAGGACAGGGAGAAAGAATGAAAGAAAGAGAGGGAGAGAAAGAAAACCAAAGGGGAGAAGAGACGGTGAGAAGGGGGGGAAGAAAGAAAAAAACAAACAAACAAACAAAAAACAAAACACCTGGGTCACCTGTATGGAGAAAAAAAACAGAAGAGAAAGCAAACAACAAAGAGCAACATAATAAAAAAAAACAGCACCATCACAATAAACTACACTGAAAAAAATGCAATAGGGTGGTTGTTGAATTTGCATAGAATTACTTCATATATCCAGCATGACTAATTTAAATTTCACATCTAAACATATTTTTGTCTTTTAATTTTCACATATTCTTTAAGAATATTGATTCTTTTAGAACAAATCATGTTGAAAAGAAACAAGTTAGTCGTGTTTTATCCTCAAGCTCCGCCCCCTGGAAAGGAAAAATCGGCTGCACTGTCCGCCATTTTTGTCTCTCGCTTTGGAAAATCTACTACCATCTGGAGTTTTACACTTGAAGGTAAATAAGATTTTAAAGCTAACACACCAGTGAGAAAGAGTGTAGACCCTTTATATATGTGGACTTTTACTGGGTGTTGTTATTTTACAGGTATGTGGGCTGTTTATCGAAAACCATGAAAGGCCAATGTTAGCTAGCTCCAGTTAGCTAATGGTAACCGAAATTATGCGATAAGCAAATTAGTAATTAACATATATAATGTGAGTTAATATTGTTTGTATATTCTTTCAGTCTAAATTAACAGACTATTACAAACTTGCATCGGTGTCTGTAGTAAGTGGTGGTACCTGCAGTGTCTTAACCATTAAACAAGCTAATGTAGGGCCGGGATATGACTAGTTTGTTGAAACATGTCTGCTGCCAATGTGACTGCTCACACACGGTAACATTATCAGCACATAGCCACAGCCGCTAAAAACATGCTGAAAGGTCAATCTAGCTTCTGTAGTCAACAGCTGGAAGACTCAACACAGACCCAAGATTCAGTGTAACGGTTATCTAAATGTTGTGTGTCCTGTTTGTAAGCCCAGAAAAAGAAATAAAATAAAATGACGACCTTGAGCTTCAAGCTAATGCTAATAGCATAAAGCAACTAATGTAATGATGAGGTTGTTAAATTAGTAAAAATACAGTAAATATATCCAACATGAATCATTTATATTTTTGGTCTAAACATAATTAAGTCTCACGCCTTTCACTTGTTTTAGAAGGATGTTCAGTCTTTTAAAACCAGTCATATCAAAATAACAGAAAATAGTTATGTTTTCTGTTGAAACTCCACCCCCAGGGTGTGTTCTACGAGGGAAAATTCACTGTGGCGGTCCGCCATTTTTTGTCTTCGCTTCGTTTACGTTTGGTGCTGAGCTTTACTTTGTCGAGGTAAACTGAAAACTACATGTTTGAGAGGAAACGAAGAGAACATCCATTAGATGGGGAAGTTTTTCTCATGAATTGCTGTTGAGCAACATAATGGAAAAAACAAGTCATTCCTTAAGTTAACTAACGATAATGCTAGCTTAAGCTGCGGGACAATATTATGTGCATTAGCTTTTTTTCAGTGTGTGCCCAGTCACATCCGCTTGTTTTTTCTCAGTGAATACAGACTAACAAACTTGTGTCCATTTAGTTAACAGTTAAATAAGCTAGTTTGCCATGGGGTGGGCTCTGTGTGTGTGTTCGGGAGAGGGGGTGGGGGTCTTCACTAAAGTCGGTTTATTTAGGGCATGACACCTATGCAGTACTCATTAGGAGAGGAAGTGCATGACGTGGGGCTTTATTTCATGTTCTGGGGCAGTGAATGTAATCTACTGATAACATGTTAAAGACACACAAAAACCCAACAAATTGTTTTAACTGATTTATAGAGAGACTGAGAGGAGGGCTTAAAGAGATAAAAAATAATGACAATATAAATATGTTAAATTTATTTTTTCTGTATCGATATATGGTGCTTATCGCTGCTGAAGGGCAGATTGGTGTTGCTTCAGAACAATTCTCTAGCGCTGTTATGTAGAGGTGTTACAGTTAAGGTTTTAATAACATTATTTTATTTACTAGTGAAGATTTGCATCTGTAAGGTAAATTTTCTGGAAAAGTCAAATTAACTAATTTAACTAAGTATTAATGAAAGACCTTGATGTGTATATGACAATATTAGATGTAGTTTCTGGGTCATTTGGCAGAACTGCAAAATGGCCAGAAGGAGGCAACTGCTGTGGTTGCAAACAGGCTTTGGGTGGTATGGAAGTAAGGGCAACTATGGAACTGCTCAGCAACATGGGACCCATAGCTAATAAATAGTAATATGACAAAAAATAACAACTTTGTGTGGATGTAACCTTGTGAGATTTGAGATTTTGACAGCCTTTTTATGTGACAACTTCTCTTTTTAGATACAGAGTTTAAGCGCATTACCACCATGCCACTGCAGTCCATATTACTCTCGCAGATAGATGTGCTATCTGACAAACTAATAAAGGTGTTCAAAAGGCGAGGAGGACAAATAGGAAGAAGACTTCAGAACATTCTGGAGCCCACGGCCCAGGTAAGAAAAAAATTAATTTGTGTATACACTTTAGGGAAAATAATAATTTTAACAAAATGCTGCTTGTCACTCTATGCCAGGAGTATGTTGAAAATCACCTGGGATTTTCACAATTTACCATGGGTGCGTTTTTCTTTTTTTTTTTTTTCTTTTTTTTCTTTTACCTGCATTAGAACTATGTGTGGAGTTCATAGTTGAACACCTCTCTATGCTCTGACAGTATTCTGCTTCTTTGCATGGAGATTTCACTTCAGAAATGCATTACCTTTTTAAGCATTCTGAGGACTCAAATCACATGCTGTAATGAATCCATTTTTTTTCACCTAATGTGTTAATGTTAACATTTTTTGGAATAGTGACACAGATTAAAATAAGATTTGGTATAATGTTCTTTGACCAGTGTTCTGTTTAATTAAATTTTGGAATTCTGCATTTTCTAGGCCACAGATGAAGCCATTATCCAACGATCTAATAAGGAAACAACCATGGGAATTTACATCATAAAGTCAAGAGATGCCAATGGCAGCCCTGAGGACATCGGGATAGTCCTTGAAGGCCAGAGAGTCTGGCAGGATTTGGATAACTATACCCTAGCAGCTGCAATGCTGTTTGGACTAATGTACACTTTGAACCTCACCTACCCACTGGAAAAGTATACCTTCGAGGTATTATAGAAACTGGTTATGGAGCTCAAAAGGAACAGCCTTTCAAAGAAGGCCCAGGTTTTGTATGATTGAACAGTTTTCCAGTTATGATGTGGGAACAACATGTTTACCTCTTCGAATATGTACCATCCTTTCTTTTAAGCCAGCACTGGTAAAGTTGCAGTACATAGTGAAACTTATTTTTCTGGCACTTTTCAACTTGGGGCCTTTATTACTGCAGTTTTCACTTTTCAAGCCATGGCTCTTTTAAAAAAATTCAAACTTTGAATGTCCATTTTTCTCAATGGAAATGGTGCCTTGCACCAATTTCACCAGTTTGCAATTTTATTCCCAAGGTGCACCACTACAAACAGATTGCATTGTCTAGTATTAGTGATTGTGATGTTTAGTGATAGAAGCAAGCCAATACTAATCAGTTTAGGTCTCTTGGTTGTGTGCCTGTGGGTTATAATGTTATTTTAAGTCTCTTCTTTGTGTCATTTTAATAATTACACCCCTGTTGCCATATTACCTCATGGCTCTTACATTTATAAAACTATTTTTTACATAAGCGCGATGTCATAAGGCCCCACAATGTTGAATTCAGGTTACAGCAGATAACTTTGAGGAATGTTGTGGAATGTTTTTCAAGAGATGCATTGTACAAATATGACTCATGTATATTTTGGAAGCCTGAATTGAAAGTCCATTGTTACAACTGTGTAGTATTTTCAAAAATACAGGTCATTGTTCAAAAATGTTTTGCTTATTTCTTTGATTGAAGAGAAAGTGTACAGTACATACAGTAAGATCAGCCTTAATTTAGTTTTATTTATTGAACACTCAATTATATATTAGATTATATATTATATATTAGAAATTTGTTATAAAATAAAATAAGCTTACCATAAAATAATCTTGTCACTATAACACATAGTAGTCCAATACAATTAACACAAAAAGTTCATGTCTGATAAACAAGTGGTTTCTATAAATATTTGACCGGAATGAAAAACATAACAACAACATAAAAAAGTCATGTTCGTGTTACCAGAAAAATGTGTGCAGGTATAACATAAAAAACTAAGGTTAACCAAACATAACTTAATTTCGTGCAACCGATTACAATGATTTTTTTATGTTTATCCCACTGATTATTTTTTTCAGTGTAGCTAGCAGTAGATATCAGTAGATACTAAATAATAAACGATATTGTGCAGCACGCAAGATAGACAGCGCACAATGTGCTTTGAGGCAGCAGCCAAGAAAGCTGTAGTCCGCGTCTGTGAATACCCGTGTGTACACCTGTGTGCATACCTGTGTGGATCAGCATGCTTGCATTCCAAAGGTTTCTCCATGTAACGATCTGCTAGGGAGTGTGGGGGGGCCACAGCCCCGTCCTCCAGGGCATGAAGCAGGTATGGAGGAGATCAAAACTCCAGACATCCAGAGGTCCCCAGAACACAAGAGACCAAGGAAGACCAACAGAGGGCCAGCCGCGCCACTGTTCCAGTAAGAGCTGAGGAGAGTCCCAGATGAGGGCTCACTCAGAAGCCGGGGGGGTTGCAGTGACGCGCCCGTGAGCTCCGCCGGCAGCCAGCCGTGCCTGAGTGACCGAGCCCCAGGCCGAGAGGCCGGGGGCACCCCACCTCCGAAGTGGCCCGAGCGAGCCCCAGGCTCCAGGCCCCGATAAGCGGCCGCCAAGGAGTGAGCCGGTGTGTACCTGGACGCCCATCCCCAGACACAAAGAACCACCAACGCACCGACACCTGAGGGAATCCGCCACCGGCAGGGGAAGTGGTGGTAGGGGGAGATAGGCCTCCAAACCTTGGAGGGCCTGAGATGTCCCCAGAGAGGTGGCGTCTGATACCCAACCTGACATATAGACACAGACATACAGGCACACACAGACACAAACATCCATTCCCACCCTCATGCTCTCATGTGCACTCACTCCACACTCAACCAACGTGGAGACAGACATAAAGAGACGCTGTACACACAATCACACTCCCCAAGCGTACTCTACAAACCGGGTCTAGGTACCCTTGCCCCTGGAGGGGGGAACTGCACCCAGACCCAAGTGGTGTTACCCTTTTCCCTGCGTTGGGGAGAAGCAGACCGCCCCGACTCCGCAGCAGCAGGGAGGCCCCACACCCCAGACCGCAGTCGGACGGCCAACTCCTCCTAGCCCCCCCGCTCCAGCAGGCCGCAGAGAACAGGGGTGAGAGAAGACTCCAAACCTCCCTCCACCCGCTCATTGTAGTGTTGATGCATGTGTGTTCTAAGGTGCAATTAAAACCCAGGAGGGCTTGGAGCTACCTGCCAGAGAGCAGCAGGTAAGCGCATGGTCCCTCCTGCTGGCCCTCAATGTCTACGTGTATTTAACATTGAGAGGTGGGCAACGACGCCAGGGGTGAGGTGTACACCCTGATGGTAATTTGGACTCCGTGTATCGTGCCCACCCCCAAGATCCTATATGTATGTGTAATGAGAGTGTGAGTAATGTGAATGTCTAAGTTGTGGGATAAAATTGAGGCAGAGGCAGCCAGAAGGGGACAGGGGGGGGTAGCCTCCTCTGCACCCTGGTGACATACCCCTACTCCAAGGCCCTGCATGTGTGGGTGGTTGTGGTGGAGCGGGGAGAGGGAGGCAGCTTTAGATGGGGAGGGAAGGAAGGGAGGGGCAGGTGACCCCTCCCTGGGGCCAGCTCCCCCGCTGACCCCAGTAGGCACTCCCATACTCCGCGACCCGCCAGGGAAAGGGGACCCAGGGGCCCATCCAGACCGGGGCCCAGCGCAGCAGCGCCCTCCGGCCCCACAGAGCCCGGGACAGTCCACCCAACCCCACCACAGAGAAAACTGCACCCACCCCACCATCCACTCATCTTCCAGACTACATAAGACAATAAACACCCAGGCTGAAATCTTCCTCCACCTCTCCTGTATCTCCCCCTCCTGCAGAGAGTTCCTGAGGAGAGGAAAGCTCCTGCAACGTGTGACAATCTTCCCCACCAGTTGAAGAGCCCCCCAGGTGGCTCGACGCACCGGCGGCACCCTGCGCCAGGGATGGGCCCCATGCACCCACCCGCCCACAACCCCGGCAACACACAAACCAGGACCCAAGGCCCCGAGGCCCGGCCAGGGCCCCAGCCCAGAGACGGAGCGCCCCCAGAACCTCACGCCCATCCCGGACCCACCCAGGGGCAGACAGGCTACCAGGTCAGTAACCCACGTCCGTCAGCACAGACCCTCCCCTAGCCCCGCTACACGCAGCCACGAGGAAACAGTCACCCGAGAGCCAAAAGAGCCCCCAACCGGACATGACCGCTACCCCGGGTTGAGCACCCCAAGGAAGATGCCTCCGGGGAACCCCCCGATGCCCTAAGCCTGTCCCTACCCCCACACCAATCACAGCAGGGAAGGCGGGACCAAACTATGACCCCCCCCCCACCCCCACTAGGTGATGGAGCTGATCAAAGGAGCCCAGAGCAATTGATCTGATGTGGTGGCAGAGGCTGTATCAAGACTAATGTAATCTAATAGATAATTTCTATATTGGTTAGAATTAAGATTATTTTTATTTTTCCAGTTCATGAGGACTGTTTTCTTGGCTATGCATAGGGCAGTGAAGATCATATGGGTGATATTCTTTTCTGAAGTGACATTATCTAAGCTGCCCAACAAACACACTAAGGGGGAGGTTGGAATGTTACATTTCAGACACTTTGATAAGTCTTCACATATCTCGCGCCAAAACTTTTGCACTGGTGGACAGAACCAAAGAGCGTGGATGTAATTGTCTGGTGTATTGCCTTGACAGTGTGAGCAGTTGTTGGAAGATGTAAAGCCCATCTTGAACATCCGATGACCTGTATAGTGCACTCTATGTAGTATTTTGCATTGTATTAATTGCAGACTGGGATTTTTAATCAATTTAAAGGTTTTTAAGCAAATCTGAGACCAGACGTTTTGGTCTAAGCTGACTGATAGATCTGCTTCCCACTTTGCAATAGGAAGGGATATTGATTCATCTAATTTAGAAAGTGTTCTGTATATTTTAGATAATAATTTGAGGGATTTAAGAGTAAGGAAATGTGCCAGGCACAGCTGGCTGCCGGCGGAGCTCACGGGCGCGTCACTACAACCCCCCCGGCTTCTGCTCCGCGGCTGCTGAGTGAGCCCTCATCTGGGGCTCTCCTCAGCTCTTTCTGGGACAGTGGCGCGGCTGCCCCTCTGTTGGTCTTCCTTGGTCTCTTGTGTTCTGGGGCCTCTGGATGTCTGGAGTTTTGATCTCCTCCATACCTGCTTCATACCCTGCAGGACGGGGCTGTGGCTCCCCACACTCCCTAGCAGATCGTTACTTGGAGAAACCTTTGGAATACAAGCATGCTGATCCACACAGGTGTACACACGGGTATTCACAGACGCGGACTACAGCTTTCTTGGCTGCTGCCTCAAAGCACATTGTGCGCTGTCTATCTTGCGTGCTGCACAATATCGTTTATTATTTAGTATCTACTGATATCTACTGCTAGCTAGTTTATTGTGATGGTGCCGTTTTTTTTATTATGTTGCTCTTTGTTGTTTGCTTTCTCTTCTGTTTTTTTTCTCCATACAGGTGACCCAGGTGTTTGTTTGTTTTTTGTTTGTTTGTTTTTCTTTCTTCCCCCTCTTCTCACCGTCTCTTCTCCCCTTTGGTTTTCTTTCTCTCCCTCTCTTTCTTTGATTCTTTCTCCCTGTCCTATCCCCCAGTCATGTCTGTCCCGTTTGTAGCAACTGAAAATAAAATAAATTCATAATTATAATAAAGGTCAATCAAATGGACCAATATGGCAAGGCCATGATGATCCACTTGGTAAAATAAATCCGCTTGGCATCTTTCTTGGCCTTAAGACAACAATTCTGATGCTAAAGATCCAAACGGGACACAAAAAAAAAAAAAAAAAAAAAGGAAATGTGCCGCACTTGGTGGTGTTTGTAGTTCAACTTGACTGAGGTTACATTTCTTTTTTACTATGGATTTAATTTGTTGATATTCTAAAAATCTTTTCTTGTTGATCCCATATTGTGCAACTAGTCTGTCAAATGAAATAAATTCTGTTCCCTCTAATATATGTTCTAAGTATTTAATTCCTTTACAACTCCATTCTGGGAAATTAATCATATTATTGTTTTGTAATATGTCAGGGTTATTCCAGATAGGTGTACGTTTGCATGGGATTAATGAAGACTAATGAAGACTCCGTTATTTTTAGAAACTCCCACCATGCTGTCAGAGAGAAGCTGATGTTGATACTTTTAAAGCATTCATAAATGGTAGGTCTGAAATCTCTAGATCCTTGCATAGTGCCTGTTCAACATCTAGCCAGGGCTCATCTAAGGTATGTTTTGACCATTCTGAGATGAACTGAAGGCTGTTGGCTAAGAAGTATTGGTGAAAATTAGGCAGATCTAATCCTCCTCTATCCTTGGTTCTTTGTAGCGTTTTTAAGCTGATACGCGGGGGTTTATCTTTCCAAAGGAATTTGGAAATATATGAATCCAGAGATCTGAACCAATCTTGTGATGGTTTGTTAGGGATCATCAAAAATAAGTGATAGGTTTTGTATTGTTGATTGTCATTTATGCTTAGAAATATTTAACTACATATGCTTAGAAGTGTATAATCAATTGTAGATTGAAAGGATGTCTCATCCTATTAACTCTGTGTAGAGGGGGGTGCATACATTCCTCTACTCAGAGTGTCCTGGCATGGATCACACTCCCTAGGAGAGTTTATCTTCTCCTTATTGATTTATGGTATAGCAAACACACGTATATCTGTTTGGGTATAAGAGCCTTTTGTTCAGACGTCCTGGCACCAGCTTTGGGGAGTCTTCACAGGGTCACATCTTGACCTCACACACACACACACACACACACACACACACACACACACACACACACACACACACACACACACACACACACACACAGGCAAAGGTACTCTTTGTGTGTATGTAGACGTCATATGTTAATGAATTTATGCATATTCATGTAACCTCAATAAAAGAGCAGTGGTACGGGAGAACGGACGAGAGCAACTGGGGTCAGGCGAGGGAACGGCGCCTCTTCGGTTTTCTCCCGTGCACGAGTAACATGAAGAACTTTGCCTACTTGTGTCTTGCTTTGCAGTGTAATTATATTGTCTTCAACGTTCCAGCGGATGGGTTCAAGCTACAAACCTATCATTAATTGGTCCTTCGATGCCGGAGCCCTGGAATCGCATTCACCGAGGGGAGGAGAGGCACGCTGAAAGACTGACGTCAGCCAGGAAGTTCCTGTGGATTCGCTGTCTGTCTTTTCTCCTCGATGAATGACGATCGGCGGGATTCGAGGCTGATATTACACGTTAAGCAACACCGAGTAAGTTTAGAGTCCAACTCTATAACTGTACATCTTCGCCGCTCAGTGGGGCGTTGTCCGTGGCCGCTCAGTGGGGCTAAAATTCGCCGTCTAAGTGGGGCGATGTACAAAGCCGCTCAGTGGGGTTTTTTGTACAGAAGCATTAAGTCGCAGAGTTGCGCAGTTCGAACTTTTTTTTGTTCGCCGTCTTAGTGGGGCGAAATACAGACCGCTTTGTGGGGTACTGTAGTGAGTTCTCCACCGCTCAGTGGGGTGTTGAGAAGTTCCGCGGGGTCCAGATTGTGCTGGACAATAGGCCTATTTTGTGTTGTTGTCATTGTCGTCGTCGTTGTTGTTGTTGTTGTGTGTGAGTGTGTGCGGAGCAGAACATGTGGTCTGTGACACCGACTGTTGTTGTTATCATGGGTTTCTAAGCAACCAAGAGTGAGTCGGAGGGAGACAGACGTTTGTGCTGGACTTTGCTCCTGGCAGCACAAAGTATTTAAATAAAGATGAGAGAGAAGTTTTCAGAAAACACACCAGCCTTGAAGAGCGTGTGGAGAAGGCCTGCCACATCAGCAGCACTTAAGATGTGCTCTGGTGAATGGCTTTCCCCCACCCCCTTGCTGACACAAAATGTTTATTCTTTAACTTGCCCTGATCGACAACAGCCTGTGTGCCAGACCATAGATTTAATTGAGGTGGATAGTTGTTAAAAGTAATCTGCATTAAGCTTGTGGTTGCTCAAATTCAGTACAATGACATATGAGGTGAAGTGATATAGGCAAATATTTGAACTAATGAAGTGCATAGAGGCACTTGACCTGTGTGAAAGACTGTCATCTTATTATGAGCCATTGTTGAGATATACAGCACACCTGTGAAAACAACTAATATGCTGAACCCTGTATGACACATCTAAAAGTACATGATGGAGAAGCTGAATTGAATATGAAAGTGTAAGACTTTGCCGCTGTGGGCAGAGCATGCAACTACTGTGTGATGTTGCGTTGCGGTTTTTTTTTTTCTTCTGGGCTGATGAGCAAGCTACACATCAAGAGCTGTCTGAGAACTACTCAAAGAGAGGGAAACAGAGCTCTGATAACTGTGATAACTGGAGTGTGCAGCGTTCCCGTGAGCAGTTTTCCTGCACCTTGACTCGTGTGTGTAGCATCAGCATCATGTTTTTGTTTATTTGTTTTGTTGGGTTAAAAATAATTAAATAAACTGGTGATCATATTTATGGATCACCATGGTATCATCAGCCATGTGATTTATTTATGCAGATGAAAAAGAGAAAGAATTTATATTGTAGATGAAAAATAATCATAGGGAAAAGGTTTTGTGTTGATCAGCCAAAAACAACCACAATTTCATTTTCTGCATTTAAGAAAGGATTGTTCACAAAAACACAGAGAGAGAGAGAGAGAGAGAGATGTGTGTTGGTTAAGCAGTGATGATAATAATGAAAATGTCTTAGTTTGTCACTTTCAGGTGAAAAGCAGACCTGAATCAATTCTCCACATGCAGCAGTCGGAAGAAAGTTATAGTTTAACATCATTGGAAACATGCAGGCCAAGTTTCTGGCTGACTTATTTACAGCACCATGTGTCTCTCAACCTCACAAGCAAGCAAGCTCTCACCCCTCCCTGAAGACAAGGAATGCAGCTCCAAAGCAATAACATGATAAAGAGACAGCAGCAAGTCCTGAGCAAAGAGTCCCAGCAAAGCAGCAGCAATGTGGACAAACAGCATCAGAGAAGAAGAGCAAACCCATCATCCTGACTGATCGGATGAATGGCACTGTGTCTACAACAAGCTGAAACTTCACTGTGCATGTGAAGAAAACGTTTGAGGAGAACTGAGCAGTTGGAGTTTGACATTTGCCACCTGTGGAGTAAAATGGCAAGAAGAGACAGTGGAACACAGGACAAAGCTGAAGGAGAACTGCCGGCTGTTGGACTGTTGAAGTGGGAGAGGACAACAGACGACAGAGAGGAGTGGTGAGAACACATAGGAATTATTTAATGTGGGAAATCAAAATTTGGGTTAGCAAACCTGGGGAAAAGAAAACTGACTGCTTAAGTTGGAAAATTGTGAAGGAGTCTGAAACACTGCGAAAATAGAAACATACAAAATCACACAAACAAGCAGAACATGCATTAACCCTACTAACAATTCCAAACACAAAATAACTCATGAAGACTCATAGCACATTAGTTAAGAAATGATTAAATAATAGCAGAGAAGTGTGTAGGAAAGGCAGCTTTTAAGAACATGCTCTGCTGGAGATGCAGCTCCACAGACATGCATTCGACCTGTCTAATAACACAAACACATGTAATGAAAATTAGCTTGTTATCTTTCATCAGTGTTAAAATAGTGTAAATTTAGCAGACACTTGTTATCAAACACTGAATTTATCCAATGCAACAAATTGACTCTCTGGGTTGCAGGACAACAATTTAACTTTTGTGGGAAAAAAGATTCTGGTTTGAGCAACCAGTGATCAGACAATAAATTTAGTTGTTGATATAGTAAATTGGGAGAAGCTTCCTGCTTGATTGATGCAGCACAAGTAATTTACTGTATGAGGGAAATTGTCTTTTGTGATACTATTTTGAACATGCTTTTCTGTCGTCCTGTCAACTTAGTGGGTTAATAGCTGATATGCAAATTAGTTGATCGTTCTTAGATTAATGAAAGGTGACTGAATTCTAGCACGAGTGAATGAGATGTGTTGGAGTTTGTTGTGTGTTGAGTGGAGACTCTAAAACACTGAGTTTCCTGCTTTGATGTGCGAGTGAATCCTGTATTTAGATACACAACTCTGAATACGTCAGAACAAACGTCTTTTGTGAAGTGCATGACATCATGTCACATGTTTTATGATGAAGGGAAAAGGAAAACTGAATAAAATCTGTGGCCTAAATGAGTGAAGAGCACAGACCTGGTGACTAAACTCATAGCTAATAAGACATTAGACTGTTGTGTGTTGTGCAGCTGATGGTTGGTTTGGAGTGAATCTAGCTGATGATTCTTCTCCTGTTGTGAAGTTGATGAGGAGTTTGTGTCATGACTTAACAAGGCCTTTTTATTTTGATACTTTCACAGAGCACTGAAAGTTTGGTTTGATAATCCCTGTTATTTTTCATTTTTATCTTTTGAACAGGCACTGATTTTGTTTGTCTATTTCTTTTCTTTAAGCAGATCTGCACGTCAGGAATTAAAAGTGCTATACGACCGGTCGAGAAAGCCTTACAAGTGAGTTTTCTCCATATTAAAATGGGCTCTGGAGAAAGCCACTTATTGGGACAATATTAAATGAAAGTCCCGGCCTAAAAAGAATTCAGCGATGTAATCCGATCTAAAGTTCTTTTTTTTTCTTTTTGAAATGACGTCATTTTGCTGAGAGGGGAAACTAAATGCGACGACAAGTTCCACTATCAGCAAAGGAAGAATGAATGAATGAATGGAAATAAAAAACAAACTGACTGACTGGTAAAAGCTGACAGGACTTGACCACGACTCAAGGTTAACCTCCACCTAGACAGGACAAAAGGGTGGATGGATTTATGTGTTTTTTGTTACAGGAGCAGAAAGATGACAGCAACATTCGAGGTTGCGTGACGATTTAACCTTTTAAATGCCATTTTCTCTGTCTGTGAATTTACTATGTGTGTGTCATTCACTAACTTGTGTTGCTCACAGAGATTACTGTGAGAAAGAGTGTATACACCTGCGCAGCGCTAACATTTACATTTCTTTTTACAGCAGATGGTTAATCATGTGTTTGATCATGTGATTTATAAGAGGATTAGTTAATGTTTTCCTACTACAGGATTTCTGGGTTTATATGTGAAGACATTCTTTCCACGGCTAGGGTTGGCTAACTTTATGGTGTTTTTATGGCACCTCTGGAATGTGGATGGCCGACGCCTGCCCACCAGGATGATCAATGTGTGTTGCTAATGTTTGTTTTTCTGAGACTGCATGTAGAGGAGTCAGCGGAAGCAGACAAGTGACATGTGAAAAATATATAAGGGATTGTTTATGGAATAGTTGAAGATGGGCTATTGAGCTCATAGTGATTGATGAGTTGAGTGACTTTACTTAAGAGAAGTCACTGATTACATTAATGTTGACTGAGCACATGGGATGATCCATGTCTGAGGCAAATTAGGGAAATAATTGTAGTTTACTGATTTGAGAAAACCTGCACATGACACTTGTCTTGCCCGTGCTGAATGCTTATTACTCTTATGATATAATTGTTTATAAGTGTGAAGTTTGATTTTATTTCCAGACCTTGTTTTCCAGGCCATGATGGTGTGTATGCAGGCTCCTGGTGGAGCCAGTTTTTAAGACAGGGATCCAGGTTTGGTGAGTTGACGCATGAGAGTGTCCATGCGTCAAGAGGTGGGGTCCAGAATTAACATTAAACAATGTTTACTATTATTGTTGCAGTGATTTGTGTGATTAGCCGTTTATTTACAAGTATTAAACCTATGCAAGTGGTGCATCCATGTTCAGATGAGGCTTTGATGGCCTATAAGTGAAGTTCACTGAACTAAAGAATGTGATGATTGTTGACATGCTCTCCAAATAGAAGTCTTTCTGAAATACAGGTGCAGCAGTGAGAAGCGAGAAACATTCCAGGCATAGCCCAGGCAGTGGTTGAGGTCAAAGGTCAAGCTGGTTGGGGCCCATCATGAGATCAGACCTTGGAGCCACAGCAAGGACCATGAAACTGCCTGCAAAATAGCGGAGAGACCCTCCTGGATTTATCAGAGCCACTGCAAAGAGGTCGAGGTCCCAGGAAACCCCGGCACCCTCAAGACAGCACAATAGAGAAATCTCACACTTGGTTGTTTCAGTGGTGAGGGGGGAGTGCTGATTGAGCCCCCGTAGGGTAAGCTCGCACTTCAACCTCCAGCCTCTGATCAACTCTAGGGCAACCAAGTGCGAGGCGTGACGGCTGAATCAGCTGAACCAGGAGGAAGGCAGAGAAGCTGAGTGTTTTGAGACAGGTCCAGCAGGCCCAAAATCAGGACTATGCGTGACGAGAAGGAGTGCCTGAGAGGATCGTCCACAAGATGGGAGCTGAGGCCAGGAGAGAGACTTCAGGAGGATCAGAGATCATCTTCAGCACAGCAGACATCACACAGAGAGCTGTGCTACTGAGCTTCCAGGAGATCAAGAGGAGACTTCCCACAGCAAGCAGCGTTGGGACATGAAAACTCGAGGGATGAGGGGAGCGTGCCAAGCTCCATCGACAGCGCAGAGGGAGTCTAAGGATGACATCATGATTCTGTGAAAAGCACAGGAACCAGAAGCTATCGTGGTGATAACAGCAGTTTCCTATGAGGTCTGCAGCTTTGGAGATAGCTGAGACCCATGTTGACAAACAACAAAACTAACTGGATGCAGTTTGCCATGAGATGAGATTAATGAGGAATGGGATAACCGCTAATACATTTGTTAAACTGTGTATTTTTTCAGTAATTTAGGGTGATTTGACATATGCTGAGTATAACAATGTTTGCATTGAAACTGTCAGACATGAGGTATTCATAACTGGGAACTTTTCAAGCATAAAGGTCAAAAAGGGAGGAATGATAGGTTTTGTATTGTTGATTGTCATTTATGCTTAGAAATATTTAACTACATATGCTTAGAAGTGTATAATCAATTGTAGATTGAAAGGATGTCTCATCCTATTAACTCTGTGTAGAGGGGGGTGCATACATTCCTCTACTCAGAGTGTCCTGGCATGGATCACACTCCCTAGGAGAGTTTATCTTCTCCTTATTGATTTATGGTATAGCAAACACACGTATATCTGTTTGGGTATAAGAGCCTTTTGTTCAGACGTCCTGGCACCAGCTTTGGGGAGTCTTCACAGGGTCACATCTTGACCTCACACACACACACACACACACACACACACACACACACACACACAGAGGCAAAGGTACTCTTTGTGTGTATGTAGACGTCATATGTTAATGAACCTATGGATATTCATGTAACCTCAATAAAAGAGCAGTGGTACGGGAGAACGGACGAGAGCAACTGGGGTCAGGCGAGGGAACGGCGCCTCTTCGGTTTTCTCCCGTGCACGAGTAACATGAAGAACTTTGCCTACTTGTGTCTTGCTTTGCAGTGTAATTATATTGTCTTCAACGTTCCAGCGGATGGGTTCAAGCTACAAACCTATCAATAAGTAATTTATTTTTGGCAAGATCATCATTTTTATAGTGGCGACCCTTCCCATGAGTGATATGGGTAAAGATTTCCATCTAGTCAGATCGCCTTCTACTTTCTTTAGAAGTGGGATGTGGTTTAATTTAGTTAAGTCTGAAAGCTTAGGAGAAACATTAATACCTAAATATTTAATATTTCCGGATTGCAGTGGGGCAGAGGAAGAATTATGGAAGGAGCAGTTAATGGGGAGAACTGTAGATTTTGGCCAGTTAATTGAATAATCTGAAACTCTTGAAAACCAGTTTATTAGAGTAATTACCTCAGAGAGGTTGGTTTGTGTGTTTTGCAGAAAAAGCAACACATCATCCGCATTATTTTCGTTGTGCTGACTTTTTCGTACTGCATCCTAGCTAGCATGACGGAGTTTCTGCACAGCTGGGTGGGTGTTATGATGTTTCTGATGTTGAACTTAGTAGAGTTGCCAACCATCCTGTAAAAAAACGGAATCCTCTGGTATTCAGAGTTAATATTACGCGTTTCGTATTGAGGTGAAAAGGAACAGTTTGTCCCGGACTTCAGCTAGGATGGAAAAAGACACAAAGCTGGAGTTATTCTGTGTCTTTGCTGCACAGCTGCCTCTTCTTCTCTCATCCTCTCCCCTCCCTCTCCTGTTTCTACTTCAATCATTAAACTGATCAATGATCAGCTGATCGGCTTTTCTCTCGTTTGTTTATCGCCCACTTTGCGCCATAAAGAGGAAACCAGCGGATGTCTCGCTAAACAACAGCAGCACGTTTAAGCTTGATCAGCTGTTGTTAGAATTGATTTAATATTAATTTCTAGTATCAGCTGATGTTTGCTGCAGCCACAGCTGTAAAGCTGCTGGTCATGATGTCGGTTTGGATATGTGGTGAGAGGGAAACATGAAGATGAAACCAGGAGATGTCCTTACTGGATCATCAGAGCTGTGATGGAGAAACAGGTTTACCTTTTAGGTGACATGAAGGAGTTGAAGTTATGAACTGTTTCTGAGAGACAAATAACACCAGGATCCTTTTTTTATGTGGCAGGATAGTGCTAACATGTAAGCAAGCTAGAAGACTGGCAGTGTTGCTCGGTATCCAGTTACGGAAGCAACACATTAACAAGAGAATTCTGAGTAAAACCAAAGTTACTTTCCCTAGTAACTAGTTACTTTGAAAGTAACGAGTAACTTGAAGTAACTGAGTTACTTTTGATAGAAGTAACTAGTAATGTAACTAAGTTACTAATTTAAAGTAACTTCCCCAACACTGGTCAGAACAATGAGGCGACTGCTGTCTCCAGGTAGAAACAGGAGTGATAAGCCTGCTGCTGTCAGACCTGCAGGTATCAGGCTGTGATGTTCTCCTTTATAGTGGACAGAAATTACATTTTTGGAGTGGCACAAATAATTTGTTTGGCATCTTATTGAAGAACAGCTGATTATTCTGTAAATAGTTTGAAATGGTTATTTTAAAAAATCAAGGTAAAAGGTAAATGGATGCAAATAACTTTGTTTGTTTGTTGTTTGCAAAACTTGTGCAAAAGTTGTATGTATGCAAGTGTATCTATAACTTGTACATATGTTTCTTGTGTAAGTGTAAATTTATCTGTGGTATTGTGTAAATACTCACACTATTGTGTACTTCAAACACGTGGAGAGATGCCAAACTGCCTTTCATCGTTTTTGTAACAATGACAATAAAGAGTTATTCTATTCTATTCTATTCTATCTGAAAGACGAGACAAATCAGACAAAACAAGTCTGAACGCTGAAGCCCCTGAGAAACAAACAGGAAGACAGAGAGACCGAACAGTAGCAGCGCCCTCTGAAGGACAGAGGACACACTGCAGGGAGGGACACGGCTGCTGCTTTGAGAAGAAAAAACTTTATTTCATTAATCACAGGATTTGTACGAGCGCTCAAAGCGTTAATCACTCAGGTGTGGGGACACCAACCAGAAGCTAAGAACAGAGAAGTCTACCTGATCCGAGGTGTGCAACAAGTTACCCTACATTAACAATCATTCAGTGGATGCTACAGTGGGGCTGTTAAACATGAGGGGGCGGGGCTTCATTTAGCCACATGATTCGACGTAGTTTTCAGGGAAGTAGCCCTGTCTGCCGTTCAGGACGCCCTGATACCAGCCGTCCTCATGGCGCTGAGTCAGGTAGATGATGTCGCCCTCAGTGAAGGACAGCTCATCGGGCTTCACAGCCTCATAGCTGTACAGCGCCCTCACTGGACACAAAAAGGAATTGCAGTTAGACAAGCCACAGACTGTAGGAATGATGTCATCACAGCAAACTGTGATGTCACCTCAGTACCTTTCTCAATGTAATCTGGAGGGGCGTTGGTGTCGTAATCCACCGGAGGTGGGAGGGGCGGTATGTCATCAAACCTCGCCATATCATCCAATGAGAGCGGAGGAGGTGGGGCTGGGATCTCCAGATCTACGAGGGTGAGGAGGCAGGTGCGTATTAATGTTCTAATTCTACAAAAGCACTACCTCTAAGAGTACGGCATGCTGGCAGCAGAGTTCTCGTCTTACCCAGGTGTTCGAGACGAGCAGGTAAGCAGAGCCGAGATGAAGAGGAGGAAAGACGAGGCGGAGCACAGGGGGGAGGATAGGGGGGAGGTGGGGGAATCATGACTGACAGACAGAAAAAAGTATGATGAAGGCGTGATCGTCTGAGACCACAGGCAGTACCAAAGATGGACGCCGTTACAATGACATCAGCCATCAGTTAGTCAAGTCCTGCTCTGAAGCCTCAAAGGGCGGGTCTGAGTGTGAAACTGCAGCCTCATTGGTTAATGATATGTAAACTGTAATTTGTTAGCCAGTTCAGTGCCCGAACAGTCGATGACAGAAGTAAAGAAACGGTGTCGCCCCCTGATGGCCATTAAAAACAATGCAGCTATAAGGCGCTTTAGCTACGTCCATCTTTCACACTGTCGCTGATCAGGACCACGACAGATTCCTAATAAAGTTTGGATTGAAATGAATAGTGGGCAAATAAAGGCCTGGAACTCCTGGAACATTATTAAGGAACATTTATGGCCCTGAAAGATATTCAAGAACCCTTTCAAGGACCTCATGACTTCTCAGACCTGTAGCTCCCCGACTTTGTGCTTACGTGATTGGACAGTAGGCAGGAACAGAGAGCGGGTATAGCGGCAGCGAGAGGCGGGGCCTGAGCGGACCCTCAGAGAGAGAGAGCGAGTGGCTGGGGGTGAGTGACGGCGGTGACTCCTCCTGGATGGGAGGGTCACTGCAAAAGAACCACAGAAAAAGAAAAGACTGGAGAAAAACAAAGCAAAGGAAGGCTGACAAAAAGCACCACAGAAGAAGAAAGGGCTACTTAAACTGCACATTTTTGGAATGGAAGCTTTCTGGCGTCTTTTAAAATACCAGATTTGTGAATGATTCGGACTGTCCATGTATCACACAGGAAGTGTGTTCACTGATTTATTCTTCACCTGAACCTTCTCAGAGAATCTTGAGACTTATCGGTGAGTCGAGGAAAGCTGATTTTAGAAAATCAAACTGCACATGCACCAGTGGTTCATTCATCTTCACAGTAAAAGTTGTTGCATATGCATAATATCAGACTTTCAAAGGCTCCAAACTGGGTTAAACTGCACAATTGTTAAATGTTTCAGTCTCTTTATACAGGAAACGCACACACAGTTCAATATTAAAAATGCTACCGTCTATCTCCTGGTCAGGTGGGGGTGGAGGGGGTGGGGCCAGCAGGTCTGCGGTGTCACCGGGCAACGGAGGGAAGCCGTCGTCTTCAGAAAGAGGAAGAGGAGGAGGCAGAGAGGCACAAGGAAAACTGTTTTCTTCCACCACTGAGGACAGGGAGGAAACGAGATGTCATCATGATGTCACACAGTTTGATCAGGGTTACAGTGCGATGTGAATAAGAATGGTTTAACTCAGGGGTCGGCAATCCTGGGCACGTGCCACAGTTGGCACACGAAGGGTTAACTGATGGCATGACCATAGCTGGACTGGCAATCGGGCATTTGCTCGGTGGGCCGATGATTTTTTTTTTTTTGTAACGGTATAAACAATGAAAGGTGGTGGATTGGCCAGATGCTGGTCTGTGTGTAAAAATGACTCAGTTGTTTGGTGGTGGCTATGGCGGTGCTTCCACAGATTCAGTAACATTAGCAAGTGGTGGAGGCCAGCAGGTGGATGAGAGAAAGGGGAGGCAAGAGGGGAGGCAGGAGGAGAGACCTGAGGCGGCCGCCGGTCCGAGTGTCAGGTGAACTGAACATCAGGTAAGAAGTTATGACCTGCAGTCTATCTGGGTCAGATATAAACCAAGTTTAGCTGGAGTTTATTTTCGTTGTGCTGACTTTTTACAGCCAGGTGGGGCATTAACAGGGAGAGGGGGGCACAAAGAAATACTTTCTTATTCTCATTTAAAATGTCTTGGTGTTATTAAATAATTATCTGAAGCTTAAAACCAAGGTTTCTATCTGATGTAAAATGTATAGAAATCATACATATACCAACAAGACTGTACATCACTGTCACAACAGCGTTTGTTTTCATTCAAAGGCTTTATGGTTTTAATACCTGGGGGGCGGTCTCTAGTCAAAATGCCAATTTTTTGTCCCAGTCCAGCCCTGGGCACGACACGCAGTGAATTAATCTAAGAAGGTGCATCAAAAAATAAATGGCCGCGCCAGCGATGAACATCGCAAATCAGCTCGCATAGACACATTAGTTGTGCCGCTTCTTAATGACGGTATCTTAGCAACCCCAAGTACCAGATTCGTAACTGGTTAACTGGTTAAAAATAACTTAGCCTACTGGTGAGAGGGACGTTATTAGCTTTCCACATTCTGACACTTCAAAAGCTTCAGGAGCTGTCGGCTCAGCACAGCATCAGCACCACGGAGATACACGGATACATCCGTAGACACAATGCATTTTTGGGACTTTCAGGTGTTTGGACCAATGTTTTCTTTTCTGATCAAACCAGAAATCTTTAATGAGCAGCTGGATTTGTCTCGCATTAACTGGCTGAGTTAATGCCAGTTAATGCAACATCGAAGCAGCTGGAATCCACAGCTGTGCGTGTTCATGGAGCTGCATGTTCACCTGCTGGACATCACCTACTCAGTTTTAGGCTTCAAACTTTCCTTTTTGCTAAAGCATATAGTTAGGGCTGGACCAGGTGACCCTGAATCCTCCCTTAGTTATGCTGCAATAGACGTAGGCTGCCGGGGATTCCCATGATGCATTGAGTTTTTCCTTTCCAGTCACCTTTCTCACTCACTATGTGTTAACAGACCTCTCTGCATTGAATCATATCTGTTATTAATC
Organism: Rhamphochromis sp. 'chilingali'; assembly: GCF_963969265.1. Classification (NCBI taxonomy): domain Eukaryota; kingdom Metazoa; phylum Chordata; class Actinopteri; order Cichliformes; family Cichlidae; genus Rhamphochromis; species Rhamphochromis sp. 'chilingali'. The sequence continues at coordinate 400,425 of NC_137942.1, forward strand.
TCTGTCTCTCTTCCACAGCATGTCTTTATCCTGTCTTCCTTCTCTCACCCCAACCGGTCGCAGCAGATGGCCCCGCCCCTCCCTGAGCCTGGTTCTGCCGGAGGTTTCTTCCTGTTAAAAGGGAGTTTTTCCTTCCCACTGTCGCCAAAGTGCTGCTCATAGGGGTCATATGACTGTTGGGTTTTTCTCTGTATCTATGAAGCGCCTTGAGGCGACTTTTGTTGTGATTTGGCGCTATATAAATAAAATTGAATTGAAGTGAATTGAACTACCTGACAAGTTTAACTGTCTTCAGAACATTGCAGAGGCCTTATTGACAGTATTTGGCTCTACATGTCTGTGTAGCAGATTTTCTCTCACATGTGTCCTCAGGTAGCCGTCTGAATGCTGGACACTGGGAGACCTGTGTCTCTGAGTGGGAGACCAGAGATCACATTAACATGTGTGTCTCTGTATTAACAAACATGCCATATTGGCCCAGTTTATTTTTCTTATCATTGTTGTGAGGAGACCATAAATAGCATTTGTATTTTCTGTTGTACAGTTCATTTGCTGTTATGGATAAAAAGTCTTTTTTTGTTTCCAAATAGCTGATAACTATTCACTGACAGCTGCCAACATCTGCAAACAAACATAATTCTATAAAGTGGTTCTATATAGTGTGTGACTGTTCAAAGAGCGTTATTAAATTTATTGTTATGGAATCATATGGCACACTGACTTCTCAGGAAATTTTAAATGGCACTCGCCATCAGAAAGGTTGGCGACCCCTGGTTTAACTAAACCAACCACACTGATACAGGGTAAAGTAGTCCAGGCTTAACTAATCCAGACATAGCTATGAATGAACCTGCTTATCAGAGATTAACTAAACCAGGATTAACTAATTGTGCATTTCTAACTGATTTGTAGTTGCTATGGCATCATCAAAAAACATTTTTCTGTTTTGTCTTCACCTGTCTCAAGGCTGAGGGGTGGAGCTGGTGGTGGAGCACTAGCACCTGAAAAGGGTGGAGGAGGGGGAGGAGGAGGGGGGGGTGGGGCTAATATATCTCCCGATGAACCAGGAAGAGGAGGTGGGGGAGGCAAGGCCAAGGCGCCATCTGGAACTGGCATCTCAATGAGAGCAGGAGGAGGAGGTGGGGCATCGTCCAGCAGCGTGGTGATGATGTCAGCCTCAGGCGGTGCCTGCCAGGTGGTGGGAATGGTGGGTGGAGCTACAGGTTTCCCAAAGCTGGAGCTGAAAAACAAACTTTTCAACATTAAAGCTGATAAATGAAGTTCAAATTGGAGTTGCTGTTTGATACTGTGTTTGTCCCATCAGTGGGTTTGACTTCCTTTATCCTCGGGCAGCAGAAGTCAGGTTTCAGCCCTGAGCTCGAACTGAAGGCTCTGTGATGCGGCAGTCAGAGCTCAGGGCTAAACTGAGGTCTTGACCCTAAAACCAGACCTAAAGCTGCGGAGGATTGAAGGTGTCTGGTTATTACCCGCCAGCAGGGGGCACCACAGGGCACTGGACTGCCTCTGGAGCTTTGTTGGGCCTGAAACACACAGACACACGAAAGCTCAGCTTCCTGTTGAGCATGCTGATGTGAAAGCAGAAGGAGCTCTGAATAGAAACACAGTAGAACTAAAGTAAACCTGATGGAGGCGCCGTGTTTGCGGATCGTTCCGGTTTTGTCCGACTGTTTCCCAGAGACCTGCAGGGAGGGGGGGACACACAGAAACCAATGTGAGCATCAATGGAGCCTCTCAGGCTGCTGCAGCACTAATTAGTCTCTCTGAACATTTTCCCACGCTCAACAAAGATGCCAGGCTCCCAGAGTGTGTGTGTGTGTGTGTGTGTGTGTGTGCGTGTGTGTGTGTGTGTGTGCGTGCACATGTGAGTGGGGACCGGGGTGGAGGGGCATCACCGCACTGTGAGGACAGTTTGGAATGGGGGGGGGGGGGAGTTGTTTTGTCTGGGTGAATGAAACATTTGTGGATTCATGGTCAGGGGCCTGAGAAGGTGCTGTGTGCATGTGGGTCCTCACAAAGACAGAACAGCAAATGTGTGTGTGTGAGTGTGTGTGGTTAATGTGTTAAAGTTATTTTAGAAGCACTTCTTCTTCTTCTTCTTCTTCTGCTGTTGCTGCTGTTTTGTGACCTGAGCAGAGCTTCGTGTTGCACAGAGAAGGCGACAGCAGACAGGAAGTGTGCGGCGCTTGCTGCAGCTGATGTGAGAAACTCTCACCCTCTTTCTGTCTTTTTTTACTCTCAAGATAAAAATGTGTTTGACAAAAAGCTGAGAGTCGGGCTGTTGCAGTGCTTTGTGTTAATACGGTCATCCTTCATGTGATGTTTATGTGTGTGCAGCACAGCAACATTAAAAATCTCCACAAATGTGACAGTTGGTGTCGTAAGCCCCGCCTCTGTTCAAAGATGGTCGCTCACAGTGGACATAGATGCTTCTTTCACTCTTTCAAACCATCTGTCCTCTCTGTCCAACAGGTGAACGTTGGCATCCTCGAAAGAGTGACCTTTGACCTTTAGATGCAGATGGACTGCTGAGTCTTGTCCTGTGGAGGTGGCTCTTCTGTGTTGTGCCATGCGCTTGTGAAGTGGCTGTTTGGTCTCTCCAATGTAGAGGTCTGAGCATTCCTCGCTGCACTGTACAGCATACACCACATTGTTAAGTTTGTGTTTTGGCGTTTTGTCTTTCGGGTGAGCCAGTTTGTGTCTGAGCGTGTTGCTGGGTCTGAAATACACTGGGATGTCATGCTTGGAGAAAACTCTCCTGAGTTTCTCTGATACACCGGCTACATAGGGGATGACAATGTTGTTGCGTCTGTCCTTCTTATCCTCCCTCGCTGGTGTCTGGTCTTCTTTTCTGGGCCTCTTTGCTGACTTTATAAAGTTATAAAGCTGAACAGCTTACACGTGGTGTTTGCTGTACAGTGCAGCGAGGAATGCCCAGACCTCTACATCGGAGAGACCAAACAGCCACTTCACAAGCACATGGCACAACATAGAAGAGCCACCTCCACAGGACAAGACTCAGCAGTCCATCTGCATCTAAAGGTCAAAGGTCACTCTTTCAGGGATGTCAATGTTCACATTTTGGACAGAGAGGACAGATGGTTTGAAAGAGTGAAAGAAGCCATCTATGTCCACTGTGAGCGACCATCTTTTAACAGAGGCGGGGTTTACACCAACTCTCTGCCATCTATAATCCAGTTTTGAGATCCCTCCCCAGATGCCTTAACGCCCACTCACATCCTGGGCCATCTGACCTCAGGAAATCACATGATAGGGTGGGGCCAGGTTTCACAATGAACACACCCGAAACTCTGGCTGATTGGGACCCACACCCAGTTTCACACCTTGGCTCAGGTGATTAGAGGATCATCAGGGGTCCTTTTGTCCCTCTGTGGGGGGAAACTCCCACTAGGTTTATATCTGGCACTCTCCACCATTTGACCTTAGAACTGAAGAAGCTTCTCGGATGAGAGGTGAAACGTCTTCAAGCAACTTAAAGAAGTCCAGACGCTTTTCTTTGCAAGCTCCTTAGACTACGATGACCTGGATGACTGAGAACCTTCACAGACATCTCGACTGTTATGGATTTGTGCTACGAGTCTCATCTTTTCCCGAACAGAAACAGAGGATGTTACAGATGAAACTAAACCTGCACGAGAACGTTGCAGCCTACAGAGGTGACCCAACATCTGAAGGAGGAAGTCTCACTGCACAGTCATTTCTGCTTCTGTGGTTCAGACACTTCCTGCTAGCATCGCGAAAGCAGCACATAGAGCAGAGCGTCACTTCTGCTTTCCCGTGTCTGATTTCACACCAGCTGCTGCAGAGCCTCCCTCTCATGTCTTCAGAGCTTCAAAGGCCACAAAGGCCTGAAATACTGAAACACTGTACCGAGAGCTCCGCCTCCCACACCGGCCACACCTGTCACTGTGCACAAGCTCACATCACCTGACCAAAGAGCAGCTCTGCTGGATTTTAGCATGTGGATAAAACAGAGCAAAGCCTGGAAGTCATCTGCTGATGTCACAGGTTGTGTTTGTGTGTGTTACCTTCATGCCGTGGCCCAGACTGTCCAGCTGCTGGTAGTTGATTGGCTTGCGGCTGTATGATGGGCGTGGCTGCATGCTGGTGGGAGGGAGGATCTTGTGGCTGCGTGGGACTCGTCTCACCACCGTGAACACGCCAATCTCCCTCCTGAAAACCTTCTCCTTGTGCATGTCCACGGTCTGACGACAAAGGTCAGAGGTTAATGGACCCGCGTCTGGACCAGGTCAGTGTGCGCAAGTCCAACATGGTGGCTCCATTTAAATTTATTGCGCTGCAGAAACCATGAGCTTCAGTGAATGTGACGGCATCATAGACAAACACAGGGAGAAACAGGTGACCTCTGACCTTTGAAGAGGTTGTAATCATACGTCATACTGCTCATACGTCTCTGATGCACTGAGTCTGTAATGTGAAACACAGCTTTGTGTTGATGCTAGCTTAAATGTGTGACAGCACTGAGCAGCTCCTTCAGTGGGAGACTGCGGCACCCACGGTGTGGGACGGAGAGATTTCGCAGGTCTTTCCTCCCCACTGCTGTCAGACTCCATAATAAAGACTTTAACTGATCAAGCACACACATCCATACATATGCAATAATACTAAGTGCAATAATCCTTTCTGTCATCGTTGTATTTTACTCAGTTGTATATAGTATTTGTATTTGTATTCTATTTTTATCTTATTGTATATTTATTTTATTTTATTCTACTGTATATAGTATTTTATTTTATTCTATTCTGTACAGTTGTGTACTGTATTTATTCTTATTGTATTCTAATTTTTGCCTCATAACTTTTGCACTGTCCACTTCCTGCTGTGACAAAACAAATTTCCCACGTGTGGGACTAATAAAGGTTATCTTATCTTATCTTATCTTATCTTAAATCAGGTGTAGTGCTGCTGGAGGACAGCGACCAATCACCTTCAGTCTGTTAGAACCTCCCACTCTGTTACACTTACTGCATTACACTGTTTATATGCACTCAACATTTCCTACTTCTTTTTCAAATTCAAAGCTTCTAACATTTCATGGGTGACACCCGCCCGTCCACCCATCGTTTCTAAATGTGAATAATTCAGCCTACTGTGGTATATAATTAATGCTATCCGGTCGTTCAGTCTGACGTCACTAGCCGTGTCTGGGCCTAAACTCTGCTGCAGGTCCATATATCAAACGATCACTATGGCATTACTGAGAGTTGAAAAACTGTCTAAAGTCTTTCATCTTTAATAAAATGATCAGCGTTCTGCTCTACCAGGTGTAACAATTGAGTTTAACATCCAGGCATCCATGAAAACGGAATTTATGACATTTAACGGAGTTAGAAGTTAGCAGGGAGTTAGCTCGCTAGCTTCTATCTAAATACAATATAGCATGTCCTGACTGCGGGGTTTTGGAAACAAATTAAAACATTCAGCTTTCTTATCACTTCCAGCATAAATGAAGACAGAAAACTAAACAGCAGGGACGTTTGTAGGGTTACTGAAGTTGGGCTAGCTGGTATATAATGATGTGCTACGTGACAGCTAGCGACACAGCTATGTTAGCATAATATAAACAAGCTAACTTTTTTTCCACTCGATAAAAGTTAACGTGAGTGTTCTCGGTGGTCAGGAACAAATGTAATCGCATGGCAGGATGCTGTAAAAGGACCAAACTTCAGCCAGGAGAACAACTGAGATAATCCATCCACAATACGAGGTTAGTCATTCATATACTGCTGCATGGGCTGGGCTGTAGTTACATCCTAAGGTTTTAAAAACTGAGCTTAAATAAATGATTAGTGGTAATAAAAGCCGAGGGAGGTCAACAGTGATCACTGACTGTTTTAGGAGCTTTTTGAGATTGAATAGAAGAAAATACAAAACATTAAACATGTTAACAACACAAAAGCCATATTAAACGCAGACTACTTTAGACCCGGAAGTAGGATTCGTCACGTCATCACTTAACAACCGGATACTATTAGCCTCTACCCATCCCAGGGTGAGAGGCAGGATGGGTAGAGGTCTCCGGTGCTCTGCTACCGTGGGATCTGACTCTTCGAAAAACCGGCATTTACAACATGGACTTCACGTTTATTCTGAAGGACCTGAAACGTGAAACAGTTCACTGAGCTCAGAATCAGGTGAGGCTCACTTTCCCATATACTTCTATGAAAGCACACTTCAGAGTAGTGGTCCCCTGCTGGACATTAGAGAAAATGCAGGTGTAAGACACTCACATAGAGTACAACATACAGTGAAATGCGTCATGTCCGAGCTGCGGAAAGGCTGCATACGTAGCCACGCAATTTCAGGGATTGGTGTTTGGCATGGGGAGCCTAGACAGGGCCCTTACTGGATACTAGAAGGGAATCGAACTTGCAACTTCTTCTCCAAAGGTGTGTGGTCTCGCCCCGATACACTATCCAGCTGCTTCAGCATCGGCTTGTTTTTACAGACACAGAAGAGCCGTCCATAACTTATACCGACTGTGACTCTGACCCCGAGCTCAGTAATTTGTTCAGAGGGTAAATGATCAGGTTTAGCTTTTTCTTTTAAAACTCTTCCAGGTTTTCATAAACGATAGTTTGTGATATGATAGTTTCAATATTGTCATTTGCCTGACCACTTTGGCTACGTTCACACTGCAGGCGAAAGCGCATCAAATCCGATTTTTTTGACCCTCTGCGACCCAAATCCGATCGTGCTATGACAGTGTGAACGGCACAAATCCAATATTTTCAAATCCGATCTGGGTCACTTTTGTATGTGGTGCTGAATCCGATACATATTCGATGTTTTAGAAAGCGACTGCTGTTTGATGGTCATGTCGCATTAAATCCGTCTTTTACGTCACTGACACAAGACAGACGCCAATTATCAGCGCCGGAGAAGACATCGCGAACGCTTCCTGGCCATCCAGTGTAGATGTCAGTGAAACTGTTGGGAACAACATTGGAGAAACGTGAACATTTTATTTGTACTGTATAATCTGCAGATTCTGACAGAAATCTGCAACTAGACGCACCGCTCCTCTAAAACAGCAATAAGGATCATTATTAGGTTATTTACATTGTTATGTAAATAACAAAATAACTTAAAGCAAAAATTGGGAAACGTAAAGTCTGAAACAAGTCTTTATATTAAGGCCATCAGTCAAACAATACTGTTGGTCTGGGTCTAAACAGAGCGCGTTGTGTGTGACGTCTTCTTTTGCGCATGCGGGCCGCTTTGAGCGTTCACACTAGAGCGCCTTTGCTGTCACATTTTATTTGTAGTGTGAACAAGCAGACAAAAACATCAGATTTGATCAAAAAATCGTAATTGAGCATCAAGACCTGCAGAGTGAACGTAGCCTTTGTTCCAAAATAGAAAACCAAACTCTCTGTTTGAAAAAAAAAAAAAACAGCCCCTCCTCCCTGCAGCGCCCCCTGCGGAGTAGACTTTGTGTTTTCTGCCTAAGGTGAAAACCACAGCACTGCGAGGGTCAAAGGTCAGGAGCTTCAGACTCTAATCAGGACCTTTACATCATGCTTACACTCTTATCCTGAAAGGAAAACAGGATCTCTCATTTCAGGGGTCTTGAACTCCAGGCCTCGAGGGCCGGTGTCCTGCAGGTTTTAGATCTCACCCTGGGTCAACACACCTGAATCAAATGATTGGTTCATTACCAGGCCTCTGCAGAGCTTTATACATGTGAGGTCATTTAGCCATTTAAATCAGCTGTGATGGATCAAGGACACATCTAAAACCTGCAGGACACCGGCCCTCAAGGCCTGGAGTCCAAGACCCCTGTCTTATTTTAACCATCAATCAGCACCATGGACTGGGTGGGGCCTACCTGACCAATCAGGTTGATAGACGACTCCATGTGGCGAAGCTGATTGGTCTGGGCATCGAGTAGACTCAGGACGCCACTGGCCAGAGTGCTTATCTGGTAAGCGACGCTGGCCAGTGATTGGGTGGTGAACTTTTTTGTTTCTTCCAATGCCTTCACACTGCCCTCACCAGCCTGATAGAGACACATCATGGTTAGCCTAACTTGGCAAAAGGGCTGGAGGCAAAGGGAAACTGTTAGCTTAGCTTAGAACAAAGACTAGCTCCTGATTAGTACCTGTATGTAGTTGTTGTAGCAGTAGTCGGCCACATTGAGCAGATTGTCGTAGTTTTCCCTCAGAGCTTTTCTGGCATTAGGAGCTTCTTCCAGGATCTTCATCACATCCTCGTTTAAGTTCTGATCCTTCATGATTCCAAGCTCAGCTTCTACAAACTAATCCTTAAGAGCAGCACAAACATGCAGAAGAAACCAGAGAGCAATAAGAACCAACCAGAACCAGGGATCAAACAAAGTGACTAAACTGGGCCATTTCAGTGAGAGATAGTCAGAAAATTGCTGTTAGAGTCCAATAGAAAAGTGCTGTTAATCAGAGTAGAGTGCAATAGAAACATGCTGTAAGCAAGAGTAAATGGACTGATTCTTATATAGCGCTTTTCTGCTCTCCTGGAGTACTGAAAGCGTTGTATACAACATGCCTCATTCACCCATTCATATAAGCACTTCTAACCTCAAGTGCAATCTCACCAACATTTACAGTCACGCACCGTGGGCCAACTTGGGGTTACTATCTAGCCCAAGGATATTTAGCATGCAGACTGGGAAAGCCAAGGATTGAACCACCAACGTTCGATCAGTAGCTGCTCTGCTCGACCATCTGAGCCAAACAGCGTGCTGTTAATCAGAGTGCAGTGGAAAAACGTCTTTCCTTTGACGTGCTGTGACTGTAGGTGTGAGGGACAGTCACTCTAAAACATAAATCAGTTTGAGTCTGATGAAGGCACGCTGATCAATATATTAGAATATTGATCTGAATAACACACAGAAAGCAGCAGATTTATATCTCACAACCATAGAGGAAGAACCGTACCTGAAGAAAAGTGCAGAAAGTCACCAGCAGCCGTCTGATGAGCCGGAGCTGTGATGAAGCCTCCTCCCATGTGATTCTGTGAAACTTCACCGTGCAGCTCCAACTTTCATGTTTGCTGCAGCGCTGAGCACACAGAGATCCTGTGTGACAGCGCGAGGGCTCACTCCTCTGCTGTACCGGGCCACCAACAACAGCCGTCACCCAGACCGGCCCCACTTCAGTTTCCACATATGGGTGAGAGGCAGCACTCCTGCGCCCATCTGCACCTCTGTGTGCAGACCTGCTCAGTATAAACCACTTCCCGTTTCACATCAGCGTGAGGACATAAGTTACAATTTAGGAAAAACTAAGCTGGGCAAGATGTTTCAAAAGCTATGAAACAAAGTGAAAGTATTAATAACAGTAACAGACTGTAGCAGGGTTATCAGAGTGCATTAGAAAAAACGATCCACAGTAAAAAAGATCAGACACCAACTATGGAGAAACAAAACATCATCGTGATCACTGACTGAGGTTTATCAGAGACACTCAGGGGAGTCTTCTCCAAGCACGACATGCCAGTGTACTTCAGACCCAGCAACACACAAAGACATAAACTGGTTCATCACAAAGACAAACTCAACAACGTAGCTGTGCAGAGCAGCGAGGAGTGCTCAGACTACACTGGAGACACCAAACAGCCACAACATAGAAGAGCCACCTCCACGGGACAAGACTCAGCAGTCCATCTGCATCTAAAGGTCAAAGGTCACTCTTTGAGGATGCCAATGTTCACCTGTTGGACAGAGAGGACAGATGGTCTGAAAGAGGAGTGAAGGAAGCATCTATGTCTACCAGAGATGGGCAGTAATGCAAGTAACGCGTTACTGTAATCTGATTACTTTTTTCAAGTAACGAGTAAAGTAAGGGATTACTATTGCAAAAACAGTCATTAGATTACCGTTACTTTCCCGTAGGAACGCTGCGTTACTAAAACCGTGATATTTTTTGCGAGAATGTCTCACGACAGTGACGTAAGCGAGTGCGACGTTCGTGACAACAGCTGTGTGCAGATCAACAATGGATCACATATCGAGTGCAGGAGAGAGTATGAGCGTGCAGCGTTTAAAGCGTGGAAGTACTGACCTTACTTTGAGTTTGATTCCATAAAAAGTGACAAAAACATTAGTGTCCGCTGTGCGTGGGAAGAAAACTTCTTTTTACAGCGAAAAAAACCCCTAAACTTCCAACAAGCACCGAGTAGCTACGACGTAATGGGAAACTCACAGAGAAACTCGCGGATTCTTCCACTGACCGCGGCACACCTGCACCAGGGTAACCCTCCGCCTACCCCACTCCTGCTTTACAGGTGAAAATAGAGCAACAGGACCGCTGAGTCTTTGACTTTATTTATTTTCTGCTGTGTTTTACTTGCATCTATTTGAAAGACTGAGTGTAAACACAAAAAATATTTTATTTTATGAGCTGGAATGTGCAGAAAATAGGTTTAAATGTTAAACTAATTTCTTCCAGTCAGAGAATGTTGCAGATAATTACATTTTTGTTTGATGCATAAAGTTAAAAGATTAAAACTAATAAAACAAGTTTTAAAAAGAGACTTTTCCATTTGATTACATTTTGTATGATGGATTATGCAGAAAAATTAGAACTGGGCTGAAAGATCTATCGCTTTATCACCTATTCAGGGTGTAAATCGTGTTTTTAAAAGTAACTAAGTGACTAAGTAATTAATTACTTTTGAAAATAAGTAATCAGTAAAGTAACGGGATTACTTTTTGGGGAAGTAATCAGTAATTAGTTACTGATTACTTTTTTCAAGTAACTTGACCAACACTGATGTCTACTACACAGCAAAATCTCCAGTGTTAAATTAACACTGGAATATTTCTAACATTTTGAGTTATTTTCCAGTGTTAGAAAATCAGCACTGCTCAGTGTTAGCCATTGTTAATCTTCAAAACTGACTAGGTTGCTTTTAAACATATAACACTGTCAAAAGTGTTAATTTAACACTCAACAGTGTTGTATTTAACACTCAGAGGTGTGGACCCATATAGACACTCTCCAGTGTTAATTTAACACTGGAGATTTTGCTGTGTAGGGATGCACCGATACCAATGCCGGTATCTGGTATTGGCCTCGATACCACATTTTCTGAAGTACTCGTACTCGTTTCCAAAAAAGTGGTATCGGTCATCCCTAATGTCTACTGTGAGCGACCATCTTTGGACACCAAATGTCTGCCATCTATAATCCAGTTTGAGACCCTTCACAGACACCTTAACACCCACTCACATCTTCTACTGACCTCTACTGAGGTCAGTGAGTCATGACCCACTGTTGATCATTTGCTTTTGGTACTGAAGAAGCTTGTCGGATACATAATTTCCTTTGGAATTATCAAAGTGTCCTGATTGTGAAGAAATGTCTGCACAAGCTTAAAGATGTCCAGTCGCGTTTCTTCCAAGCTCCTTAGATCAGCGGTCTCCAACCTTTTTTGCGCCACGGACCGGTTTATGCCCGACAATATTTTCATGGACCGGCCTTTAAGGTGTCGTGGATAAATACCACAAAATAAAACTGGTACCCGCACAAAAAAAAAAAGAACATTTATTCATAACACACGTGAAAAGACCCAGGACAAACGAGTATAACGATAAAAACGATAACAAAATAACGCTGAAAACCGATAAAACCCCTGAAAACTATACATTTCACATCTGAGCTTCAACTCTCGCGGCCCGGTACCAAACGACTCACGGACCGGTACCGGTCCGAGGCCTGGGGGTTGGGGACCGCTGCCTTAGATCACCGTGACCTGGATGACTGAGAGCCTTCACAGACAGAACATGAGCTGATATCACAGAGTCTGTTGTATTTATAGTGACTTACTTTTCATTTTTCACTTCCTGTAATAAAAACTCATCTCAGTGTCTTTCACAGTTGGTCACATGTGAGCGGTTTCGCTCTGTCACGCTTGTTAGTGCTCAGCCTTCATCCAGAGATGAAGCTGAGCGGTGGGTCTGGAGCGCCCCCTGCTGCTCAGTGTGAGAATCTGAAATCAGAGGAGTGAGGACAGAAGAAACCCAGAACTGCACACCTGTCCACACCTGATCTGCTACTGTTACGCTCTCAGGGTGGGGCTACCTGCACGACTACCTGATGACCTCTGACCTCAGTGTTGGGTCAGTAAATGATAAATGGCCTGTATTTCTATAGTGCTTTACTAGTCCTAAGGACCCCAAAGTGCTTTACACAACCAGTCATCCACCCATTCATCCACACATCCACACACTGGTGATGGCAGCTACATTGTAGCCACAGCCACCCTGGGGCGCACTGACAGAGGCGAGGCTGCCGGACACAGGCGCCACCGGGCTGTTGGGTCAGTACAGTGAAAGACGTCCACAGCTCACAGGTGAGTGGACAGGTGTAGGAGTCAGTGATGCTGGGAGAATGGTTCACGTTCTTCAGGTTTATTAGAAATGATGAATTGTTACATCTGATCTCTTTTCCTGTTTACAGCTTTCATCATGTGTCACATGTTCTGACATCACAGCAGGACTATAAAAGACTCTGTGGGCTACAGCGTGTCAGTCCACGCTGGTCCAGGTGAGTGGACATCACTTGTTGCTCGGGGCGACGGGGTTCCAGGGCTGTTTCCGCAGTGCGCCGTCTTTATCTTTCTTCTCCAGAGGCTTCATGTGGCAGGCCAGGACCAGGTCTCTGAGGGGCATATAAACCACACCCAGCTGTGAGAAAAACCTTTAAAGCATCACTGACCAGGGCCCTGCTGGACTCAGCAGGCCTCGCCAACCAAAGCTCAAAATCTCCTGGAACTCATCCAAAGACCCTGGAAATGCTTTGAAAGAGGTCCAGGCCTCTCCAGGAGCCGCCTACCTGAACTGGTCGTAGGACGCTCTCTGGCAGACGGCTCTCAGCTTGGCGTCGTTCTCACGCTGATGTCGCCGCTCAGACTCGACTGCCACCTGCAGCTCTCTCTCCAATGCAGAGAAGTCGATGATGTCACACTGTGACATTGCCATCTCCTGATGATGTCTCACAGCTTCTTGACTTCCTGTAAGTCACGGACTGAACTTCCTGTTTAAGTACTGAGATCATCAGAAATGCAGAAAAATAAAAGTGAGCCTAAGATCACTTCTGATGGAATTCTAATAAGAAAGCAGATAGGTCACATAAAGCCCTCCTCCCTCTGCTGCAGCTCACACCACGGTGCAAACAGCGGTGACATCACAACGTGGCATCACATCAGCTACACCGATCTAATAGTGTACACGGTTATTGGTCACGTGACCTCACAGCTGCTAACTAAAGCAGCTTTGATCCAGCGGAAGTTGAAAACACGACCGGGTCCTGAACGCAGCTCGAGTCTGTCGTCAGTGCTCACCTGTAACAGCCTGAATCCTCTCTGTGTTCACCTAAACTCAGGCGCTCTCACTCCCTCCGTGAACTCTCTCGTCTCTGATCGAAAACAAACCGTTTCCATGACGACGCGCCGCTCGTGTCTTCTTCTCCTCTTCTCTGAGCGATGTCAGCTCGCTGCTGCCGCCTGTGGCCGCTGGCGGAACTGCAGGGCTGGGATCCGCCTGTACAAAACAGAACAGAATAGCGCGCCACACCATCTGTGCTGGAATAAAATATAAATATTAAACAGGAGAAATATTTAAAAAAATAAATAAGAGAAAGACATGATGATTGTGATCCGGACGAATCTGGACAGGATCAGGATCACCGTGATCACACAGTGACTTATAAACCAAACAGGAAGCCATAACGAAGCCTCCACTGTTTCCACACTTTCTACTTCAGTAATATTAGCTGATAAGGTAATATTTCTATACAACATCTCATAGGTTTATGTATTTTATATGTCATATATAGTGTATATGTAGCACACAATCGTAAAGAAATGAAACATGCAGTCAACTGAGCCTTGTGGCACAATTCATTGTAAGAAGTTACGAACTAAGAATGTTAAAGGCGATCACATTAGACAAGATGAAGGTGTTCGCGTTGCAGGTCGAGCTCAGTGCCGTGAACAGGAAGAGAAATGCTGGTGTTTGCTTATTCTGCAGCTTCTCTCGTCTCTGGTTTTTGTGGTGGTGCAGTTTTTATTTCAGGCAGTATGTTATGAGGAAGGAGCTGATGAAGTATTCCATTAATCACAGTTAACATCACACCTGAAATATTTCATTAAGAATCTTTTATTGTGTGTGAAGTTTGGCGCCCCCTGCAGCCCAGATAAATCCACTGCACCTGGATCAGAACGATAGCATAGAATAACTTTATTTTCCATATCGATGGAAATTTGTTTCCAGTTCATCAACGGATCAATCGAGTCACTTCATATCAACCCATATTTACACATGTATGTACATATGTACATATACAAAACTTCAGCGCAACAATACACATCCCAGCATCTCGTTATTCAGCACACTGACTGATGTTGGCACAAAGAACCTTTTTACTAACTAGAGTCGTCCTAACGCTGTCCTGAGCAGAGGTGGACAGTAACAGCTCTGATGCTCTGCAGGTGGACAAGTCTGTGCTGGAGAAGGTGGGGAGGCACGACCTAGTTGAGAGTCTGGAATGCATGAGCAACAACACAGGTGAACCCACAGCACAGGAGCAGCTCAGCTCTTCCTGGCCTGATTTAATCTGATAATTTAAATCTGAAAGTTTCTTTGTTTTCAGAGAGTTTTCCACTGCAGGAAGCAGGAAGTCTTTTATATCCTGGGTGGGATGTTATCGGGTCAGCACTTTAAGCTGATGCCTTCTTAACGAAGACTGAGATCTGAATGAGATGACTCCTTCCTTAAATTGTTCCTATGAAGTAAAACAGGTCAAAGATTTGATATCCACCTTTGTTGTTGATGCACTAACATGAACAAACATTTGTACTCAAGAGTTTTTTAGTGAATATTTTCCTGAAAAGTAAAATCTGCTGCAGACTGATCAGGATTCACAGCTCAGGTGTTTTGTGTCGTTTTTGTAAGCGCTCAGAGAAGAAGAAGAACCTGTTCACATATTTCTGAAGCACAAGAATGAAGCAGCTGCTGATCATGATGTGAAAGCTTCTGACGAGTCTTATTTTACACCCTCAGGTCCAATGCAGCTCGACAATCCACATCACCGTCTCAGCTGAAACCGCAGAAGATGAGCATCGTCCGACGAGCAGCTGGTACCATGGTAACAGTTTACCATGATCACATCTCCCAAATAACACAAAGAGGCGATACAGCATGTATGACACACAGTTTCACAACAAAGGATCTGAAAACCTGAGATTTCTAACTGCTCTTGTCTTTTATTCGTGTTTATTCAGCGGCTGTTAGCCAATGAAATCACATTATGCAAATAAACTGGGACAGCGGCTACTGACTACGGACAACACAATGCGAACAAAGTTACTAACAGGCAGCTAGCTGGGCTAATGCAACTTGCTGATGGAAGCTTTGCTAGCTTGCACTGTGATTGGTCATTTTTGTTATGATGCCAGGAACGCCAGTAACCAAGCGTGGAGCAGCACATCTGTGAGTCCTCCCACCAAAGCTTCAGCTCTTTGTTGACCTTTGATGATTCACACTTTGGCTTGTCGAGGCTTTAGCAGCCATCTTTGCAGGTTATATTTCTGTCTGGGGTTGTGGTTTTAGTCCTTTGGTGAATTTGTGTTAAATAAAGAGTTTGATGTGTTTGATTTCTGGGTGTGTTGAAGAGAAGCAGACCCAGCAGGACACCGTCATACACGACAGTTTATTTCAAACTAAAGTCAGGAAAATGCCCTCTTGTACAGAAAGGAATATGAAAGGAATATCTTCCCTAACAAAGTAACTTAGTTCTGCATCTGTAGTGCATAGAAACTCACTGCTATAAAAACATACATAACTATTTACAACAGTAAGAACTGTCCTGTAAAATCCACCCCTGGCCGTCATGTAGTTTTAAATCCTTTGTTCTGTGTTCAGTGGAGCCTCCCTTCACTCAGATCTACAGTTTAACAGTCGATAAAGCTTCTGCCTCTCGTTCGGAGTCGAGCGTTTCACATGCGTTTTCTATAATGTTCCATCTGCTGATGAAGCTCCATATTTATGATCATCACATCATAAAGTCTAGAGTTTGATCCAGTGTTTAATACGTTGCATGTTTTATTTAACTTAAACATACTCATGGTATCAACACTGATGTAGAAAATTATTTTGCCGTGTGAATCTGTTTCCCAGCATCAGTGAATGCAGCGCAGTGGTGGCTGCTCTGGTAGATATACCTGAACAGGTGGATGGAGATTCTCAGGATCACATGTGCAGCTGCTCTCCACAGTCTGCCAGGGAGACTCTGTACACCCTCTTTGGGTTGGTGTGACTTTCTGTGAACCAGAAAGTCACACCAAGTCATACCTTGAAGGTAAATTTCCAGTCATCTGCAGAGGAGGGTCTGAAAATTTAAAAATACTTCGAAGGATCGTGTCTGTACAGTGAAGAAGCACAGGATCCTGAGACGGTGCCATTCAATCAGGATACTGTTTGTTCTGCTGTGTTTTAGCTCATTTAAGGCGTGATGCTGAGATGCCGACATGATATACTCAGCATTTACATTTTATATATATGAAATTTATAAAAAGGGTTTTTGGGTCTAGGCAACACAGCCAGCAGGTCCCGGGTCAAAGTTTAACATCCACAGAGTGAAAAAACAAAACAAAAAGGCAACAGAAGATGAGTTCAGAGTTCCACGAGTTTCTCAAAGGGTCCTGAACCAGTCTGGTTTACTGTGAGGCATTCAGAGGTTTAACAGGACATTCACCACTTTGGTATTTTGTCTTGAAGGAGAAACAAACATGCTGGTTTCAAACCTGTCCTGGAGGTTTACCCAGGATCAGTTCCTGTGTTTCGGTCCAGAGAGCTACAAGTCTGGCAAAAGATGTCGTTGTCACATGTTTGATGGTTTTAAGGTGCCAATAAAACGTCAGGTTGGGTCTGCTCCTTTTAAAGAGGAGTGAAGAGGTTTCAGAGCCAACCCTCGGTATCAGGTGGTCCTCTCAGATTCCCACATTTGGCTCCTGGGTCAGAGAGGAGGGGGTGTGTAGGTCCAATGTCCTCGAGGGTGTTGGAAGACTCGCGTCCTCTGAGGGTTCTCGCAGGACGCAGAGTAAATTCCAGGAGTTTCCTTTTAGCTCTCTGAGAAAACAGTCGGGAACTCGTTGAGCAAGAGCTCCACAATCTGGCTCTGGAACACCATATGAATCGTCATATTTGCCGACTCAGTCTCGGGGCGAAGCAGTGTGGGTCCGAACACGATGGCGATACTCTGAACCGACATCCTGTTAGAGTCCTTGTGTTCGATCACCCTGGAGAGGCACAGACAGATACACGTTGTTTCCAAAGCAGACCTAATCACCTTCATGCTCTGCCGCTTCGTTTTTACTTGCAGACTAATTTTATTTTAGCTGACTGATTATTTGGGAGTTACAGATCTATTTCGCCATTGCCATGATCCAGTGCATTCTACACCCTTACCCAGTGTGTAACTGGGACTGTTAGGGGTTATCTGGCAGAGAGCAGGCTGGCCGAGTTAGCAGTGTTTTGGGCACTGCTCACTCCGCTGTCTGTCTGCACTGGTTCATAAAGCCTCAGAGCAAACTCACTTTCGCAGGTGTCTGAACAGCAGCTCCATGGTGTTGTGGTTCGGTAGAGGAAGAGTCTGCACCAGATCCTTCATGTAGGACACCCTCAGGCTGTAGTCTGGGACTTCTGCAAACACACACACAGCTAAGGTTCTGTACTACAACAGTTTAGAGGCATGACGGCACTTTTCGGTGTATCGCTCATCACAAACGTGTGCTGGGATTATTGCGATCTCGTTACTTTGTGTTTCTCTGTGGTCACCGTGACACCAGGAGACCTGACTGGAAGAGTCGACTGCTCGGTCAACCTCTGCACATTTACAACTTATCAGATGTAGTCGTGCAGAAGAATTATGGAAGGAGCAATTCATCGGAAGGACTGTAGATTTTGACCAGTAAATTGAGTAATCTGATATTCTTGCAAAAGAGTTTATCAATGCAATGACCCCAGAGAGATTGGATTGTGAGTTTTGGAGAAAAAGTAACACATCATAAGATAAGATAAGATAACCTTTATTAGTCCCACACGAGCTGATGTTCCGGGAGTGTCATTATAGTCTAAATATAGAGTCCACTCTTTTTAAAAATATTTAATAAAGTCTTCATCTTTAAGCAGTGATGTATTAAATCTCCAGATGTGTTCAGCTGTTCGAGTTTGCAAATATTTAATGCAGGCTAATGTTATTAGTGCTGGAAAGCCAAGAGTTTGCACAAAAACGTAAGTGAACATGAGAAAATTGTTAATGATAATCTAAGAATGCTGTCTGCTTCATTCAAAGGAATATGAGCTTCAGCACAACGAGCTGTAAGAGTAAGAAAAGTTTACTAACTGGAGTCAGAACATTGTCTCCAGTTCTCTTCAGTTTGTGTCCTGATGTCATGTTAAATGACTGTGTGGGTGATGTTCTTAATCATTACTTAGAGTTTGTGCTGTTATGGAGCCCAGTGTGATATTTTGTTTAACCCTAAAAAGAGTTATTGCGATTGCTTTAACTACAGAGGATCTTTTTATTTAGCAGACCTGGAGTGGTGAGATCCTTGGGTCATATCTAGAAAAGTGATCTTGGCGATGATGATGATGATGATGATGATGATGATGATGTGATGCGCAGTGCTGTAAGTTGTGTCGGTTCTTAACTTTGACTTGTGTTCAGATGATGTTAAAGTGGCCCTTTTTCCAGCCTGCTGTACGTCCGGCTACGCTTGTGGTGTCGTTAGAGTAAAATCATAATGTAAAAACTGCAGAATTGTCAGGATGCATGTAGAGATGGAGATCTGCAAGTAATGTCCCAGGTTTTCCTGCTTCACTGAGGAACTGTGTGTGTGCAAATGTATGCGCCGTTCCAATGAGTCTAGAAAGAGTGAAAACAGTTGGATTTACATTGTTGCTCAATCGCAGCTGCCTGATGTTTGATGTTCGATGATCGATGTGAGTCTGTGTGAGTGAAAGACAGAGCGAGCGACAGATTTTGTGTTATAAGCTTCATGTTATGGACGCACAGTGTGAGCACTCAGGTCGCATCAGAGCATCGGGCCGTATAGTGTGAGACCTGCATCGTGACCTACGAACTTCTCACCCCTGCGAGTCAATCGTGCAGTTTGAGCAGGAGCTGAATAACGCGACTGAAAAAAAAAGTGTATGCCCAGCTTTACCCTCCTTCAGGTAAGAGCTGGGTTAAAGACATAAGATAAAAACACGAGTAGACCAGGGCTACTGCAGGTCTGGTACAGTGTGTGACATTTCCTTTGCTGTGTATTAACATGTATGTGTCAAACAGCGTGTGTACTGACGGATGGCGGCGATGAACTTTTCGAAGACGCTGAAGGGAAACAGCGGCTCTGGAAGCTCCCGCAGGAAAAGCTTGAGAGCGCCGGTGATCACGTGAATCTCCTCCCACTGTCCGTCCTCCAGGTCCAAGTGCTCCTCTGCAGAAACAGAGGACAGCTTCAGTCTTCTGAAACCAAACTTTAGATCAAACAGACTTTGGGTTCAGATCCATCTGTTAGACGCGAACAGCTTCGTGTTGCCGCCGCAGGTCTGAACGATCCATCAGACCGTTTGAATCCAGGGAGAAATCACGTGACCGTTACCGAACATGAACTGAGTCAGCGACGCATTACCGTGGTCGGCTTTGTGTCGTAGTTTCTGGATCACGGCTAGGTTTCCGCTCACTCTGTAGATCCCGTCCACGTCCAGACCTGAACACAGCGAGTGAAGCCAGTTAGTAGACAAACACCTCTGTCCAGTTCATCAGTCGCTGGGTTACACCTTTAAGAATTGTTTCATTTCCACCTTAGACAAAAACAACATCTGAATTCTGTTGCACAACACTTCACCATAAATCCCTGTTTCAGTGCTGTATGGCTGCAACATCATGTTAGATTCAGTACGACTACAAATCCAAGCTAATGAGCGAAATTGACCCACCTTCAACCATTAAATCACAACACGATGTGAGCCTTAACACACACACACACACACACACACACACACACACACACACACACACACACACACACACACACACACACACACAGTGGGGCAAAAAAGTATTTAGTCAGCCACCGATTGTGCAAGTTCCCCCACCTAAAATGATGACAGAGGTCAGTAATTTGCACCAGAGGTACACTTCAACTGTGAGAGACAGAATGTGAAAAAAAATCCATGAATCCACATGGTAGGATTTGTAAAGAATTTATTCGTAAATCAGGGTGGAAAATAAGTATTTGGTCAATAACAAAAATACAACTCAATACTTTGTAACATAACCTTTGTTGGCAATAACAGAGGTCAAACGTTTACTATAGGTCTTTACCAGGTTTGCACACACAGTAGCTGGTATTTTGGCCCATTCCTCCATGCAGATCTTCTCGAGAGCAGTGATGTTTTGGGGCTGTCGCCGAGCAACACGGACTTTCAACTCCCGCCACAGATTTTCTATGGGGTTGAGGTCTGGAGACTGGCTAGGCCACTCCAGGACTTTCAAATGCTTCTTACGGAGCCACTCCTTTGTTGCCCGGGCGGTGTGTTTTGGATCATTGTCATGTTGGAAGACCCAGCCTCGTTTCATCTTCAAAGTTCTCACTGATGGAAGGAGGTTTTGGCTCAAAATCTCACGATACATGGCCCCATTCATTCTGTCCTTAACACGGATCAGTCGTCCTGTCCCCTTGGCAGAAAAACAGCCCCATAGCATGATGTTTCCACCCCCATGCTTCACAGTAGGTATGGTGTTCTTGGGATGCGACTCAGTATTCTTCTTCCTCCAAACACGACGAGTTGAGTTTATACCAAAAAGTTCTACTTTGGTTTCATCTGACCACATGACATTCTCCCAATCCTCTGCTGTATCATCCATGTGCTCTCTGGCAAACTTCAGACGGGCCTGGACATGCACTGGCTTCAGCAGCGGAACACGTCTGGCACTGCGGGATTTGATTCCCTGCCGTTGTAGTGTGTTACTGATGGTGACCTTTGTTACTTTGGTCCCAGCTCTCTGCAGGTCATTCACCAGGTCCCCCCGTGTGGTTCTGGGATCTTTGCTCACCGTTCTCATGATCATTTTGACCCCACGGGATGAGATCTTGCGTGGAGCCCCAGATCGAGGGAGATTATCAGTGGTCTTGTATGTCTTCCATTTTCTGATGATTGCTCCCACAGTTGATTTTTTCACACCAAGCTGCTTGCCTATTGTAGATTCACTCTTCCCAGTCTGGTGCAGGGGCCCGTTCTTCGTACCTCGCTTACTACATCCAAGATCAAATCATCACGCTAACTTTGAGCTCGCTAATCCGGTTCTCCGAACACACCTGCTGTTGACGATTAGTACAGCTGGATGAAGTAATGTGAGATCACTGGGTGGCTTAACAGGGGCTACGCATCGATAGTAGAAACATTGATCGGCAACCCTCTGATTGGTCGGCGAAAATGTCGAAGGAGCGCGCTCGGTATTTTTCGGCAGCAGAGGAAGAACCCTTGAGTGAGGGATTTCAGGAGTTTCAGAGTTTAATTAAAACGCAAGGGAACACTGCAAAGGCTGCAAAAGCAAGGAGAGAGGGCTGGCAGGAAGTTGCTGACAAATTAAACTCGTAAGTGATTTAATAATAACAATAATAATGGAGTGGATTTATATAGCGCTTTACAATGCCACAATGCCTCCACCAGTGTGTGAATGTGAGAGTGAATGAATAGTGGCATTGTAAAGCGCTTTGGGTGCCTTGAAAAGCGCTATATAAATCCACTCCATTATTATTATTATTATTCAGTCACTCTCGCATTCAGACACTGGTGGAGGCAGCTACGGTTGTAGCCACAGCTGCCCTGGGGCAGACTGACAGAAGCGAGGCTGCCATATCGCGCCATCGGCCCCTCTGGCCAACACCAGTAGGCGGTAGGGTAAATCTATTATATTATATTACATTATATTATATTATATTATATTACATTATATCCTCTTTCACATTAGAGCCACAACAGGACCCACTAGAACATGGGAACAAGTAAAAGTGGAATATAAGAATATGCTACAGAATGGTAATATTTATCACTTATATTGCTTTTAGTCTCTTGGAAAGAGACCCTGAAATAATCTGTTTGTTTATAACAGCAACCAAGAAAAGGGCAGAGCAAACAAAGACAGGTGGTGGTCCTGCACCCCCTCGTCAACAAGTTGGTTAAGTGAATAATACCCTCACGGGAAAATCGATATCTCTCTATGAGCACACTGTCGCGCTGAGCTAAAGGATCCTGTCTGTCCCGCAATATACGCTGAATTCTGAAAACTCTCCTTATCAATCTTGCACCTTCCGCAATGGGCTGCTCGCGTAAACGGACAGGACATGGCTGCGACAGGCTTCCCAAATCCACCTTCGCTTTTATAGCCGTGGTCTCTCATCTTGATTACACGAAGTAATTTACTATTACTACTCTGAAATATGAATTGAATCTGAAATAATCAAATACATGGAATAGAATGATTAATAGTACATTTCCCTTTTTTTAGGAAATGACCTGTATGTATCTGTGTGAAATCAATAAAAGGATCAAGTGCTGCATTATCTTTACATTGATGTTATTTATTTATGGTGAAACAGTGGTGGAATATTGTTGTTGCTTTCGTATGAATGAAGCGGACATACCTGCGTGGCCGCGATCTAATCCTGTTTACATAAAGTAAGCCTGCTCCCGAGCAGGTTTACGCTTACGGCTCTGTTGCTATGACAGCAAGTCCCGGATGAGCTTCGGGGAACCGAACGATCCAAGATCAGGCGAAAACGTCAACAATCTCATCCAGCTAACTTACTTAGCGAGGTACGAAGAACGGGCCCCAGGTCTACAATACTTTTCCTGGTGTCCTTCGAAAGCTCTTTGGTCTTGGCCATGGCGGAGTTTGGAGTCTGACTGTTTGAGGCTGTGGACAGGTGTCTTTTATACAGATGATGAGTTCAAACAGGTGCCATTCATACAGGTAACGAGTGGGGGACAGAAAAGCTTCTTACAGAAGACGTTACAGGTCTGTGAGAGCCAGAGATTTTCCTTGTTTGAGGTGACCAAATACTTATTTTCCACCCTGATTTACGAATAAATTCTTTACAAATCCTACCATGTGGATTCATGGATTTTTTTTTCACATTCTGTCTCTCACAGTTGAAGTGTACCTCTGGTGCAAATTACTGACCTCTGTCATCATTTTAAGTGGGGGAACTTGCACAATCGGTGGCTGACTAAATACTTTTTTGCCCCACTGTAAACACACGTTTTGATGTGCCTTGATGCATGCTCAATCATCCAGGTAAGTCAATCCCAAATAGGGATGGGTACCGGTATCCGGTGCCATGATGGCACCTAATCCCAAAAGGTTGATTGTTCATCTGAATGTTTCTCACACTGAAAACGTTACGTCCAGATGAACAGTTAACCTTTTGGGATGTTTTGTTGTGCGTTTCCTGTAGCGCGTGGGTAACATGTGTGCCTCCGTCACCTCTGCGCTCCACTGTCCTGATGCACTTCTCCACAAACTTGGGGATGGTGCTGTGTTCTCGGTGGCACAGAGTGTCCAGGTGGCAGCCAAAGACGTTGTCTGGAAGACATTTCCAGTCTGATCAACGAGCTGCATGTTTCTGTGTCATCAGGCTTAGCATCATTTTACAGTTTTCATATCGTCTACATCGTGATTCACTCTTGATAAACTCATATTCGGATGCATTACTGTTTTACTATGTTTTTCTGTTCATCTCTGGATCTTGTATTTACCCGTGCGCTGTGCACATGTTGATGTAAATGGGTTAACTCAGCTGCTAATTTCACTCATTAAACTAACACCAAATGAATATACAGGTGAGTCTGTTGTTGTAGCGAGTTAGCTTTGGATCACTGAGCGGGTTCATGCAGGTAAACATCTGCATCTGATAGAAAAGTCAATGATATTCACAGTTTGTAGCATTTAAAGGTCGGTGCATGTGATCGGGAGGCCTTTTTACCTCTGATGTATCCTCGCTCTTTGACGCTCTGCAGAGTCGGCCTTCGCTGCAGGAAGCGTCGCAGTTTGGACCGAACTCGCGTCTGCTCCGTGTCAGCTCCTGATGGGATCCTGCTCGCTGAAGATGCAGCAGAAGAAGAAAGTGTTCAGTGTTACTATGACAACCACTGTGCAATACCTGCCAATAAAACGTTCTTATTAATAAACTTATTCCATCACTCTGTGGGTCATTTTGAAAAGACATCAGAAACACCAGCTGGTAACATGTTTCCGCTCAGGGCCATCCTGTGCTCCTTTCCTGAGCTTTTAATGCTTCAGACCTTCATCAGGCCGAGTCTGCACAGATGTTGGAGATGGTTAAAGTTCAAAGACTCACATATCGATCTCCTGTCTTTGTCCTCTTTGTCTGAAGAACCATCGTCTTCACTGTCTGATAGGTGCTCCTGGTCCTGAAAGCAGACTTCACTGTAAGCCAGTTCGCTCTGAAACAAAGAGCCTGAACGAGGCACGAGGCTTCGAAGGATTACCGGTCTGTGTGCTCCGTCTGGCACCAGCTGTCCGATGGTGTCCTGGATCACTTTGAGCCAGTCGCTGATGATGCTCTCCTTGTCGTACTGCATCAGATACTCGCAGCCCTGACGTGTCTTCAGCTGCACACAAACACCACAGTGGTCTTCATCAAGCAGGTAAGAAGGGAAGCTGATGTAACTGGGGTAAAAAGTACCTCTAGAACGTTCTTCTTGGATGACTTGTCTTTGCAGGCCCAGCTCACCGAAGCTCCTCTGAGTTCAACGGTGTATTCTGGAACAATCTGTGACGCTTTGCTCTGAGGGAAAACAAGTCATCATCATCCTCCTCCTCATGGCCGTCATAATTATAAGTTATAATAAGTTATATAGTCATGTGGTTCGTGTATTTTGACTTTTGTTGCCATGATGCCAGGTCTCTCTTGGAAATGAGATTTTTAATCTCAATGAGATTTTTTTCACCTGGATAAGGACTAATAATAAAAGTAATCATCATCCTCATCCTTCTCATCATCATCATCCTCATTCTCCTCCTCCTCATTGCCGTCATAATCATCATCTTCATCATAACCTCCCTCCTAATGTTCGTTCCTCCGAGTCCACCCAGTCTTTTAAATTGCGTCTTAAAACTTTAGTCTGGCTTTTGATTCAAACTACTTTGTTACTTCGTGGCTAGTTTTTGTTTCAAACAGTTGTATATTGTTTCCTTTTAACTCTTTCTTTTCATTCTGTCTTGTGCTTTTGCTCTGACCGACTCTGAAGCACTTTGGTCAACTTTGTTGTATTTTTATTTGCAATAGAAATAAAGTTGATTTTTTATTTTTTATTACCTTCCTCCTCCTCCTCATCATCACCATAGTTTAATAGCACAATAGGATCAATGATTCATGGATGGAAATCTAAAGTTTCTATATCGTAGCCATTTATTAATGCTGGCGGTATTGTTTGTGTTTAATAACTCATTGAATTCCTTCTCACAAGTTAGTTTTTCTCTGTTTGCCTTGTTCATTTATTAGATCAATCTAAGTCTTCCACATATGAAATCCAAACATTTCTCAGGTATTTAGTCCTGAGAAATGTTATTACTACAGAGAGTAGAAAACACAAGTAATGGTTCGAGGCAGAAGGTGCATTAGGGTGTTTGTCCTTTGTCACGTGGTGTGAGCAGAATCATCTGCAGCTCAACGTGGCAAAGACCAAGGAACTGATCGTGGACTTCAGGAAGACCAGGAAACACTTGACCCCTGTTTCAATCCAGGGGGTCAGTGTTGACATTGTGGAGGACTATAAATACCTTGGAGTACACATTGACAATAAACTGGACTGGGCTAAAAACACCACAGCACTTTACAGGAAGGGCCAGAGTCGTCTCTATTTTTTGAGGCGACTGAGGTCCTTCAACATCTGCCAGAAAATGCTCAGGATTTTCTATGAGTCTGTTGTGGCCAGTGCGATCCTCTATGCTGTTGCATGCTGGGGGAGCAGGCTGAGGGTCGCAGATGCCAACAGACTTAATAAACTGATCCGTAAGGCCAGCAATGTTGTGGGGATGGAGCTGGACTCCCTCAAGGTGGTGTCGGAGAGGCGGATGCTGTCCAAGATAAAGACAATGTTGGATAACACCTCCCACCCACTCCATGACATGTTGGTCAGTCACAGGAGCTCGTTCAGTGAGAGACTGAGATTACCGAAAAGCACCACTGAACGACACAGGAAATCATTCCTGCCTGTGGCTCCCTGTACAACGCATCCACTTAACACACTGTTTACTGCTACAGCTACACATGTTTCTTTTCCAGCTATTTATTTATAAGTGACTTATGTATGTATGTATGTATGTATGTATGTATGTATATATATGTATATATTGTACTATTCTTAGTTAGCGTATTGTCTGTCTTGTCTTAATGTTGGTTTAAAATGGAGCACTGTAACAAAAAATAATTTCCCCCAGGGATCAATAAAGTATTCTGATTCTGATTCTGATTCTGATTGAGCTCCTGTTGGACTCTGTAAACTGATTCTTACTGCATTCCCGGCTGGTCGGGGGTCTTTATGGAATGTGAGGATCCCTCCATGCAGGACAGTCCACGACTGGCTCCAGTTCTTCCTGTCCAAAAATCAGCAGACACAGTTACCTCCGACAAAACCCACAGAACAGATACGAGCACACACCTTACCTTTACAATTGTTGTGCTCTCACCTGATCTTTTTTCCATTTTCAGCCACTTTAGTCTTGTTGAGAATCCCTGCTTTCTCCAGCAGGTGTCCCTGTAGGAATGCAGACACACAGCTGAGTCCTCA
The DNA here is from genome assembly GCF_963969265.1 of Rhamphochromis sp. 'chilingali'. Lineage (NCBI taxonomy): Eukaryota > Metazoa > Chordata > Actinopteri > Cichliformes > Cichlidae > Rhamphochromis > Rhamphochromis sp. 'chilingali'. The sequence goes on from NC_137942.1 coordinate 427,351, forward strand.
GGTTACCTGCTTTGAAATGTGACTCCTCTGCAAACACGGGAGTGGTGAGGGTCTAATGAAAGGCCTTTTATCAGCCTGTCTCATTTCATCCATCAGTCTGATCAGTGCTGGAAACATTTTTAAATACCTGAAAATCTTTCCAGGAACCAAACTCAAGGATTTATGTGATTATTCAAGGACACCTAAAACATTCTCGGCGGACAGAGGACCTCCTCACGGACACAAACAAGGCCTCGAGAGACCTCTTTGCATCCCTAATTAAAACATGACTGAACTTTTCATCTGACAAAGGAGGAGTTTGCTTTCAGGAAACACAGGAGGGACTTTACTACCACGTGAACCAAAGCTTCTCCACAGCAGCCATTTTCACAATCCACTGTGTTACTCATGCATTAATCAAGGTTGAGCCTTGAAACTCCCACTGCCCTCGTGCTGCTGATGCTCTCCTCTCTGCGAGGCGGTCAGCTGATGCAGCACACCTGTACCTTCAACTTGATAAAAGCTGGCCCAGGTGTGGTGACTTTTATTCATTCAGCAGAACTTACTGTGAGTTTGTTTTTAATAAATTCTACTTCATGTAATGTTGTCATGCACACACTTCTTGTTGTTTAGCTTGAGGCAGTAACACATGGAGTGGTGTCTGGGAGGGTAAACTCCTTTGGTAAGCTTACCGCTTGAGTCATAGTTAATGGCCAGCTTGCTTTGAAGTCTGCAACTATTAAACTTAGCGTTTGTTGATTTTAGCATTGGGTCCAAGATTTCTGGGAGTGTTTGGTTTTGGTCCTTGGCTCGTCATCAGAGACGATCTGCACATCTGCACATGGGGTGTTCACGGACACTGGGATGCACACAGCAGCATCTTCTTTTCATCTGCTCTCAGTTTTTATGTCTTAAACCATTTTCCTCATGAACTCTGGACAATGTGCACATGTTTCCTTTGCAGGTGGTTTCCTGTTTTATTTGTTGGTGCTCCTTTGAACATTGCACAGAGTGAGTGAAGCAGCAGGTCAAAGACCAGCTACGTTCGTGTATAGAATCAGGCCAGGAATGTCTGCTGAGGCTACAGGAGAAGTAGGAGGACCACCAAAGTGTGGTGTGAACCTGTGGACAAAGTCTGATTCCGTGTGCACACCAGCCTCCAGTGTGGACACAGTCAGAGATGCTGTAGTTACCAGAACTAACAGCAGGGCCATAGAAAGAGACCAATCAGACCCTCAGACCCGTTAATGTGTGATGGATCGGTGTTATTGAGCGATTTAAGGGTTAGTGGAGAAACACTGAGCAACTTTCTGGGCAAATTCAGCCTTACAGTAAAAATCTAAACACCGATAAACACACTTGAACTTCATGGTGTCAGGAAAAATCTTTCTAAATGTTTAACACGTAATACTGAGGAAGCACAGCAGGTGGCGCTGTCAGTCTGAACTGCCCAAAAAGTTCCCGTCAGGCAGTGGTTAGTAAGATGTTAATGTGATGAGTTAGTGGAACCACATCTACTGGAAACCTTCACTAATCTTCCCAACAGCCAATCAGGTGCCAAGACCTACATGCTGTGAGCTGGACCCTGTGCTCTGATTGGACAGATTCCTCTTCAGTCTGCACCTATTAGAGAGCTTGATGGGGGAGAACAGGATGACATCAGATCGACAAATGAACGAATGGATGAGCGGGAACGAGCGAGTCAATGCGAATGAATGGAGCCGTGATAGTGACACAGGTAAGTGTCTACCTGTGGACTGTCGGGGGAGGCGTGTCTGCTTATCATGTCAGTGTGATCGGAGAAGTTCCTCCGGTGGCCATGGGAACACGTCTGAAACCCAGAAACCAGTTAAAGTCTGTGTGACGCAGGCCTAAAAAGGTTGTTGCTGTACCGTAAAGTTTTCACTCACGTCTTCTCCCATGCTGACTCTCAGCTTCCTGGCCTGCAGCGATGCTCCGTCCTCACAAACTCCATTTCCCATCAGACTTTGGGGCACTGAGGGAATCTGTAACAGTCAGCAAACCAATGGATTAATGCAAATAAAAAGCAGACACACAGATGGCGCTGACCAACTGATTACCTGAGGATCCTTCAGGTCCAGGTGAGCTCTGGGTATCAGGCCCAAGCTCTGCTGAGGATGCTGTGGAGAGAAAAAGGCACAAATGTGGGAGAATATTCGGAACAATCCAAGGACTGTCATTGATGGGTGGCAATGAACCGTGTGCTCAGTCTGTGTGTGTGGTACCGTTCTAAAGTTGGCGTTGTTGTCTTTATGGTCGCCTACAGGATAGTCTTCCTCTGGCAGGGGAGGCTTTCAGTAATCAGAGTAAGAGGAGTCATTGGAGGAAGTTCACCATTTTAATCAAACAACCCTGAATCCTCATTAACACAAAGACCACCTGTTCACTAAGCATCACCTGATACAGCTGATAAAATATCAGATGGATTTCAGTTTTTCAGCTGTTGAAGTGACATTTTGACATATTTCACAATTTAAAAAATGACTAAGTTTGTTGTTCTAGTTTCTGTTCTGACTTTGAACCTGGTCATCGTTTTAAACTGGGTCGTACCGGGCCGCCCTCGTGCTTCCTGTGGGTTGCAGATCCAGGTGGGGGTGACGGGGAGGATGGCTCAGGTAAATTCCAGGATGTGGTTCGTGTGCTGCGGTTGAAGTAGTAAGGTCTCCCTGAGACTTCATCAAACACCTTCTCCCAGCCACCAGAGCCCTGACGGGAAGCACGACGACATCACTTTGAGGACCTGATAATGGACTGGGGGGTTATGAAGGCAGTGATTCAAACCTGAGAGGAGGCGGGGGAGATGGAGGTCAGCTGACCCCCTTCTTTTCCCTTGGACCGGTCCAGGTCTCTAACCGGCACGGGTGGAGGATTGCGAGAGTTGTTCATGTGGTTGGTTCCAGGCTGCCTCCCGCTGTCCTGCTCAGTGTGGCCCTGCACAGAGGTCAGCACAGCAGGACTGTCTGCTTTGGTTCTGTCATCAGATTTGTTGTTGTCACTGCATTTATACTTCCTGCTTTCCTCCTTCACACTCTTACATGTTCTGTGTCGTACTCTGATCTTCATTGTAATCACATTTTTGTATTTTTAATGAAATTGTACATTTTTCCTGCTTTACTTTATTCCTCTGCTAAACTTACAAATCCTTCATTTCAAGTCAAGTCAAGTCAAGTTGGCTTTATAGTCACTTCAACCATATACAGTCAGTACACAGTGAGGCGAAACAACATTCCTCCAGGACCAAGGTGCTACATGCAACATAAATTTACAACATAAATTAACAGAAAACACTAAACTAGCTAACTAAGAGGCCTAGTTAGCTGCTAGCAGAGACAAGACAGACTGACCTAACATAAATTACAGCATAAATTAACAAAAACTAACTATCTAAGGAAGCCTTTTTTTTTTTTTTTTGTTAACAGACAGCAGACAACAAAGTGCACGTGCAAATGTGCAAACATGAGCAGCAAAGTGACAGTGTGACAAAAAAACACAACGTAACATAATAAAAAGGTTTTGTGATGATGAGTTGAGGCAGTGGAGGAACAGTAAACATTCCTTAGTGTAGCAGCAAAAATTAGGAAGTAAAGAAGTTAGTGCAGAAAGTCCAGTAATAATATTGTGCGAAAGAGCATTTACAGGTTGGTGTGTACGATGGTTTGGTGGTGTAGGTCAGTGTGTTTGCGCTTGTGTTGATTAGTCAGTCCAGTCTCAATGTTTTGAGGTAGTTGAGTTAAGCTGAGTGATAATGTTTGTGTGTGTGTGTTTATCAGTCCATTTGTTTATAGATTTAATTTTATATACAGTTCTTTGGGTGTAATTCCTACCCTTTGGTTTATTTATTCCACTGTTTAATATTACTTATACAAACTTTAAGTAGTTCGTGCTCTGTACAATGATGATCAGGCCTGTCTTCTGCTGTTTGCACACTAGAAGTTAAAACTTGTCTGTGGCTGTGGACCAAATTCACTAATCCAGCGGTCCCCAACCGTGTTTTGCCCCACGGACAGTTTAATGTCAGACAATATTTTCATGGACCGGCCTTTAAGGTGTTGCGGATAAATACAACAAAATAAAAGGATACGACCAAGACAAAAACTGGTATTTTGTAAATATAATAATAAACGTGAATTCACTGTGTGATTGTGTAACTTTATTAGCAGCGTCCTCCTGAAATGCACCAACAACAGAGTAACATCCTCTCTGCCCCTTAATGCTCTGGTCACTATGGTAACGTGTAAATATTTTTTTTCTGGGAAGACCCAGGCAAACCGAGTTAACGATAAAATATGGTAAATGGCCTGTTTTTGTATAGCGCTTTACTAGTCCCTAAGGACCCCAAAGCGCTTTACACATCCAGTCATCCACACATTCACACACACATCCACACACACATTCATACATTCACACACTGAAAACCATAAATTTCACACCCGAGTCTACGCTCTCATGGTCCGGTAGCGGGCCGTGGCCCGGGGGTCGGGACCGCTGCACTAATTCACAGAAAAATACTGACGACATAAAATATATAAAACGTCTTAGACTCATATGTGACACCTGAAACAATCTCATCAGGCTACAGTGATAGTTGGCTACAGACATGAGAGAAAGGGGCACAGGGCTCATGGATGCCTGCTCAACCAGTAAGACAAACTGGTGTCCAGTAACTGGTCACCGGATCCCTGTGGAACAGACGCCACATGCTCATATTACAGCTGATAAAACTTTAAGTACCTCTGAGCTGCACACAGCGGTGAGTTTGGAGTGGAACACAATGGAAGGTCAGAGTGACGATGGCAGAGAAATCCAACGAGCCATTCGTACAAATGTTCTCCAGATACGCTTTGTTTGTAACGCTGCCATCACTAAACTTTGTTGACCACTTACATTGGTGTGTAATCTGTCGCTACAGCATGATGAAGCGCACTACCTCAGCTGTGCATCATCAGCCTTCAGCCCTTCTTCTGTCTGGACCGTCGTCTCCTGTCACGTCACTCCCAGCAATCATCGTTTTAGGAAACGAGCGTACACATCATCTACGTCTCGCTCAAAATGGATTTTTCTGATTTCGTCCGATTCTGAAATCTTAGATTTCTGCTCTTCCTTAGTGTGTTTAATGCTAGCTTAGCTGAGCTTTTATGTGTTATCCAGTGCTGCTCTTTTAATGCCGCCGTGGTGTCTGACCTGTCGTTTACCTTCGAGTTCATTTAGATTTCAGTCACTTCCTGTGCTGTCACACTGCTTTGAATCCAGTGTTTTAGTAACTCCAGGGCTGCTGCCCGATGGCAGCTTTAACTCAGTAAATGCAATTACTTTCTTTTCTTTTTGTAATCCTGATGCACTGTTAAGAAAAGAACCAGATGTTGTTCCTGCAGCCTCAGCTGCCCGTCCTGCGCCCCCGCCTTCTCTACCACACCTGCAGTGTCGCTTATGGACGTGGCGTCCTGCAGCTGCTGGACTATCAGCGTCACCTGAAAGGACGTCTCATGCAGGACACGAGCAAAGTGTTGGAAGGAGAGAGTAAGGCTGAGGATGGGCAACTCTCAGTCTGTGCCTGGATTGAAATAACTTTTTTATCCACAAGTCCAAACGCCTACTGCAGATGTGTCCTCGTGTTCAGTAAGACTTTAAGTGTAGCGTTCAGTTTGTGTTGTTTGTCCGGCTCCTGAAAAGCTCGGAGAACTTTCACTTTTATCACAAGATGTTGGAAACTGCACAGAAGGTAAACATTATTTCGTGATGCCAGGCTCATGATACAGCTGAGGCATGTTGTCTGTACAGAAACAGTCGCGTGTGCAGAGCGAGGCGTCTGAAACAGAAGTGAGCAGCTGCTCGTGGATGTGGGGCAGAAATGTCACAGAAATGTGCACGTAGACCGTGGAGCAGATAGTCCATCCATGAACACTGGCACAAACTTCTGTCAGAGCACGCTACCGATCACAACCACATTCACTTCCTCTTACAAAGCTCTTCACAATAAAACAGGAAACCTGTGAAAATGAACCATATATCATGCAAACACTCTTTTCAATATTTTAAACCCATTTTACTCCTTTTAGAAGGAATTCCTGCATTTTTCTAAATATCGATTTGAACCTGTAAGCGTATGGGTTCACCATGTGAACCGCACTCATCATCTCTGTTCTTGCACTTCTTTTCCTCAGCTGCACGTCAGCTTCTTTCATCTGTCCTGATAGTTTAGCTCTCGTCTACATTCACATTCCTTTCATGCAGAGTCTTTTGGCGCTGCTGCTTCATCTCCGTTTGGTGTTTAAGTGACCCGAACACAAAGATGAACTCAAAACACACCTGGAAAGGTCAAAGGTCGCCTTACCTGCAATCGGTCCTGTGCGCTGACTGGGCAGTTGGGGCTGGTCATGCCCAAGGAGGTAGAAGATGATGGGCTGTGGTCTGATGTTGAGAGGGAGTGGTCTGTGGGAGGTGGAGAGGAGAGGGAGGAGCCAGAAGGGCCCTGAGGCGGAGCCAATTTCTTCAGAGATGGGACGTTGGCGTAGATGGGCGACAGAGGGTCGGGCAAGCTTTGGTCCTACAGAGAGAGAGAGGATTTCTTCAACCACACCGTCAGACACAAAACAACACACTCTGAGTCGAAGCTGTGACATGTTCACAGTGTGGATTCGTCACAGTGTTTAGACCTCCTGCATGTGACATAACCCGACGACCGGCCGTGTCCTTCCTTCTTCATCTGGACGACAGAGCGCTCTGTGCTGCACGCCTCAGAGCCTCAAGTCATAAAACTATGGAACACAGACAACTATGAGCCCATTTAAAGCCCACCCCCAACCATCACCCACACACGGCAGCATGGCGGTGATGTTATCATCCTGATGGAGATCCAGCTTCATCCGCCTAACTTTCTCCTCAGAGTGAAAAGAATCATTGCAGAAAGCCGAAAATCTGTTTTTAATAAAGTTTACGGGGTTCCCACACCTCTTTTTTTTTTTTTTTTTTTTTTTTTGCCTGTCCCGTTTGGCTCTTTTGCATCAGAATTGTTGTCTAAAGGCAAAGAAAGATGCCCAACGGATTTACTTTACCAAACGGACCATCCCAGCCTTGTCGTAATGGTCCATTTGATTCACCTTTTATTGTTTATTTTATTTTCACTTACTGAATACGGGACAGACTTGACTGGGGGAAAGAAGGGGAGAAAGAAAGAGGGAAAGAGAAACAGCTGAGAAGAGGGACGGGGGAGAAGGGCAAAAACCAAAAACCAACAGAACGGGCAGAGAAAAAAAAATGCATATATCAATCACCTGGATCACCTGCTGAGAAAGAAAAAAGAAAACAAGCAGAAGAGAACAAGAGTAATAGAATAAACAACATCACAATGATATATGGGAATATGACAGTAAATACTAAATGTTAAACATTATTGTGCAGCACATAAGATCAACAGAACACAGTGTGCTTTGAGGTAGGAGCCAAAAAGGGTGTAGTTTGTGGGTGTGATCACCCGTGTGTACACCTGTGAGCATGGACGCGCTTGTTTTTTTTTAAAAAAGGTTCCTTCATGTAATGATCTGCTAGAGGGTGTGGGGGGGCCACAGCCCCGTCCTCCAGGGCATGAAGCAGGTATGGAGGAGATCAAAACTCCAGACATCCAGAGGCCCCCAGAACACAAGAGACCAAGGAAGACCAACAGAGGGGCAGCTGCGCCACTGTCCCGGGTTCCCACAACTCTGCAAGACAGAGGAGCGCAGAGAAGACCACGGGTCCAAAGAGCGAGCGTTAGCAAAGAGCGAGCGTTAGCAAAGAGCGAGCGTTAGCAGGGCTGCAGAGCGAGTCCTTACAGAGACGCTCAGAGCACGGCGACCCACCGAGGACAAAGTCCCCGCTAAACAAGCAGGAACCTGCTGGAGCGTCGGCCTCATTTACGGCAATCATCTGCTGCTGTACAGGAAGAGCTCCCCCCAGGGTTTATAAACAAACACACACACAGTGACTTGCAGTCATTTCCTGCAGACTTTCACTAAGCCTCACGTCTGATTGAGGAAGAAGATCTGGATGTTTTCAGTCTTCAGGGAGTCGAGTCCTCGTGGTGATGAAGACGTTTCACATCTCCACAACACCACAGATACACCGAGTTCTGATAAAACTCATCATCATCCTGAAGATGTTGGAGGTGATTCACCTTTGCCAAGATTTCCTCCTCTGAGCAGGGAGCAGACAGCTTCCTGTCACACTGAGGAGGCGAGTGTGGCCACAGGGAAACAAAGAAAGTGTTACATTTCACTTCAGGTCACTTCCATTAAAGCCGCCGGGTACGACTCCGGTGAGGCTCCACTGCTCAGCAGGCATTCTCGTTATCATTAACTAAACTTTACTCATCATTAATGCTTGCAGACCGACTGGTCAGTGTGCTGGGCTTCGATGTTAAACACTGACTCATTATTACTGATGCATAGACTCACAGTTACAACCTGGCACTGGCACTGGCACAGCACGGCACAGGTGGAGCAGGAATACTCCACAGGAGGATTACTCCATGGGAGTAACCTGCACATTTAGTCATCACCACCGGTGACTGGGGCAGCCCTGCAGCCCTGCAGTGTTTATCGACTGCAGCGTCACGTTAACCTGAAAAAATCTGCTCTCCTGCTTTACTGCGACAAGCTCCGTATGCTCTGAACCTGCAGCTGCACGCAGGGAAACAATGACAACATCTCTATCCAGCATCAAAGTTTAATGCAGCATGTCTGGACTTACCCATAATGCATCTGTGGTTGTTTCAGTATCACCAAAGTGTGTCCTGCATCAAACCTCACCAGGAACAACTCAGAAAGTCTTCTAGACTCCGTTTGTGTTTAGACTGCACAGGCTGTAGCCCCACCCCCTCTGATTCAGTAGCCCCGCCCCCTGTGAAGGGCAGTGTGATCAGGAGTCAACGCTGCTGAGCCAGATCACTGTTCACCGACGTCATGAAACATTTTATGACTCCATAGATCAACTTTGACGACCACCTAATTTTCTTTCTGAGTCCTGGAATCACCTGGAATTCATCAAACTTCCTCAAGTTTCCTGGAATCTTCTAATGGACATTTCCCTCAAGTCCCTGGACTCTTATCACACTTCATAAATAAGTCTTGGAGTTTTTCTAAAGCTTCAATAAATCCAACGGCCAAATCTTCTAAAAGGATTCAGCAAACACTCCAAAAACACAGCTCAAACGTCCAAACCAGCAACGTTAAACGTTCTCCGGGACTCGAACAGCTGGAGCCTGTGCTTGGACTCCCCGTTTGTCCTGGGAGCGCTGTAACACTGCAGGTCCACAGGCAGCTGCAAATGGGCATTTGCTGCCTGCAGGAAGCAGCCTGCAGCTGTCTCAAACTGCAGGAAACATGCAACTCAGAGTGTTGCAGTCCAGCAGCAGCTGTAAGCAGACACACACACACACATATGCACACACACAGAGTAAAAGCAGCCAATCAGGAGAGGATGACTTTATGACTGCCCGTTAACCAAGATGCAGAGCTTTTATTTCTGCGACTGACAGGAAGCTGGCTGACTGATGACCACAGGAGCCGGTAAAGTCCTAACGGTGCAGTGTCACAGAAAAACATCCGGCTGCAGCTCATTTAGTGCAAACACAGCAGCGCGCTCAGCCGGCCACCTCACCTGGGACACACCTGGCTTCAGGACAGCCTATGAGGAGGAAACAGCTTCAAACACGAGATGACTCAATCTGTTCCACCCTCTGGGTAAACAAACCACCTGCTGAACAACATGAAAGCAAGACATCAACTGCTAAAGGTCAAAGGTCACCCAGAAAAGAGCAGAGCTGCATTCTCGATGCTCCACCAGTCAGATAAGGAAGTCCCAGAGAGCTGATCATGTGGACGCTGAGTTTCACTGAGAGTCGTCAGACCGAAGACGCTGAAAACCTTTGAGTTCTGAAAGGAGCTGAAGGTCAGAAACACTCTGGCTGAACCCGTTCCATCTCCACGCACCAACAGCTGATTTACGGCCTGCTGCCACCCACCTTTACTGAGGCTACGTCCTCCTGCCCACACTGAGACGGCATTTTGGGTCAAGGAAAACGCAGCGTGGTGAAAACGCTCCTGAAAGCAGAAACATTTGAAAACGCCGTTTTCGCAGTGTGGACAGCGAACCCGGAGACTTTTCGAAAACGATGACACATTTCAGTCATATGATGCAGTCATGTGACCAATTAAACCAAGATAGCGGAGGGCAGTACAGCAGTTGTTTTGTTTGCAGTTTTGACAGCCCTGTTAAAGATTACAGTTGTTGCCCGTTGCTTGAACACTATAAAGCCATGCTTAGACTAAAGTAACACAACTTGAAGCTTTTGTTACCATACCTCAAACACATGTACTCATACCTTAAACAAAAGCACTGCTTTGCACCCTGGTTGCAATTATGCAACACACATGGTCCTGCATACTACACTCTATTTCATACATAAGACACTTCGTTCAGAAAATGAAATTTCAGGGTGCCATTTGGAAAACACATGTATCCAAAATACAAAACACATCGGGTAATTGCAACCACTCAATACACACCTGAAGGCACTTACTTGCAAAACTGAACACCAATTAGCCAACCACAAAAATCCCTCAGTTTAGCCAATTCAAGAACTTTGCAAGCATGCATGGAGGGAGAGCAAGAGGAAGAGGAGGAGGAGGTCGAAGAGGCCATGAACGGACCCATATTTCTGATGATATAAGAGCAACTTTGGTGGACCATGTCATCAACCATGGCCTGACTATGAGGGAAGCTGGGCAGAGAGTCCACCCACATCTAAGCCGCTTCACAGTGGCATCTGTAATACGAACATTCAGACTAGAAAGCAGGTCTGTCTTCACCTCTCTGCCTTCTACTCTACTCAGATGGTTTCATAGCACTGTTCTACAGTATATCATCATATCAAGTGTGCAGGGTACTGCAGGGTGCTAATGCTGCTTTTGCAGCCAAAGTGGTGGTTTCTGTGAAACATAGCATGATTACTTATATTGAAGTACAGTGTTGTACAGTGGATGATACAGTATATACAGTAAAGTACTGTAAGAAAATAAGCAAAGCGATGACAGTATGTGGTTGTATTTCTCTAGAATGACTCGAAGACCTTCTGGGGGAGGACGCCAACGCCTGTTCACACAACGGCAGGAACTCGCCGTTGTGGACCTAGTGAGGGCAGACAATGCCATCCGTCTCCACCAGCTACGAAAGCAAATACTTGCAGACAGGCGAGTGTTCAGCAACATAAACCATGTGAGCATCACCACCATCAGACGCATCTTGGGAAAACTCAGCATCACCATGAAGCAGCTCTACAGAGTCCCATTTGAGAGAACCAGTGACGGGGTCAAAGGACTTCGAGCTGAATATGTACGGGTACGTGTAACTGTCCTTTACATGACAATACAGTATTGGTGAAATCCAGCAGCAGCTGAATATGTACCATATCAGTACCACATGGATCCATCCTGAGAGCTACACATGTACCTGTGTGATGGGTGAGGGTCCTGTATGTGTAGCACTGTAGTGCAGTAATATGTTCTCTTTGTTTTACAGAGAATCTCGGCCATGGATGGAGCTGCACAGCCTCATGAATTCATTTTCATTGATGAAGCTGGATTCGACCTGTGCGAAACAAGACGACGGGGTCGTAATGTAACTGGCCAAAGGGCAGTTGTGCACGTCCCAGGGCAGCGCGGGGGAAATATCACATTATGTGCCGCCATAAGCCTTCGAGGGCTTCTGCATCATCATGCAAAACTAGGTCCATACAATAGCCAACACATACTCACATTTCTAGATGCTCTCCATGATATAGTTGTACAGAACAGAGCAGATCAGCCCAGGTTTGTGGTGATATGGGATCATGTCAGTTTCCATCGGGCTGCTCTGGTCCAGGCCTGGTTCTCCAACCACAGCCAACTTGAAGTGGTATGCTTGCCCCCTTACTCACCATTTTTAAACCCTATAGAGGATTTTTTTAGGCTTGGAGATGGCGAGTATATGACCGCCAACCACATGCCCGCAAGCCTCTTCTGCAGGCAATGGAACAGGCCTGCGGCGACATTCAGGTGACAGCAATCCATGGATGGTTTCAACATGCAAGAGGATATTTTCCCCGGTGCCCAGCGGGAGAAGACACTGCTTGCGATGTCGATGAGGTCCTGTGGCCAGACCCCAACAGACGGCGGGATCCATGAGCCCACGTATGCACAATTGTCATGATGTTTTGTGTTTACAGTATAGTTTTTTGGTTTTTTTGCATGATCTGAATTCATGGTACTGCAGTGGACAATATTGAGTAGGCCTATTTGCTTTTTTGGTTGTTTGTGTCTCCTGAAAATGTGCCTTCTGAATAAACAATGAAAATCAAAGACTGCAGTGTTTTATATGAAGTAGACTAGTGTGTCCCCTGATCTGTAAGTGTTTGCATGTGATGCAGGTATGTGTCATTTTGTCAACAGAGTTACATTTTGACAGAGGAATGTTAGGTTTTGAGAGCAGAGTTTCCATTTGGCAGAGATGTGAATGGTATATTTCCCAGTGTTGTGTCATGTTTACTTGTGTTTAGAGTTTTGGCACAATGAGCGAAGTTTTGCAAAATGTGTTCAAGCAAAGGGCAAAAACTGTAATAGTTGAGCCGCCAGCTCATCTTTAAACCCAAGCAGCAGAAAAAAGTTCAAACTCTGAAAACTCAAAACGTTTGCTTTAAAGGCGACGCCCACACTTGATCTTCATCGTTACCTGCTGACATCAGAAAGCAATGCGAGGAGTCGGATGGTCACAGAGGTAAGAAGCAGCTGCTGCTCATCAAACACAGAAACTGACGGCGCTAACGTGACGTTGAACATGATTTGAACTCCCCTGAGGGTAATGACTAGGAGTGGGTATTGATTATCGATTTATCGATTAAAATCGATTCTAGCTTGGATTACGTGATACGATTCATTAAAATCCTGAATCGATTTTTACATATAATTTTATTTTGCCCGAAACGCCAGAATCTCAGGTTAAACCTCACAAAATTTCAACAACCAGCAAACATTTAAAACAGTAACTGAGAGCAGGAACAGGCTTCTGCACAGAGACGTGAACACAAAGCTCGACCCGCCGACGCATCAGGATCATGTGACTTTCTCACCGACGATCTACTGCAGAATATTCTTATAAAATCTCAGGCCAGGAAAATCTTTTTCTGTTTTAACCTCACGTACTTTGACACAAAGGCCTCTGCTGTGATGCTCACACCGTTGATAAAGTCTCACAAGTGTCAGCTTTCTTTTAATAGATATAAAAAATGGAAATGCACTGATGCATGATCTGAATTATAATATTTCTGACTGAGGCAAAATTTCCCCGATTCAAATTGAATCGATTCTAGAAATCAGTGACGATACTCAGCCCTGGTTAAAACCTCAGAATCACTTCTTTTATTCCAGTATTTCCACCTTAAACCCGTCTCTGCATCTAATTTATTTATCTAATTTTTCTAATTTAAACCCTGAGTGTCCACAGCTCGTGTGCTCAGATCACAGCAGCTGGTCTACCTGCTCCATGACTGAAGAGCAGACACACCCACTTCACCACACACTCACTGTTGTAATTACACGTCAGCGAGGAGCTCACAGCCGGAGCGAGTGTCACGATAAGGAATGTTATTTTACTGTCACTGTGTTATCATTCATATGCACTGTCATTACAGAGCAAGCAGACTTTTACTAAGTAAAGCAGCTGAGCGATGCTGCAGCGTTCAGCGCTGTTGCCTCACAGCACCAAAGTCCGGGGTTCAACTCCAGTATCTGGGCGGTTTCCTCCAAACACGTGCAGTCAGTGTCTATGTGTTAGACTGGAGACCTGTCCAGGTGTACCTCTCACCCTGTGACAGCTGGGAGAGGCTCCACCCCCCTATCACTGAACTGGATAACCAAAAGAAAACGCATGGACGGATGATTAAAGCAGCTGAACGGCATGCTGGGTAGGAGGTGCTCTGTCTGCTGTAATGCAGCGTGATTTAACCTTGACTGAAGACTGTTTTCACCTGCAGGTGTCGCTGCAGCGTCATCCTCTCGCAGTTTCCTGTCCGACCCTGAACACATCCTGCCAGCTGTGACATCACTACAGACCCTGAACCGTGGAAAAGCTCCCCTCAGTAACCCTGCCCGCACAAATGTCTGCTCTCTGTAGGTTTTAAGCAACTTGAGTTCAATGAAATTATTTTATACAAATAATACAAAGTTAAACTACACAAATATTTAAAAAACAGTAAATTATTAAATTTAAAACCAAAAGAAAGAAACATTAAGATCACAACTAACAAAAGCAGTAAACAAAAAATAGTTTTAAACTAAATCTTTAAACTAAGTTTTCTTAAGCTTCAGTGGGTCTGGAGGTCAAAGGTCAGCAGTTTGTTTCTGGTATGCTGAGAATTAAAAGAGGAACTGGCCTTTTCTTTTCCTCCAAAACTTGTTTCCTGTGTGGAAACTGCAGGAAATGACACGCTGCACAGGACTTTTATTTTGGAGGACTCTGTAACATATTGTTCTTTAACCGTTCCTGAACACTTATTTTTGCCTTTGTGCCATTTTACCAATCATTTCAATAAAAGTAAAGTCCAGGTGTTGTAAAAAGATATTTAATTACATTAAAGTCAACAATCAGAGACTTTATCAGAGGGTCATTTTCATAGTCTGGGGACTTACCTGTGTGGGAGGTGGGGCTGGTGCAGCCTCAGGTGTTGCAGGCTCGACCTGTGCTGCAGGGCTCGCTCTCGCTCCGACCAGAGCCTCCAGGTCCAGGTTCAGGTCCTGGATGGACTCGTAGATGTGGTGTGAATCCTCGCCCTTCCCTGAGTCCCGCCCCTCCTCATCGCTCTCCTCCACGCTCTCCTCCACGTTTGCTTCTTCCTCTGCCAGCTCCTCCTCATCTGGCTCTATTGGAGACTCGTGGCCATCCGGACGTCCTGCTGGGGATGAGGACATGTTGTGGAGGCTGCTGTGGGGCGGGATCACTGGTGTCTCCACCCGGATGGGCTGGGCTTGGGGCCGGGGCACTGAGAGGGGGTCTGCCGGACTGAAGCTGGGAACGCGAGGTTTCCCGGCATCCCTGGCGTCCTCCACGTAGCCTGACAGGTGGGGCGGCTTCTTGCCATCGGCAGAGTTTGCAGTTCTGTTGTTTGCTGTTGACCCGGGCTCTGCAGGACCAGCAGGGGCCCCAGGTAGCCGAGGTGCCACATCTTGGAAGTCCAGCGGGACGCCAAATGTAGACATCCGATTTTCATTTTTGTGGTGCCTTTTGACCGCATCGGGTGTGAGTCTGATGGTCATGTCATCACTTGGTTTGGTTCTGGACTCTTCTAGAGGCTTTGGGATGAGGACAGGCACCACCACAGGGATTGGAGCCACGACAGGCAGCACCAGTTCGGGACTGGGAGGATCAGCAAAGTCCAGAGGAGAGGGTAACTCCAACGGCAGCTCTTTGACGTACTTGGCCGGAATGTAAAAGGGCTTGGAGCTGCGATCCTCCTGGACCTGCCACCAGTGGTTGTTGGTCTTCGCCAGGAGGATGTAGCGCTCATTGGGTTTGATTGTGACCAGCGCCCCATCCCGACCCTCGTACTCGTACCCAAATTCCACCAGAACCAGACCCAGACCTGAAAGAAAGGATCAGACAGAGGAACAGAAAAGTTTCAAGAAGCTGAATGTGATGACACAACGGGCCACAGATTTTAACCCAACCTTCTCAAAGCTGCTGTGTTCAGTTTTTGAGGTCAAAATGAGGTCCGGTTCACTTCCTGAAGCTATATGTAGTTTTAAAGAAGGCAGACGAGCTGGTCACGAGCAGGGAGATGGCAGTAATGTGAAGCACATGTGCTCATGAGCTGTGACTGTAAACATGCAGACGCGCCAGAGCAGCGCCATCGAACGCTCCTCTACAGCTTCATCAGGTCTTAATGTGGTGATTTCATCCAATCAGAGTCTAAATAAGCTGGAGTTCACCTGCAACAGTAGGGTGACTCACCTTTGCTCTGCAAGGAGGATGTTGCTGCCATTTTGACAACCCTGGGCTTTTCAGGCCCCGCCCCCTCGGGAAGATCTAATCTGAAGGTAACTGGTCAAAGATCACTCCTGATCCTACACCCCCGTCCTAAAGGAAAAAATAAACAAACACACAAAATAAAAACAATGCCTAGCAAACAGACAAAAATACAAACACACCTACACGAGTATTTTTGAACACGCAGCTGTTTCGTCTACGTAAACGGCGTTTCGAATCACCGAAAACAGAGTTTTTTTAAAACTCCTTTTTTGCGTTTACATGTGGACGAGGAATACAGAGTTCGTCACGCAACGTCAAAGGTATGTGCCTTTTTTCACGTCACGCTGTGGCCACGTTATTGTTTACATGAGATGAATTGCAGAATGACAGAGAGAGACAAAATACTGTTAATCTGACTGTCTGCAGGTTTACACGCAGTTACTGTCCCTCCATTTACAAAGGCAGAGGCGTCACGGTGTCATTATTTTACCTGCAGTTGTTTTTTTCCTGTGTAATAATATTCAACATTGCTGTCATACATTTTTCAAAAAATGCCTCTCTGTGCAAAATGGGTTTAAAAACATAAACAGCTGTGGGATCCTGTTTGTCTCTGATTCTGCAGGGAGACATACCTCAGCACCTGTGCAGGTGAAACCAAAGGGAAGATTTGCTTCACCATATTTTCTAGTCTCTAGTCAGTGATGCTTCAGCTCCTGCTTTGCGTTTGTGTGGGAGCCCGTGCTAGCAGTGCGTAAGTGCCCTTCCCCCTAACCCTTTTCCTTTTTTTCCTTTTCATACTGCAGCGCCCCCCCTGCAAAGGCTCTGCGCCTAGGGGGCGGGCCCCACACTTTGGGAAGCTCTGCATTAACACGTTTAACAGGAATTAATTATGATCACCAGAGCTTCCCAAAGTGTGGGGCCCGCCGCCTAGGGGGACGCAGAGCCATTGCGGGGGGGGGGGGGGGGGGGGGTATGAAAAGGAAAAAATAAATAAGTAAACGCTTGGACACTGCTAGCACGGGGCTCCCACACAAACGCAAAGCAGGAGCTGAAGCATCGCTGAATATGTTTCCAAACCAACTTCATTTTAAGCCTAGAGAAGACTAGAAAATATGGTGAAGCAAATCTGCCCTTTGGTTTCACCTGCACAAGTGCCGAGGTAGGTCTCCCTGCAGGATTGGTTTTCCCTGCGTTGGGAGCAGCGCTGGGCTGTTCAAATCACGGACAAACAGGATCCCACATTCTTGATTTTTAGTTCACAAACACTTGTTGTAATGACTATCTACTCCTGACATTTTGGAGATGTTTGCTCTTTATACAGTAAAGTTTCATTCATTTCATTTCATTTATTTGTTCATTTTCAGGCACAACAAATACCTATATTGAACATAAAATACACAAAACAAAAAACAAAAATTGCCTGAAAAAGGAGTGGGACGAAGAAAACTTATTAAATCCCACCCCTATACTCACTCATCAACAAAAAAAAACAATAAACTTCCCGCAGCTACGCCCATCATTGCATACAGACCCATCAACAGCCCCGGGCAGATACAAGCATCTAAGCGGCAGCTCGCAACCAACAATTAGAGCCTTCATAACTGAATACAGAATATATAAATTATAAATTGCATTACCACAGGTAACAGGCAGTAATAACTACAAGTAACAGACACACATACATATACATACATATATATCTACACACACAAGTACATATATGTACATACATACGCACACTTTTTTATTTTTTTTATTTTGGAATCCATACCAGCAATGGTAAGAGGACAGACATTACAGAGCACACTAAAAGCATCATTGAGTATACTGTGACCAGACCAACTGTTTGTAGAGGAATTTAAATCTATGAATATTTTTGCATTGTTTCAATTGTAAACTCAGACTGTTCCAGATTCTCACACCACATACAGACACACAAAAGCCTTTATGGGTTGTTCGAGTTCTGGGTAATTTGAATTCTCCAAAGCCTCTCACATTATAAACCTTTTCTCGAATTTCAAATCTAGTTTGTAAATTTGCCGGTAAACGTTTAGTAAAAGCTTTATACAAAATTATGGATGTATTGTAATTAACCAGATCCTGGAATTTAAGTAACTTTGCCTGAAGAAAGAATTTGTGAGTATGATCTAGATAACCAGCCTTGTGAATAATACGCAGTGCTTGTTTCTGTACTGTGACTAATGGATTAGTTGTATTTTTATATGTGTTTCCCCACACTTCCACACAATATGTAAGATATGGAAGAACCAGGGTACAGTACAGAGTACGAAGTGCATCTTTATCAAGGAATTGTTTCACTTTGTTCAAAACTGCGAGGCTTCTGGAAATTTTGGTTTTTATGTGTCTGACGTGGGGTTTCCATGAAATTTTATTATCAATTATAACTCCCAAAAATTTGTTTTCACTCACATTATCAATTGGTACACCTTCAATGATAATTGGTAATTCTATATTATATTTTAAATTACCAAAAAACATTGCTTTAGTTTTATTTATATTTAATGATAATTTATTTATGTCCATCCATTTTTTTATTAATTGTAGCTCCCTGTTTACGGTCATTACAAGATCAGTATAATCATCGCTACTGAAAAATATGTTGGTGTCATCTGCGAACAGTATGAGTTTAAGTACTTGAGAAACATCAAAAATATCATTTATGTATACATTGAAAAGTTTTGGTCCCAACACTGACCCTTGGGGAACACCACATGTAATACCAAGTTTCTCTGAATGGTAATGCCCTATGCTAACATATTGTTCCCGACCTGTTAGGTAACTTTTTAACCAGTTACCAGCTTTCCCTCGAATACCATATCTTTCCAATTTATCCAGTAAAATTGAGTGATTGATTGTGTCGAAGGCCTTTTTGAGGTCAACAAAAATACCAACTGCATATTTATTTTTATCCAGTGTATCAGTAATTTTTTCTACTGCCTCAATTATCGCCATTGAAGTGGTTCTTTGCGTTCTGAAACCATACTGACCAACATTTATTATTTGATGTTTTTCAAGGAATTTTTCTAATCTTGAATTAAAAAGTTTTTCTAGAATTTTTGAGAATTGAGGCAGTAGAGAAATAGGCCTATAATTGGTAAAACTGTGTTTGTCATTACTTTTATATAGTGGTATTACTTTCGCAATTTTCATTTTTTTTGGAAAACAACCGGACTGAAATGATAAATTACAGATATATGTTAAGGGACTAGCAATATTCAGAATAACCTGTTTAACTACAGACATATTTATGTCATGATAATCCATTGAAGACTTACTTTTACATTTTAATGTGATATTTATTACTTCTTGCTCATTTGTAGCTGAGAGGAACAGTGAAAAGGGATTTGATTTTATATTACTGATACTTTCATTTTTATGACACGGGATGTCCGCTGCTAGTTCAGGGCCAACATTTATGAAGAATTTATTGAACCCATCGACAATATTACTCATGTTGTGATTTTCACCATTTGCATCAGTAAAATATTCAGGATATGATGTTCCAGAAGATGCTTGTTTAATTAAGTTGTTTAACACATCCCAAGTTCCTTTTATATTGTTTTTATTTTCATATAATCTTCTTCTATAATAAAGTTGTTTGCTCGTTCTTATAATATCAGTCAATTTATTTCTATATGCTTTATATCTTTGTTCCACTTCTTTTGTTTTTACTTTGATAAACTGTTTATACAGATTGTTTTTCTTTTTGCAAGCATTAATAATTCCTTTTGTGAGCCAAGGACTTTTTATCTTTTTTTTCTTTGTCATGTGTTCGTTTACAGGACAATGTTTATTGTACCACATAGTAAAAATATCTAGAAAATTATCATAAGCCTTGTCCACATCTGACTCTTCATACACCGAACTCCAATCTTGTTGTGCTAAATTGAAATTGAAGGCATGAATTGCTTCTTCATTTATTGTTCGCTTTTCTATCATGATCTTGGTATCTATTTTTTTTAAATCACAGTCACACAAAGTAAAAACTGGTAAGTGGTCAGTTTTTTTTCAAAAAGGTCTCAAAGACTTTAGAGTCAGACCTGTTACAGATCGTCAACTTTTCTTTATTATCAGGTGTGTTTCCAGAATCACTAAAAACTGCTGTAATCAAACCTATACTGAAAAAGGACAATCTTGACAAGACACAAATGAACAACTACAGGCCGATCTCAAATCTCCCATTTTTAAGTAAGATCATTGAAAAAGCAGTTTCTCAACAGCTCAATTACTTCTTAAAACAGAATAATTGCTACGATGCCTTCCAGTCAGGTTTTAGACAGAACCACAGCACTGAAACCGCTCTGACCAAAGTGTTCAATGACATATGTCTGAACACAGACAGTGGAAAAATGTCAGTCTTAGTTTTACTGGATCTCAGTGCAGCATTTGATACAGTTGACCACAACATATTACTCAAACGACTGGAGAACTGGACAGGTCTTTCAGGAACTGTACTAAACTGGTTCAAAACATACGTAGAAAACAGGAAATACTTTGTATCAATAGGTAACTTCACATCTGAGCAGACAAGTATCACATGTGGAGTTCCCCAAGGTTCCATCTTGGGACCCCTTCTGTTTAACATCTACATGCTCCCACTGGCACAGATTATAAACAACAACAAAATAAACTATCACAGCTATGCAGATGACACACAAATATATATCACAATGTCACCAGGAGACCGAGGCCCTGTACAGGCTCTTGGTAAATGCATTGAGGAAATCAATGACTGGTTGTGCCACAATTTTCTCCAGCTAAACAAAAACAAAACTGAGGTAATAGTCTTTGGCGCCAAAGAAAAACGATTACAGGTCACCAGAGAACTTCAATCTATACATCTAAAAACCACAAACCAGGCGAGAAATTTGGGTGTAGTGATGGATGCAGACCTAAACTTAGAAAAACACATTAAGACAATAACAAAGTCAGCTTACTATCACCTCAAGAATATATCAAGGATAAAAGATCTGATGTCTCAACAGGACCTGGAAAAACTAGTCCATGCATTCATCTTTAGTAGGCTTGATTACTGTAACAGCATCTTTACAGGTCTACCTAAAAAATCAGTCAGACAACTACAGCTCATTCAGAACTCTGCTGCTCGAGTCCTCACTAAGACCAAAAAAGTGGACCACATCAGTCCAGCTCTGAGGTCCTTACACTGGCTGCCTGTCCGTCAGAGGATAGACTTTAAAGTTCTGATGCTGGTCTATAAAGCTCTGAATGGTTTAGGACCAAAATACATCAATGACCTCCTGACCCAGTATGAACCATCCAGATCCCTCAGGTCATCTGGATCCGGTCTTTTATCAGTTCCCAGAGTCAGAACCAGACACGGAGAAGCTGCATTCAGCTTTTATGCTCCTTATATCTGGAACAAACTCCCAGAAAGCCTCAGATCAGCTGAAACACTCAGTTTATTTAAATCCAGGTTGAAGACTCACCTGTTCTCAGCTGCATTTGAATAAAGCACCAAATCCACACTTTTAAGCTTAAATTTCAAAACTTACATTTAACTACTGATTTTATCTCTGATTTTATCTGTTTTGATTTTATATACTGTTTTGTTTGTTTGTTAACTAGTTTGTTTGTTTGTTTGCTTGTTTTAATCAATTTTAAATCATGCTTTTTATTTGTTTTTGTTTCTAATGTCTCTGTAAAGCACTTTGAATCACCTTGTTGTTGAATTGTGCTATACAAATAAACTTGCCTTGCCTTGCTTTGCCTTATATCACAGACAGCGGGATACAAATAACATCAGGCTGATCCTGCCACGATTTGTTCAAATCACAGACAAACAGGATCCCACAGCTGTTTATGTTTTTAAACCCATTTTGCACAGAGAGGCATTTTTTGAAAAATGTATTGACAGCAATGTTGAATATTATTACACAGGAAAAACCAACCACACGTAAAATAATGACACCATGACGCCTCTGCCTTTGTAAATGGAGGGACAGTAACTGCGTGTAAAGCCTGCAGACAGTCAGATTAACAGTATTTTGTCTCTCTGTCATTCTGCAATTCATCTCATGTAAACAATAACGTGGCCACAGCGTGACGTGAAAAAAGGCTCATACCTTTGACGTTGCGTGATGAACTCTGTATTACTCGTCCACACGTAAACACAAAAAAGGAGTTTAAAAAAATTTCGGTGATTGGAAACACCGTTTACGTGGAAGAAAGGTCCAAACGCATAGAAACAGCTGCGTTTTCAAAAATACATGTGTAGGTGCGGACGTAGCATAAAAGAGTTACTAGTTTATTTTATTACTGCCTGTAATTTATTGCAGTTTACTTGTATTTGCTTAATTGTTTACTAAATGTTTGAGGTGTGAAATAAACTGCAATGGAGCAAAATATGGGTGTGTGTGGTTGGAGGATGTTTTGTGCGTGCGTGGGGGGGACGGACCATTTTTCTTGTAAAACAAAGCAAAAAAAGTTTGGGAACCACTGTGTTAATGGATGAGAGCGGTGCAGAAACCAGGAGGCGTGCTGATTCAGTTGGTGTTCCTACTCAAAGCCTCTGTCTGATGATACCATCAGGTAGATGCTGGCGAGCTCGTGGAAACACCTGTATAACCCGTCTGTGGGCGTTTCTGTCTGATGAGCTGTGAGAGCTGAGCCAACTGTAGCACATCTACAAACCACAGTTTTGGGCGCCACCGCATTATATCAACATAGAACCGTAAGCTAACCCAGCAGACCTGCCTTTTCACTGCAGGCACAGCGAGAACATGGCCGCTGCTCACAGTCTTTGTCTTCTTAAGCACCCGAGGCTCACTTACACATTTCACGCTTTTCATCCAACATTCACACTGAAAAATGCATCAGAGAGCAACTTGGGTTCGTACCTTGCCCAAGGCTATCTGTCTTTCCTCCATGTCTGTAAGATTCTAGTTTCCCTGACTCACGTTTCTAACAGCTGTAGAACGAACGTCTCTGAATGAATGAAAGTCTCTAACACTGAGGAAAGGACAGACTGTCTTCATGGACTGAAAGCAGAGGAATGACAGTTATCAGCTCCTCTGCTTTCATGTCAGAACAGGTCAAAGTGAGGTCTGAACTCCTCCCACAGCCCCGAAGCAAAAACACTTCAGTCCACTTAACAAACATCACATTTATCTCCCAGCGCAGTGAAGGAGTTAACGCTGCTGTGTTTCATTAACCAAAGACAAACAGTTGGAACAAATCAATGGCTAAAATAGGTTAGCTCTGTTTCACACAGAGAGTCCGAGGAAGCAGACTGCAGGCTGAAGCCCGTCTGCTTTCAGTTTTTCAGTCCTTTGTGTGAAACCCTCACTGAACATTCAAGGTTTATTTTTCCTCATATCCGTGTAAACTACATAAAACTAACACACGAGGACAAAAACAGTGATGAAATGTATCGACACTTCAGTTAAAACGAGACGAAAACATTCTGGACAGATGAGATCCAATCAGAACTAATTAGGTTAACTAACATTAACTGATTAGGTTTATTTACTTTTCCGGCTCTTTGAAACGTCGGCAATAAGGTTTTTAAATGGACTCACAATGAGGTGGAGTTGTTGCTGCGAGTAACACAAAAGTACAAAGTTGCAAAAGCGAGTGAGAATTAAAGAATTTGAAGAAAAGCTCTCTGAAGCGTGTACAGACTGATATTAATCTTTAACAGGGCTGTCAAACAAAACAACTGCTGTATAATGTCCTCCGCTATCTTAGTTTAATTGGTCACATGACTGCATCACATGACTAAAATGTGAGACTCAGATTTAGCCATTCTTATATTTGCTTGTTCTTATGCTTTTGTATTTTTCCACACCTCCGTTGCTTGTGAAGCTCGCACACAAGAATTTCACTCGCGTGTTCTGTACCCGTGTACCTGCACATATGATGTGAAAATAAAAGTGATCTGATGTGTCATTGTTTTCAAAAAGTCTGCGGTTGCGCTGTCCGCACTGCGACACAAAAGAACAAACAGTTTTCAAATGTATGTGTTTTCGAGTGTGTTTTTCTTGAATGAAAAGGCCGTCTCAGTGTGGACGGGAGGGCAAAACAGAGAGAAAATTATGCGTTTTCAAACGAGAACGTATTAGTGCGGATGTAGCCTAAGTGTGCTGCAGTCTCCTGATGTTTAGTCGACAAGAAACCTGCTGTCAGAATTAACACTGCTTGAAAACTCGAGTCTATGCGGGCTGAACCCTCTGCTGAAGCCTCTGGTGGACAGTAGAGGGACTGCAGGGTTTGGTCAGTGCTCATTTTTCAACCTTGGGGTGGGGGGTGGTAGGTGCGACTAGAATGTACTGCACCAATAGGAGGAACAAAACTCAGGTGTGAAGCACATGCAAAGGCATTTGAGGTGATTGTGACTGAAATGATGAACCTGGACCTGCATCCTCAGCATCAAACATCGCCACACGCAGACAGAGCTGTGAATATTTGGACATACAGGACGTAGTTTTGTCCGTCCTGAAATCTGAGTCTGAGCTGAGGAGCACGCGCTGCATCACTACCCTGGTTTGAAGTTTGGCAGTTCACGTGCTCCCTGCCTGTTCCTTGAAGGGTCTCTGCACTCGAGCAGCACCTGAGTCTGTGTTTTGATTTAATTGGACAGAGAGAAGCAGGTGAACTGCAATGCAGCAGAGGTTATGTTGACTTGGACGCCTGTCCGAGATGTAACATGCCTCGTTCAGCCACTCAGAGGGAGTGCGAGGGATCTCCTGAGCTACAGCCACCCTGTCTGCAGTACGGGGCTATTTCCCTCCCAGCAGCCTCTGAGCCAGGCATTCGCTTAGAACAATAGCAGGAGGCTGATCTCAGGGCAGCTCTGTTTACACAGGGAAGCGCCTGCACTTCCTGTCTGCTGCAAGCCCCGCCCACACAGCGGCATTGACCTCACCCCTCAATGACATCACATAGCGGTGTGTTTCCTGTCTTTGTGAAGGAACAACAGTGTGTGTGTGCTCACAGAGCAGCGGGACAGCCAAACATTTTCTCTGGCCCAGAGCTTTCAGCAAACATCCAATCAGCTGCTCTTTCATCAATGGACCTGGAAGCGACTGGCCTCAAACCTGTGAACTCTGGGCTCCTGTTACCCTCCTGCTACCCCACTCGTTACCCTGCTGCTACCCCACTCGTTACCCTGCTGCTACCCCACTCTTTAGCCTGCTGCTACCCCACTAGGGTTGCCAACTCCCTGAAAAATAAATAAGGGACACCTCGTGGCCAGGGCCGGGCAACCCAGTTGTCTTCACCCTTCCCAGTGTGGTAGCTCTTTTTTTTGTGTGTGAAATTATTTTTTTAACCATTTGACTTGAATTTGATTTAAGCAGATGCATATTCTTTGTGATATGACCATATGGGAAACAAATGATCATTTAGCCATTTATTTTTAGCTCAAAATGACAACATTAACACAGTAAAACAGGTCTCCTTCTTAAACAGAAGCCTGTCATGCTTAACTTTTGAGAATATAAGTAAATCTTTCTTTAAAAGAGCTCTGTCCTGCTTAACTTAAAATTATATAAATTAATAGAAAGCAATACAACAAAAACATTCTTGTAACAGTGCACATATAGTGCATTTAGTACAATTGGCTTCAGCTGAGGTATTATTTCAGCTTTTCTAATGCTAATCAGCTGCTCCTGTTTGTAAACCCGCTTGTTCCCATGATTACGCATCTTAACTCATCATCATTATTCATCTATGTATTACTTTTATGTATTATTCATCTATTTGTTGTAATCATCTATCCTTGCAGTTGTTTATTACACAAAATAAATTATATTATCACACTTCTGGCCACATAGCGCTGATATTCACTGCACATGCCCATATTAACCTTAACCAGAGGGTTTAAACAACAAACCAGTGTTTACATACCATATCTGCTTCTGCCATGCCTGGTGGACAAGAAATTGGTTAAGGGTTCCCCGAGCTTTCACGCCCCTCATGTTCTTCATGTGCCCACCACTAGAAGCATGCCTATGGAAAAAGTGCGCCGGCACACAGTGCAGTGCGCTTTATAGGTGTTATCGTGCATGTTCCCAGCCCAGTGGTTTCCTTTTCCCATTCCTCCCTGTATTTATTCTTATTGTATTCTAATTTTTGCGTCATAACTTTTGCACTGTCCACTTCCTGCTGTGACAAAACAAATTTCCCACGTGTGGGACTAATAAAGGTTATCTTATCTTATCTTATCTTATCTTTCGCAGCCTTTTTTTCTTTCTCTGGGCGAACAAACATTGCTGCTCTAATGCTGGGCTCACACGGTGCGATTTTTGGCCCATTTTGAGACGATTTATGAGTCGTGCGACCGATTTGGTGATCGGCCCGATTTTGGCCTTCATCGTGCGTCGTGTAGTATACGTGGGGTAACGAGAAGCGATTAACACCTCGACCAGCTCCCGATCATCAATCGCTCGTGAGGGTGTCACCACAGGCGCTCACACTGCTCACGCGCAAACAGGTAAACGTCGGTGAAAAAGACGGTGCAGCTCGGCTGTGCCGCGTGTGATCTGGACACAAGCGATGGAGGCACAACTTGTAGAACTTTGGAAAGCTCATCCGAGCCTTTTCGATGTGGCCTCACAAAATGATCACGACCACAACAACCGTGAAAATAGTTGGATTTACATTGCTGCTCAATCACAGCTGCCTGATGAGTGTTTTTCATTAGCAATT
Source organism: Rhamphochromis sp. 'chilingali' (assembly GCF_963969265.1). Classification (NCBI taxonomy): domain Eukaryota; kingdom Metazoa; phylum Chordata; class Actinopteri; order Cichliformes; family Cichlidae; genus Rhamphochromis; species Rhamphochromis sp. 'chilingali'. Next base: position 454,072 of record NC_137942.1, read on the forward strand.
TAGCAAAGTTGATGGTGGTGGTGTGTCTGTGTGAGTGAAAGACAGAGGGAGAGCGAGCGACAGATTTTCTGTTATAACCTTCATTTTATGGAGGCACAGTGTGAGCACTCAGGTTGCATCAGAGCATCGGGCGGTATAGTGTGAGACCTGCATCGTGACCTACCAACTTCTAACCCCTGCGAGTCAATCGTGCAGTTTGAGCAGGAGCTGAATAACGCGACTGAAAAAATCGCACAGTGTTTTCCCAGCTTTAGGTGTACTGTCGTCCGAGACTTGCACCGCAGTGTCGGCATTTGTTTCCCTGTTGGCCATGCTTCTTGTTGTGGTCATCTGTTGTCTTCCGGTATTTTCTCCGTAAGCGACCTTTCCTCGACCAATGAGATGAGCGGTAATCTGAATTGTCATACTCGAATTGTCATAAGTGTGCTGTCAGCTCATTGGTCACAAAGCAGGAGAGGGGCTGGGAATTATGTTTTCAAACAAAGCGTTAATTCCATTAAAAGTTATAGACTACTTTTGATTCTCACTGGATTACGGGACAAAGTGCGTCCCTTATTAGCTCAATACGGGACGTGTACTTTTGTTTCTAAATACGGGACGATTCCGTATTTTAAGGGACGGTTGGCAACCCTATACCCCACTCGTTACCCTGCTGCTACCCCACTCTTTACCCTGCTTCTACCCCACTCTTTACCCTGCTGCTACCCCACTCTTTAGCCTACTGCTACCCCACTCTTTACCCTCCTGCTACCCAACTCTTTACCCTGCTGCTACCCCACTCTTTACCCTCCTGCTACCCCACTCTTTACCCTGCTGCTACCCCACTCTTTAGCCTGCTGCTATCCCACTCTTTATCCTGCTGCTACCCCACTCTTTACCCTCCTGCTACCCAACTCTTTACCCTGCTGCTACCCCACTCTTTACCCTCCTGCTACCCCACTCTTTACCCTCCTGCTACCCCACTCTTTACCCTCCTGCTACCCCACTCTTTACCCTGCTGCTACCCCACTCTTTAGCCTGCTGCTACCCCACTCTTTAGCCTGCTGCTACCCCACTCTTTACCCTCCTGCTACCCACTCTTTACCCTCCTGCTACCCCACTCTTTACCCTCCTGCTACCCCACTCTTTACCCTGCTGCTACCCAACTCTTTACCCTGCTGCTACCCCACTCTTTACCCTGCTGCTACCCCACTCTTTACCCTGCTGCTACCCCACTCTTTACCCTCCTGCTACCCCACTCTTTACCCTGCTGCTACCCCACTCTTTACCCTGCTGCTACCCCACTCTTTACCCTCCTGCTACCCCACTCTTTAGCCTGCTGCTACCCCACTCTTTACCCTGCTGCTACCCCACTCTTTAGCCTGCTGCTATCCCACTCTTTACCCTCCTGCTACCCCACTCTTTACCCTGCTGCTACCCCACTCTTTACCCTCCTGCTACCCCACTCTTTACCCTCCTGCTACCCCACTCTTTACCCTGCTGCTACCCCACTCTTTACCCTGCTGCTACCCCACTCTTTACCCTCCTGCTACCCCACTCTTTACCCTCCTACTACCCCACTCTTTACCCTGCTGCTACCCCACTCTTTAGCCTGCTGCTACCCCACTCTTTGTACAGCAGTGGAGTATGTGACTGATGTTGTGCTGTTTTCAGTGGACCGTGTTGATTTCTAGAAGAAAATCATGATTACTGATTATTATTCCTCGTGAATCGTTAGTCCGTCCTTCTGGTTTTCAGTGATCTGAGGTTTTTTGATGTACAAAAACCATGAAGGAATTCACTCATTCATAAACAGGACCTTAAGAATCTTACTGTAATTTTGTTCATTTATTTATGACTTCAGTCATTTTTAATAATTATTATTGTTGTTTTTTCTCCTGCTGTTTGTTTGTTGCCGTTGCAAAGACAAATAAAGTTTTATTTTTGAAATCCATTGTTTTCTATTTAAACACCTGGGACAGGTGAGTTTCAGAGACGCTGGTATGTTGGAATGCTGCTGCCCCTCCCCCTCCTCATGCACTGTGATTGTGTCTCTGCGGCACCAGCAGGCTGGTATGTGACACACACACACACACACACACACACACACACACACACACACACACACACTGCTCTGTGTGACCACAGGAGCGAAGCATGTGAAAAAATAAACTGGAGGGTTTGTGGCGGGACACACCCTGTCCACCAATCAGAAAAGATAAAACATTTAAAGGAGAATCTGTGAGGGCCTCGTCAGCCATCCGTCAAGTGACATCATACACCCAGCAGCCAATCCCAGCTCGCTTAATCTAAAAACCGTTCAACCTTTACCCCATGTGAGAGCGGGTGTGGTCACAGCACACAGAAATAAACGAGTCCAGGTCATAAATCTGTCTGCTGGCTCCGCCCACACGAGGCTGGAACCAAACCGACGCTGACAGGAATGCACAGAGTCACACACATAAGCATCACACACTCTCAGCACAAACACACGGCTCTGACTGGCTGGCACCTGCCGCGCTCTCCTCGCACGCTGTTTCAAACCTTTCAAACTTCCTCTGTAACCTGATGCTCAGTGAGCCCGGTGAAAACAAATAGTCCCCACACACTAAAACACTGTGAGTGAGGGTTCAGGTTGAGCCCGGTTTATGCAGTTTGTGGAGAATACAGCACACAGCCCTGTGTCCAAACACAAACTAAACACATTTATCACTTATTATAACATTATTATAAACACATACTAGAGATGGCACGATACCACTTTTTTATGTCCGATACCGATATCATAAATTTGGATATCTGCCGATACCGATATGAATCCGATATAGTGTTTTTTAATCAACAAAACTGTTTTTTAAATATCTTGCTGCATTTTGTATAAGTTCATACTCAAGTTTAAAACAACAACTACACTAAAGCTATTCTGTTATACCTGTATGCAAAAAAAAAAAATTTCATAGTTCAGCAATACTGATCAATCTAATAAACTTAAACCTGCACCATCCTCCCTATTCTGGTATTTTAAAGAGTACTTAGCAGAAATATTAAGCAACCTAACTAATAGGGTTCCAACTCCCAGCAACAACAAAAATAAATAAATAAAAAATAGGGAACCACCCCTCACGCTCCACCTCATGATGCTTAATCGATGTAATCAACCTTAATTTGATGCAGTGTGAAAAAAAATGCACAGAAATCAATTATTTTTCAAGAAATATTAAATAGATTCAACCTCTTTCTTCAACAGAATTGCAGACTGCACAGATGGTACCTTCCCAAAGGAAAAAGTACTATAGCTTACTAGGGTATATATATTAGACTTAATAGTTACTATATACAGTAATGGACTTCTATTCATTTTACATCAAATTAAAACTTTGGGTGTCAGATAATTATTTATTAAAAGCTAGACATTTTAAATGAGAATAAGAAAGAAAAGTATGTCTTTGTGCCCCCTTTTCCCTGTTAATGCCCTATCGGCCCCCCTGGCTAAACTTTGCTAGATCCGCCCCTGCACAGTTACCAGCGTCAGCTACGTAGAAAAAGATCCTCGAGTAGAAAGTAATATTAAATAAATTCTAACAACAGCTGATCAAGCTTAAACGTGCTGCTGTTGTTCAGCCGCTGGTTTCCTCTTTCTGGTGCAAAGTGGGCCAAAAGCAAACAAGAGACACGGACTCGCGACAGAAAAGCCGATCAGCTGATCGTTAAGCAGTTTCATGATTGAAGTAGCAGCCGGAGAGCGAGAGGCAGTCGCTTGTTAAGATTAACGCAGGAATGCTTTACAAACATTCAGAGATGGACTTACACACTTGCTATACTTCTCTCGGGATAACTTTGTCGGAGATGAAATGCCGGGTTGCTAGCGAAGCTCCACATGCTATCCAGACCACCGACAGGTCCCGCATGCCACAGCCGCTCTATCACGTGATGCATACTGCTCCGACGTGCTAACGTTCTGAGGTGAGTTACGGCGTGTTGCAAGTTTTGTGAGATGCTTTCGTGATATTTAATGGATCGGATTACATTTTTTATTTTTCTCCGATATCCGATCCAGTAATTTAGGTCAGTATCGGACCGATACCGATACGTAATATCGGATCGGTCCATCTCTAACACATACTACAGTGGTAGGTTTATCTTATTATTGAGCTCTTATCTGTTCATGCAGATGTTCAGCTTCTGTTGTTTTCTGAAACATCTTAATGTAATAAACTGTATAAAAGCGAAATGCGTTCGCACCTTGTTAGCATACAGAATTATAACGTGCAGAGTTTTTACCTGATGAGGAACTCCAGCCTGCGGCGTGGAGTCATGTGACCCGCCTCTAAAAACTTCAGTGGAAGCAAATTCTTTTTTCTCTTATTCAAGTTCTTCTCGACGTCGCACAAAACACACGATGAACATGTGTGATTTAAATATTTTAGCATTATTAAACATACAGAACACTGTTACATGTGGTTCTGTATGTTTCGTGTAAGATGTGTCCCTGTGTAATAACACAAAACGTGTCTAATAAGATTCAGATATAAAACATGTGCTGTGTTTCTGTCTGTGTGTGAGGAATGCAAGAGCACGTATCCAAACCCGGGTGAACCTTCTGCATGTTTACAGCCTGTCGAGGACTTTGACCACAACTTTGTAAAATGTGTTTAGCAGGTTGTTTTCAGAATAAAAGGCCTGGCTCCATTTCAGTGATGAAGGCCCTTCTTTCCTGTACCGAGCTCTTCCTTTGACTCTTTCTGTCTTTAGCTCTTCACTTGTGATTTGTGGCGTTAAAACAGTCAAAAGGGAATATTTCCGAGGCCTGTGAATGTTTACCTCCAGGTTTGAGGTGTGCGTCGAACGACAACTTTTGGACCGTCCCATTTCTAAGTGTAACCACCACCAACAACAGAGTTTGCAGTTACAGTAAAACCTGTTCTTATGCCCGGCGGGTTTTCAGACACACTCTCACTACAGTTCTGTCATTTCTACAGATTTTTAATGAAGAGCGAAAAAAAACCCTCAGTCTGAAATCAGGACACTGTGTCACACCCGGTCACACATACCAGCAACTGACACACACACACATACACACACACACACACCCACACACACACACAGTCACACACACACACACACACACCCACACACCCACACAGTCACACACACACACACACACACACACACCCACACACCCACACACACACACACACACACACACGCACACACACACACACACACACACACACCCACACACCCACACACACACACACACACACATACACACACACACACACCCACACACACACACAGTCACACACACACACCCACACACCCACACACCCACACAGTCACACACACACACACACACACACACACCCACACACACACACACACACACACACACCCACACACACACACAGTCACACACACACACACACACACCCACACACACACACAGTCACACACACACACATACACACACACACCCACACACACACACACACACCCACACACACACACACACACACGCACACACACACACACACACACACGCACTGAATCTAAAAACAGACTCATATTCCCCATAATGCAGGTGTGGGACCAGGACCCCGTGACATAGGGTTTACAAGTCCACTGGAAACGCTTTTATCTAGACAGACACAACAATACACAAAAATGTAACAAAGCAAATGTCTTCAACTACAACTGGGTACACACACACTCACTCACACGCACACACACACACTCACACGCACACACACACACACACACACAGATAAATTGAGGGTTTGTTGTGTTTTACCTGCAGTAAAAGTCAGATCCAACCATCCTACTTCACTTTTTTCTCTTCTGATCTTGGAGGGGCGAGCCCCGATCACTCAAACAGGTTTCTCTCTCTCTCTCTCTTTAGCTCCGCCCTCTCTGACCTGCCAGTCCTGGCTTGTCTTCTTTCCCCTCCTTTCCTGAGATTACATCCTGTCTGCCAAAGAAGCCACAGTCAGACCCTCAGTCCTCTCTGGGCAGACCAACAGCGCCCTCTGGTGGCCCTCGCCGGTGGTTCATTATTACCCGTGCAGTGGGTACATATGTAATTATGTGATTTAAAAAAAATGGGCACAAACAAACTGCACGCTCTTAAACTTAATCGAAAGTTCAAAATGTAAAATAACATGGACTTTCAGTGCTTTTACTCCATTTAAAACATGACGTCATGTTTAATTTCCAGTGTTACCAAATTAACCTGGAGTAAAGAAATATTTCTGCCTGCTTACAGAGGCTGCTGCAGCCTCCAGGTGTTACTGAGCTCACTGAGCTTAAACGCCGGACTGTGAGCTCAGGTAGGTGACGACCGTCTGCAGGCTTCTCTGAAGCTTGATCAGGAGATCACGTTAACACCCAGAAGCAGGACATGGGTGAACCGTCAGGGTTTTGTTTTTAGTGGCGTGCCAAACAGACTGTTGTGTGCCCTGCCCCTGATGTTAGCCAGGTAGCTGGTGACCTGGTGGAGGTTCTGAGATTAATTAGTAAACGATTCATTTGGGAATGATTTGGTTTGATGGGCACACCTACGCCCGCTGGTAAATCACTGTGTACAACTCATGCTTCAGATGGAGGCTGTGCTGGACCTGTAAGTGTAACCGGTGTGTTCCTGCATTGTCTCCGACAGAAGGGTAGAAGGAAACACCTCCAAGTAAACAACTTTCCAGCTCCTCTCCCACAGGGGAACTGTAGAAAAGGGGCTGCATTTATTTTTACATTAAACATGAAGTACAAACTTACATGGAAAAAAAACACCTGACATACCTGACAATGAAAGAAAGACCTCCAAGTAACATATAAACAGTGTGGACGAGCGTGAACCAGACTCACTACACTTTCATGCTAGCATTAACAATGCCTCTACACACGAGACACACACGTATTACACACAGCATTTAGTAAAGACAGTCGTAATGACGACAATAACGAACTAAAACACACAATGACAAACATCAAGGTGGATAAAGATATAATTTGGAATAATTCCCTCACAGGAAATTATAGGAAAGGAGAGAGGCCAAAGGGGTAGCCCAAATTTACAGGGTTGCACCAAAGAAGAAGAAAAGGATGCAGAGGCGCTCTAACTGATAATAAAGATGACTACAAACTTGGAGGTCCTAAAGGTCGGGTATACCAGGGACAAATGTGGGTTTTAGAACATATTTTGTGTAATTATAACCATAATATTTAGCAACTGGGTCATTAATTACATATTATGTAATTAATGACCCAGTTGCATAAGGGTGGAGCTGATGGTGGAGCTGTAATACAGAGTTTGGGTCTCAGAGGCAGAGATCATGTAAAACAAGTTTATTGATTATTTATCAATAAACAAACATGGATTTGTATTTCGTGCTGATGAACATGATGCTTCTGGAGCTTCAGGCGAAGACCCGTCATCTCAGATCTGAAACAGAGAAACAGTCGAATAATCACAGAGTCACATGATCACTCTGTCATGCTGGTTCTGGCGTGTTTCACAAGTTCACACACCACTCCTCACCATCGTCATGAAAAAGTAAAAGTTTTACCAAATAAAGGTAATTTTTTAAATGTTCTCTTAAAAAAATAACGAAATCATTCTTCTTGCTTCAGCTCGTGCTCTGCTGCTGTCTCAGTGCGAATAAAGTGAGGACATTTCTACAGCTTCATTTGGAAAGAGCAGGTTCATCACCTCCCATGTTGATATCGGCCAGACGCTCAGTCAGATGCTCAGCGAGATCGTTCCTGGCGATGGCCCCAAAAATCTCAGTGGTAATGACCACGGCCTGATGGGGGCGATGCTGCATCATCAGATCCACAGTTTCATGTCGGTCTGCCCTCTCCTGCTGGTATGCAGGCATATCCCGCATCCTGAGTCCCAGTTGCCACTTGAAACTCTTAAACTGCTCCTCAGTCAGTCTATTCAGCTCTTCCAGGAGCAGTATCTTGACCTGTGCCCTGTTAAAAATCACACAACTTTAGATTCCTGCAGAAGAAAACTGGAAAAGCATTAAAATAATTCTGCTTTCCTCTAAGACAGACACTTCCTCACAGCCAATCACAGAGCAGCGATCAGGAACGCTCGGCAAGAAGTGAAACAGGAATGGCCTGCAGCGCTCTACAAAGGTGGATGGTCGTCTTATAGAGATAAGGGTGATTTCAGAAAGCATGAATGTAAACTGAGTTGCACGCACACAACAACATAACCACGAACACCCTCCCCCACCCAATTTTCCAACGACTTCTTCCTCGTAAAAACGCCAAAGAGTTTCAGGAAGAAGACGAACGTGAACGGATTGTGCGAATAGTTTAAGGGTTCATACAGGAAGTTTCACTGGCACGTTTATCCTAATCACATCCATAAGAAGGAAGGAGGTCGACAGTCAAGCAGAAGTCTCATTAAAAGTTCTTTAAACACTCACTGATTTTCTTCCATCGTGCTGTGTCCGCTCGCTCTGAAGAAGACTTCCTCCTTCCTCCTAGCTCTGTGACGTCAACACGCAAGGACTCCTGGGAATTTGCCCTGTATGCCTAGAGCCGTAGAGCTGTACAGTATATTAATAAATACGGGAAGCCAGACAGAAAAGAGGAACTTTGCCATATAAGCAATGTTTGTATTGAAACTGTGACGTGTAAAGTACCAAAATAAAACCTATATGAGTTTATAATTCTAATGTTAGAGATCCTGCAACTGGCGTTTGGGCTGTGCAGAGGTCTGTCTTCTGGAAGATGATTGAATAAAAAGAAATATAAATGTTTTAACACTATGAGTCGGTTTTCTCTGTTCTATCATGGGGACAAAAGAATCGGGGTTAATAAAATGAAACCAGAACACAACAACTGCAGAGGTTTACCTGAACACAGGTGTACTCTCAGTCTGTGTCACGGTTCTGGATCTTTGACCCAGGGTTTTGTGTTTATGGACTTTTCCCATCTCATTTCCTGGTTTTGTTTTCTTGTGCTTATGTTGTTTGGTGGTTATTTGAGGTTGTTGAGTTTCCTTTCTGTGTTGTTTCCATGTTTATTCACCTCTTACGTTCTTAGTCTAGGCGTGTAGTGAATCTCCAGTTTTTTCTTGGCGTAGTATTATTCTTGTGCATTAGTGTTAAAGATACAGGAGCATGATCGCTGACAGCTATAGGATGAATCTCAGTGTCTGAAATGTTACTCAGCAGTGAGCTGCTGACCAGAAAATAATCCAGACGAGAGTAGGAGTGATGGACATGTGAGAAAAAAGTATATTCCTTACTGGTGGGGTGAAGGGAGCGCCATGCATCGCAAAGACCAAAGTCGCTCATATACTGTTTGATTATATTTGTGGACTGCCAGTTACGCTGAGTTCCCGCTGTATTGAGCCTATCCATGTCTTCATTTAGTCCAAGGTTGAGGTCGTCTCCAAGAACAAGTGTGCCATCTAAGTGTTCAGAGAGTGCACTGAAAAACCCGTGAAAGAATGAGGGATCATCAACATTTGGACCATATACACTTACTGTCAGGGCTCTGTGTGCAGGCGGATGGAGAGGAGGATCCAAATGCGAGACTCTGAGACTCTGGAATTGAATTGAGACTGAATTGAAACTGAGAACCTTAGCTTTATTGCTGGTGACAAACGAAACCGTGAACAGACCAATGACACCGAGAACTGAACACACAGGCATAATTCTGAGGGTACGACGCGACACTGACACAGAGAAACACAGGGCTTAAATACACAGACGGCAGTAATCAAGGGATGAGAGACAGGAGGGGAACACACCTGGGAGAAATCACAGCTGACGAGACAGGGGAAACGTAACTGAGCACACTCACATATGACACAAACCTTCACAATAAAACAGGAAACTCAGACACATGGAACCAGGCAAGACATTGAACTAAACAGACAGATTCACAAACAGACGGGGTGACGCCATAGACAGACAGATACAGACGCAGACTCAGAGGCAGACCGAATATAACACGTAGAACTCAAACAATAATAATAATTATGATAATAAATTGGAAAATGATAATAATAAACTTAAAGCGCTGGGTCACCGACCCAGGACCATGACACTTACAATACATAGCTTTTTATCAAGTATAGATAGTTTAATGATTTAGAATCTGCCCTCTGGATCTATAACTGTATCGAGTACTGTGAAATTAATATTTTTATGTATTAAAATTGCTACTCCCCTTTGTCTAGAATTATAACAAGCTGAGAACACATTAGGAAACTCAGGTGTTTTAAGTTCATTCGAACCTCTAAGAGGTCTGTGGGTCTCTTGTAAAAGGACAACATCTGCCTGTAGTTTTTTGAGTTGGTTAAATATTTTTAACCTCTTTTCTCTGGAGCCAGCTCCATTTATATTCCATGTAACAAATCAAAATGTAACATAGTCAAACATAGTTTGACTATGTGTATGCATAGTTACTAATATGAGTAGGCTTGGCTTAAGTGTGTGTATCATATACGACTGTGTGCGCTGTCTGACTGATGCAAATGCGCTGCCGTTGAACGCATGACTGTGCGTGATCGTGCTGTGCCTATGTGTAGAAATAAAGGATGCTGTTTGTGGATGAGTGTGGAAGCAGGTGATCGAAGCAGTGAAAGAAATAAAGAAAGAAACCAAGGACAAGGGTGAGCAGCATAAAAACAAGAGGGGGGAAAAGAGAGAAGAAAAAAAAACCCGGAAACATTCCAATTAAATCACTGACGGAGAGTGACGGTGTTAATTCTGCTATCATATCACACTTAAGATGCGATTTGATACTGGTAAGTTAAAACAGATGTTAATGTTAAGTTAATGCAAGTTAGTGTGAGTGGCAACCTCACGGCCCCCAAGCGATGCACTCTGTCGAAGGCGATGTTCTTTACGGTGGATTTTAATGAAGCTTTTCACATGATATAAAATCATAAAAGAAATATTAACTAGAGGGAAAGGCAAGATTGAATAAGTGGGTTTTTAGTCGTGATTTGAACAGTGCAATGGAATCAGATGCGCGGAGGTCGAGAGGAAGGGTGTTCCACAGTACCGGGGCAGCCAGGGCAAACGCACGGTCACCTCGGGACTTCAGCCGAGATCTGGGTTGGGTCAGAAGTAGTTGAGTGGCAGATCTGAGTGTTCTAGCAGGAGTATGTGATTTGAGAAGTTCACTAAGATAACTTGGCACTAATTTATTAATAGTTTTGAATGTAAGGAGTAATATTTTAAAGTGAATACGGTACTTTATGGGCAGCCAATGCAGGCTAGCTAGAACAGGAGTAATAGGGCAAAATTTCCTGGTACCAGTCAAAAGGCAGGCTGCTGCATTTTGGATTGTTTGCAGTCTAAGAAGAAGAGAAGAGGGAAGACCATAGTACAAGGAGTTACAATAATCCAACCTGGAGGTCACAAAAGCGTGAATAAGCTTCTCCAGGTCCTCATGCGGAACATAATGCCTAGCCTTAGAGATAAGGCGCAGTTGGTGGCTCACCCCAGGGCTGTGTGCTCAGTCCACTGCTCTACTCTCTCTACACACACGACTGCACTCCTCGCCACCACAGCAACATCTTTGTGAAATTTGCAGATGACACCACAGTGGTGGGGCTCATTTCCAAGGGAGACGAGTCTACGTACAGAGACGAGGTGGAGCAGCTGACGTCATGGTGTAAGGCCAATAACCTCCTCCTCAACACTTCAAAAACCAAAGAACTCATAATAGACTTCAGAAGGAAAAAGGCAGAGATCCAACCACTATTCATAAATGGGGACTGTGTAGAAAGGGTGGCAAGCTTCCGCTTCCTGGGAGTCAATATAGAGGAGAACCTTTCCTGGAGTGTGAACACCTCCGAGCTGCTGAAAAAGGCCCAACAGAGACTGTACTTCCTGAGAATTCTCAGGAGGAATAACATCACACAGAGACTGCTGGTGTCCTTCTACAGAGCCACCATTGAGAGTGTTCTAACTTACTGCATATGCATCTGGTACACTAGCTGCACAGGGGCTCAGAGGAAAGCACTCCAAGGGATCATTAACACCGCCCAAAAGATCACTGGCTGCCCTCTCCCCACACTGGAAGTTCTACACAACGCCCACTGTTTTAAAAAGGCCCAAAACATCATAAAAGACACCTCACATCCTGGCCACTCCCTGTTCGAACTGTTGCCCTCAGGCAGACGGTACAGGGCAATCAGAGCAAGGACTAATAGACTCAAACACAGCTGTTATCCAACTGCAATAACACATCTGAATACTACAAAAAAATGTCCATCACGCCACTCTTGTGTTAATCTATGCACGGTCTGAAGCATGTGTGTGGGAATGTATGTGAATGTTTTACTGTTACATCTTATTAGTATTTTAAGTATTCTATCTATTTTATTTATTGAATTTTATTGTTTTATTTTTATTTTGATATTGCTAGGGATGATGCAATGATCGGGGACCATTCTTAATTTCGTTGTTCTCATGACAATGACAATAAAGTTTCTGATTCTGATTCTGATTCTGGTGGAAGCTAGATCTCACTACAGCAGACACTTGCTTATCGAGTTTGAGCGAGCTATCCAGCAGTGCGCCCAAGTTACTGACATAGTCACAGGAAGAGCTAGCAAAGGAACCCAGGGAAGCACAGAGTTGGGCACGAGGGATTTTACTGTTGAACACCACAGTCTCAGTCTTCTTATCGTTTAAAACGAGGGAATTACTCAGGAACTCTGAAATCTTGGGTGACTTGGATGTCTATTTAGCACATCAGTCTGATCCTGCGAAATCTGATGCCTGTGAGCTCATTAACAATTACCCAAATCTTTTCGGTGATATACCCACTCAAACGCACGTGCTAAGTCATGATATTGATGTGGGTGATCACAAACCAATAAAGCAATATGCCTACAGAGTAAATCCCACTAAGTGTGCCATAATGCAGCAAGAAGTCCAGTATGTTCTTGACCATGGTTTTGCCCGTTCCAGTAATAGTTCTTGGAACTCACCATCACTGCTCGTTCCAAAACCCGATCAAACCTCCCGTTTCTGTAACAACTACCGAAAGGTAAACGCTGCTACAAAACCAGACTCTTTCCCACTCCCACGCATGGATGACTTGGTCGGCCGTGTGGGCTTGGCAAACTTTGTGACCAAACTTGACCTCCTAAAAGGATACTGGCAAGTCCCATTAACCAATCAGTGCCTTTGTGACACCCGACCACTTTTTGCAATACACGTCATGCCGTTCGGGTTAAGAAATGCTCCCGCCACATTCCAACGACTGATGAACACTGTGTTACATGGAGTCATAAACTGCGAAGTGTATCTGGATGACATAGTGGCCTATTCATCCACCTGGACTGAACACCTCAAAACCCTCAGTGAAATATTTGACGGCTTGCATGATGCTTCACTGACACTAAACTTGGCTAAATGTGAGTTCGGAAAGGCTGTTGTAAGCTACCTAGGGAAACAAGTAGGACAGGGTCAAGTCCTCCCTGTTGCCGTGAAAGTGCAGGCAATATTAAACTTCCCAGCTCCGCAGACACGTCGGGAGCTGCGTCGTTTTCTAGGCATGGCAGGTTATTATCGTGTGTTCTGCAAAAACTTCTCCGAGGTAGTAGCCCCATTAACCAGTCTTGCCAGTCCAAAATCACCATTTGTGTGGTCAGAGACATGTCAGTTTGCTTTCGAAGCTGCCAAAGCTCTGCTTTGCAGTCCTCCTGTGCTGGCCGCCCCTGATTTCACACGTCCGTTCAAGCTTGAGGTGGATGTCAGTGCTTTGGGGGCTGGTGCAGTGCTTTTGCAGGAGGATGAACATGGCATTGACCATCCAGTCTGTTTCTTTTCCAAAAAATTCCTAAAACACCAATTACATTACAGCACGATTGAAAAGGAAGCCTTAGCCTTATTGCTAGCCTTGCAACACTTTGAAGTGTACCTTGGGTCCAGTCCCCTTCCAATCGTCGTGTTTTCTGACCACAACCCTCTCCAGTTCCTAACTCGGATGCAGAACAGCAACCAGCGCCTTATGCGCTGGTCCTTACTCCTCCAGGACTTCAACATTGAAATCCGGTACAAAAAGGGCTTAGAGAATGTCATGGCTGATGCCCTCTCTAGGTCATGAATCAAACATTTCATTTGGGGTTAAATGTTTGATTTTTGGGTGGGAGGAAATGTAATGATCCAATGTTATCAGTGTTTGTTTTGTGTGTGACTCCTCCCACCAGACAATGGCTGTGGGTGTTTTCCCCTTTTCTTTCTTAGAAGATGGACACTTGGGCGTGCCTGTTGAGTAGTTGGCTGGAGTCTCTTCCTGTCCTCGGATTGGATAATTGGTTTATCACCTCCAGTATTTAACCACCAGATGACAGCCACCTGGCCCCCCTCTCTCCTAGCCTCCACCATCCAACAAAGAGCCTGTGGTTTTGATTCATTGTTTCGTAGAGTGTCTTTGCCCATTGTTTTGCAAGTATGACCTTGTGTGTGTGTGTCTGGTGTTAGTACCTTAATCTTGTAAATAGCTGTCAGTGTTTCCTCTGCTCTTCGTCAGACTGTTAATCTACCCTTGTGGTTCTCCGTGTTCCGTGTTCCCTGTTCCTTGCGTTTGTCAGCTTAGGTTTCCTGTTTTAGTTCTCTGTTCTGTTTTGGTTTTTAGTTCTGTGTTTTCTGCCAATCAGCATTAATAAATCAATAGCTCAGCTTCAGTTAACTCCTTCCTGCCTATAATCATCTGCATTTGGGTCCTCGCTTCGCATGATCTCGGTCTCATGGATCTTATTTGAAATTTGGTGGTTCGATCCCCGGCTCCTTGTAATGAGAGACAGAGGGAAGACTGCCAAGTCATAGGACACAGAAGACCAAGGTTAAAGTTCAAAATGCAAATATTCAATCCAACTGGACATCAGCCAGAGAAGCAAATAATTCCGGTAAGGGGTAAAATCCAACTTCCCAAAAGTGACAGACGAGGAGATAAAACAGACTGAAGTACAGCGTGACCACTGATAGACAAATAAATGATTGAATCAGAACCAACACACTGCTCGGCCTACAGATCAATGACATCAACATCAACATCAACGTCCATGAACTACAGGACTCCTGGCCTGACCAGGTAGCTCTTCTGTGTTGTGCCGTCCTCTTAGCCAGAGGTTGTTTGGTTTCCCCGATGTATAAATCCTGCCAATCCTCCTGCACTTAACAGCGTACACTATGTTACTCTGTTTGTGTCGGGGGACCCGATCCTTGGGGTGGACCTATTTTTGGCACAGCGGGTTTTGGGGTTTAAAAGCCACAGAGACGCAGTGTTCAGAGAAAACTAGTCTCAACTGCTCCTGACATGTACGGGATCACTACAGGTTTTCCCTTAGTCAGAGGTTGTCCTTCTGTCCTGGATCAGCTGGAGCTTTCTTTTGGTGCCTTCCCAGCTTTGACAAAAGTCCAGCTGGGAAGGCTAACCTGCCACTTTTCATATCCTCCCTGGTGAATTTGATGTGTCGGTCCACTGAGTTAATGTGATCCGTGAAATGTGAAACGTCCTGAGATTTGATTTTCACCCAGGTGTCATCCATATATCTGAACCAATGACACACATCAACACAATAAGCACAATGTGCCACACCCTCCGTGAGGTGTCATCTCCACATCACTACTTGCAAAACATAACAAAACATGAGGCAGGAACAACTATCCAAGATCAAATGCTCAAACACAAAATCCATCTTAACAACAAATTAACATTGAGACCTATGAAACATGATCACAAACATTTAAGGCTCAAAACCATGTTGTCTCTCATGCTTCTCGTTTATATGTCAAGGACAGTTTTTCTGGGGACTTATTCACTTTTATTGTTGTGACAGAACGTCTGAGTTCTGTGTTGCCGTTCTGGAGATAAACTCTCTGATCTCCTGATGGAGCATCCCTAGGATATCCAGCTTTGTGTTTATGGACTCTAAATCAGCGGTCTCCAACCTTTTTTGCACCACGGACCGGTTTATGCCCGACAATATTTTCACGGACCGGCCTTTAAGGTGTCGCGGATAAATACAACAAAATAAAACTAGTACCGGTACTGAAAAAAAAGAAGATTTATTCATAACACAGTGAAAAGACCCAGGAAAACCGAGTAAACGACAAAAACGATAACAAAATAACGCTGAAAACCGATAAAAACCCTGAAAACCAGACATTTCACACCTGAGCCTCGACTCTCGCGGCCCGGTACCAAACGACTCACGGACCGGTACGAGTCCGAGGCCCGGGGGTTGGGGACCGCTGCTCTAAAACACTTACCCCAGGTCAGTTGTGAGTAGGTCTTCCTCTTTTTGTCGGTCCGCTTGGTCGGGTTGTCCGGATGTTTGTTGGATTCCTCCATGACACACTGCTCAAAATATAGGTTCCTCCACCCTGGATGCCGATGCCACTCGTGGTCGTATGGTTGTTAAATGTAAAGTGGAAGTTTGATCTCGTTTACTGAGAGCTGCACAAAGTCTGCCCTGTTCTGTGTGTGCTGATCTTGATCAGCTCTGCAGAGGTTTCAGCTGTTCGGACACGACTGACCCAGCTGGCAATTAAGATGCAAACTGCACCGATTATTCTCACAGGAAAGTATGCTTATTGAGTTTTTTCATAGATTAATTTTATACTTTTATTTGAAAGCAAACTGAATCTTGTCTTTGTGCAAAAGTGCAAAGTTTCCCTGACCTGAGTGGACAGACTCAGTAAAGTAATGTTAAAGTACACCTGCATTAGTTAAAGAATGAACAGCCATGTTCATGTCAGTACAGACGCTGGCGCTGCAGCTCTCACTGCAGTGAGATATTATCGGGTTTATGTGGTGACTGCTGCTGATCTTAACAAAATCTTTTAAAAAAATATTCAGCTTTGGAGCAGAGTTTGTTTTTAACCCTGTCATGCATGAATTATGACAACCTCAATCAGGATCAGGCCTGAAAAGATAAATAAAAATACCTAAGAAAAAAATCCTGATTGAGGTTGTCATAATTCATGCATGACAGGGTTAAATGACAATGATTACAATGAAACACATCAAAAATCTGCAGTAACATTTAACAACCACCAGGTGGCAGGGTATGGAGCGACACATCAGTGTCCAATGTACTGGTTTATGTGCAAGTATACCATCAACACCAATACAAGTGCACACAAATACCAGCAAACAGCCTTTGAATAGCTGTAGTGACCACTGTGTGTGAAAGGGTTAATGTGGAGGTTACAAAGCAGTCTCAATCAGTGTTAATGAGTAACATCTGTCACACAGACACACTCTGTGCAGCTCACACCCAGTGAGAGAAATTAACTGAAATGCAATGAACACTTAACTTTTTTTTTTACAGTTTTCCTGCGAGTGACTGAAGCAGAACTGCAGGACTGCAGGACTGCGCTGTCCTCTCACGTTTGCAGCTCTAACGACTCATTTGTCCCGGTGTTGTCCCCAGCTGCCCTCAGATTCACAGCTCAGCACCCCCGACATGAAACAGTCATGCATGTCTGCACTTAATGCCGATCACACTTTAAGTATATCTGTAGCCAAATCTAAACCCACGGAGGAAAAAGTCCAAAGGCTGAGCCACCGTGTTACCTGTACGTGTGTCGTTGCATGTTTCCTCCTCGGCATCCTCCTTACAGCTGATCGTAGACCTGCACAGCTTCTGTTTCACACTGACTGTTATCAGCTGCATGAAGAGGACATGATGTCTTTTATTTGACAGCATTAGTTTGAGATAAATTATTTGAATTTGAGGAGCAGGACTGCACCTCCTAACGTGTCCTCTGTCTATAGATGACATCGCCAGCCCTACAAGCTGTTCGTTTTCCTGCCTCACCCTCCCTCCCCCTTTTTCAGTTATTTCACTTGTCATTAGGACACGGAGGTCAGCCCGACCCCCCAGAGGCCTTCTTAAACTCCAGCTCAATTCATGTTCAAACCATCTGACTTTATCTACTAAAATGCTGTCAAACCGAAGATGAGAAAGTCAAAGTGAAAGATTTTCGCCGTTTTTTTGCAGCTTCCAGAATGACTTCACAACGTTACTCTGACCCGTGAAGCTTCAGCGGACGCAAACATGAAGGAGAAACGCACCAGTTCACAGTGGATCCCATCCCCAACCACAGCCATGGTTTCAGATATTTTAAGAATCAGACACAGTCCAGGTGTCTTTATTTGTGGTCACATAGTTAATTATTTTCATGGCAAGCACAAAGAAAACACAACGAATACATCGTTAAAGCATGACTGCCTTACACAGAAAGGACCTCAGCTGGTCCTGACTGTTTGTTGTCATGTTTGCAGTGGACTGCTGTGTCAGCGCATTTCATTCTTGAACAAAATCAGTTTTGCTTTATTCTACTGATGCTTTTTTCATGAGCTACAGAGTTTCCTGTGAACTTCACAGTAATGTGGTTTTTAATGAGTGCGCACCGATCCTCCAGATTTAGTTCAGCGGTGACGGCGGAGCTCTCTGCACAGTAAACCCTACATCTATGGGCGGCACAGTGGTGTTCATCTTGTGTTCACACCTGTCTCCCAGGTAACTGTCGGGGCAGTCGCACAGGTGTTGGTTGGAGTCCAGCAGCCTCTTGCACCGTCCCCCGTTCAGACACGTATCAGGATTGCAGACGGCAAGTGACCGGGAGTAATGGATGCAGATTTGGCTGTAGTGAGGTAAGTCATAGCGAACACTGTATTGAGGTGGAAGCCAATCATACCTCCAACATCTGAAGGACTTCATGGCTGCTGGGACTTCCACTAAGTCGTCCCACTTAAACTTGATGCTGTGCATCACCTTTAAAAACTGACCTACAGAAACTCCATCGACCTTGCGGTTGCAGTTTAAAATATTCTGTGCCATTTGATCGCAGTGTGTTTCTGGCAAAAGGTTATGGTAAAAGTAATATGGCTCCAGGTTACACGAGTCCAGCTCCTTTACCACTGCTGCTGCTTTAGTGTCCTGCTCTTCTTTCAGAGTGTAGCCCACAGCCACAGTCACACTGTCCACAGGGATCTTTGTCATATTGTGAAATGCATATGTCGTGTCTGTATCAGTGTCATATACCACCACCACCCAGCTGTACCAGTTGTACTTCTGGTCCAGAACCGTCTTCACCTGAACAGCGATGGCTTGCTTGTTATTAGCAGTGTGAGCTTTGGCGGTCTCTATCACATCGTTCTTCATGAACTGCTCATAGTTGGTCAGACAGAACTGTACAGCTGAAATCTGAGCTTCAGAGACTTTCTTGAACATCTGCGTGTGTTCAGCTTCTTTGGCTGCTGTGTTTAAACCCAGGAGTTTCCAGTAGAACTGGTTGACTAGCATCCCCTTCCACAGCAGGCTGCTTAAATACAAGTTGTATTTTCCGATCTGACTCGTGTCACATTTAAACTTTCTCTTCAGGAGTTCGTTGATGTTTCCGCTCAGAGACGTGCTGGTGACTGTCAGGTAATGGTAAAGGTTGGTCATACCGGTCTCAGCTCCCGTGTTCTCATAGTAGTTGGTGAATATTTGTGCCAGTCGCCATTTGTCCTCACCTCGCATCAGCTCGCCACTCTCTCGAAACTCGTTGAACTTCCTCCAGGCGTTGAGGATGCGGAGTTCATCTTGAGAGTAGACGCTGATGTAGCTGAACCACTCTACGTCTGTTGCCAGGTCAGAGATCTGGATGGAGAGTGAATCCATCTTCCTGTTTACTTCAGCGAAGCCTTCCTTCACTGCCTTCAGCACTGGGTCGTCCTGTGGGATGAAGACTAGGACCATGCTGATGACAGAGGAGACCACACCTCCGATGCCAGGTGCCAGGCTAGCAAAGTTTGAAAGGCTTTTGATTACACCTACCACTTTATCTGGGTTAATATTTTCCATCACGTCTTTAAACAGAGACAGAGAATCTTTGACAGCATTCAGAACTTGATCAGCTTGGTCTCTGCTGTCTTCAGGCAGGTCTCTGCGAGCCCTGTAAGGTGGTGAGAGGTCAGCTGTGACGGGGTCACGGGGCCGAGCAGAGGAGGTCGTCCAGTAGAGAAACAGCAGTGAAGCCAAGAGCATCGAGGAGGGCCACCAACGGGATGCCATGGCTGTAACACACAACATGAAAGTCATTTCTAAATGAACGTGCAGCTCTCAGGTTCACATCCATAAAGAATAACTGTGTGTAAATCCTGCAGCACCAAACACTTACAGGACAAACGAGACGAGAGCTGCGTGTCTTTGTTCGCTCTGAAAAAAGTCTCGTAGCTTCATCAGGAAGTTTAACTGCTTTTATGCTTTGATTTTGTATTTATTTGCCTTTCTATTAACTCCCAAATTCATTTACTTTGATCCATTTAGTTTCCTATTTGTTCCTGTGATTAATGCACGTGTTCGATTCTGTTGATCCAGGTATGAAGTCATTCAGTCGTTTGTGAATCCCGGTCAGCGTTGTTGTCCATTTGTTCATGACGACTGTGTTTAGTCTGTTCCTTCCCATCCCATACATGGCCACCTGGGTTGGCTAGCAGACTGTTTACTTAGCCTGATAGGGCGAAGGGCACTGTCTCAGCTGAACTCTGGACACGCACACACATACACTGATAAGCACGCACTCATCCCCCCTCACTTTCCAAACGCCTTCGATGCTTGTTTCCTGCGGGGGAACACGGTGGGTCTGTGTGCCGCGCTGGAATGGTAGCGCTGTGCAGGGCGGCTGCTGTGTTCGCTTCGGATTACTCCTCACCCCCCACCCAATCCTGTGGCTTGTCATGTCTTTCACAAAGTTGTGCTGTGGACATTTATGTGCTTTTTCTGCAGAGGAGTGTTTTTGTTTCCTGTTCTCATGCTGTCCTACCATGGAAGCACAGCATGAGTAGAGGTCTCTTTTTTTCCTCTTGTACTTTCCCATTGTAGTGTACATTTCAATGTTTTTCTGTAACGCTACCGATCTCCGACTGTATCCCCATGTGATGTCTGTGATGTGTGTGTAAGGTCGGGGGGGGGGTCCCATTTCACTGCAGGGCAACCTGCACGTGGCGAATAAAGCTTTGATTGTTTGATTATTTGAAACCGCATCAGACTGCCAAACACACACACACAAGTGCACACACACACACACACACACACACAAGTGCACACACACACAAGTGCACACACACGCACGCGCACACACACACACACACACACACAAGTGCACACACACATACAGGGCTCTAGAGTGCGACCAAATTTTTCAGTGGTGCGACTAAAAAAAAATATTTGGTTGCACCTGTGCGACCAACTGTTCGGGTAGCAAAAAAAACAAACAAAATCTGCAACCTTCCCTGTGGTCAACAACAGACACACATTTTGTCCCTATCGTGGACTAAACCAATCAGAGATAGTCTCTGATTGGCCGTGGTCCAGTTGAAAGTGCAGGTGGAAGTGGGAGGTGAGTAGCTTGAATAAAGAATATCAATTCATTAAATCCTGACTTTTAAATATAACTGTGTTTTGCCAGAAACGCCAGATTCTCAGATTAAAGCTCACAAAACCATTTCAACAACAACCAAACAGCAGATGAGAGCAGGTACACGGACTCCACACAAAGACGTAAACACAGACCGACGCATCAGAATCAGCTTTGTCTTTCTCGGCTTTCTCACCCGACGGTCCGTAGACGGACACGCTGTCGGAGCTCAGCGAATCCGATGTGTCCGGTCCGCGCTGTGATTACGTGTTTTTGCGCTGATTCTGAGCTGCAGGTTTTGTCTCTCCAACCAAAATTCACCGAGCTGAATTTTGCTGTTTTGCTTCCACAACTATTAAAATCACACTTCATGCACAGCTAGCTCTCTCTCCCTCTCTCTCTGTACTTCAAGAACAGTTCCCGTCTCCAATCTCTGTTTTCTGTATTATTCATTCGCTTATTACCCACCAGTCTACCGTTGTTTACAGCGCTGTGGCTGCTGTCTTTTTCTTTTTCACTTAAATGACCTCGGACAAGAAAGCCTGTTTTTTCTGTTGTTCAATACTGAAGAAATTTAAACTTTATATGCAGAACATTGTAGAATATTTTTAAGGTTATCTGCTATAAAAAGCCAGACCAGGAAAATCTCCTTCATGTTTTTCTGTGTTTTATTCTCAGTTACTTTCACACAAAGGCATCTGCTGTGATGTTCACAATTCTGAGGAAGTCAGTACTGATAAATGATCAGAATTATAATATTTCTGACTGTCTGAGTCTAAGTTGAATCGAATCGGGACTTTGAAAACCGGAATCGAATGGATTATAGAAATCAGTGATGATACCCAGCCCTAGTGAGCAGCCTAGGCACGACAGAAGTGGATGTAGCTGTAATAGGAAAAGAACTATAGCTAACTTTTCTGTTAAGTTAAGGCCTGATCCTTCTGAAATTCATAGCCAGTGCTCTGACACGGTGTCATCAATCTTTGAATGCTGAAAAAGCACAGTGTATCCAGAAAAACACATTATATTATATAAATTATTATAAAATTTGTGTGCGCCTAACTTTAAAAAGTTAGGCGTACCGGTACGCCCATGGCAAAAAGTTAGTCTAGAGCCCTGACATACACGCACGCACACACACACACAAGTGCACACACACACGAACGCACACACACACACACACACGCACGCACACACAAGTGCACACACACATACACGCACACACACACACGAACGCACACACACACACACGAACACACACACACACACACACACTTAATCATCCAGGTAAGGAAATCCTCAAAAGTTGATTCTGTTCTTCTGGACGGAGAAACATTTCATCATGTGACTTCTTCAGTCTCAGCTGACTGCAGGTTTCCAACCTTATAAACATCTGCACAATGACTTAAACTAGCACCACTGGTGATTGATCATTGATCAACAGTCTTTGATCATTGGTGATGACAAGTTACACACACACACACACACACACGCACACACACACACACACACACACAAGTGCACACACACACAGTTGTTAGCCTCGTTAAGCTTCATCAGTTCTTGTCTTTAACGCTTTAAATCCAGATGTAAAAACCCTTTAAATGATGTGTTGTCATAGGTTAGCGTACGTGCAATAGAGTGAGAAAGCAGACCTGCAGAGAGGTCCGGCTGATCCTGTTCGCTCCGCAGGTCTTAGTGGTTCAGTCGTGAGGTTGCTGCAGTCTTGGAGAAAGAAAGTTCTGAGCTTGACTGTGCAGAATCAGCTGTTTTTATGGGCTGCTAACAGGCCACACCTTCCTTTCAGTCACATGACTTTTTGTGTGGGGCAGCTGGAGACTGTTATGGATAAATCATAGTGATGCAGGAAATCGAACTTAAAGTCTTGACTGCTTCATGTTCACTGGTTCTAAACACCAACCACAGCAGCGGAGTCCAGTTACTTTGAAATGCTTATAATTTGAGTACTTTGTATGAGAGCCACTGCGTGTCAACCACAGTTATTTTTACAATGATGTTTAGGGTTTAGGAGAGACTGTCCAAATACACGAACTGGATGTTAAATAAAAGATTGAGGCCTAAAGAAGGAAGGTCTGTGTGAAACTGCAGGCGATCACACTGAAGTGACCCTTCAGACCTGAACCTGGAACTCTCCCCCAAGGGCGTAGATTTGGCATGGACAGAAGGGATGTGTCCCCACCAATGTCCAGCGATTATTGAATTGTTCCCACCAATAATTTGATCTCTCCGAGTAAAGAAAATCAAACCCTATAGAAAGAAAAAAACGATCAGTCAACGTCTCATTCACCCAGCGGTGCACAAAGAGTTAAATTACGTCCTCTACTGGAGTCCTACGCAGGCACGTGCAGAGGGGGGGGCTAGAGGGGCTTGAGCACCCGCCCCTTTCCTGATGGGTGCCCAAAGTGCCCTTTTGCTGAGGCAACTTTTTAAAAAAAATTATTTTTTTTTATATGTGTGTGCGTGCGGAGTCCTGTCTGTGCCCCTCAACAATAATATTTAACTATTAATCACAGTTTTGCTAAATAAAAGGATCTGGCTTGCATCAGTCACATGATCACATTTAACCAATGGTCGCCCTTGACGGCAGAACGCGCTGGTTACGAGCCGGGAACGAGCTCACAAAGAGCACGCGCATTTTTAGCGGTCCGGAGCTGTAGGAGAAACACAAGTTAACTCAGAGACACAGACTGATGCGACAAAACCAGTAAGTAGGTGTACAGCGTACACTGTAGTGTGTAGCACACAGGAGTATTAGCTTATTACGTACACGTTGGACTGACGAACTGAAACAAACGAGCGTGCTGTGTGTGCAACAGCGTGACACACATTACCTGTCCTTTTATTAACTGCACAGGTAGTGCTGGTCATAGCTGCTGGCTACCTGTGTAAGGCTGTCATGGGTCTGTAGCTCTGTCACCGTTTTAGGGAACATATTTCGTTTTAAAGTAAGTTTCCTGCCTTTCTGGAGGGAATATATTTCACTAAAAAATGATCTAATATGCATGTCCACATAATAATTATTATAATTATAATATATTAAAAAACACACGCTGTATTTTAAAGAACATACATTAAGAAGCAGATTATATTAGATTTATATTTTAAATAAGACAAAAGTTGGATTTTACAGCAGTAAAATGATTGTATCTCTACAGTTTAAAGATGTAATAAGCTTTGCCCTGCACAGAGTGGATAGTGAAACAAATGGAATCATCATAAATACATTATTTCATATTTATTACTTCCCCCTCCTCATTGCTTTATTATTGTAGCTCTGAATAATAATGTAAGGATTCTGGATCAGCACAGTGATGCCCATAGTATATTCAGTATTCTGAAGAAGGTCTAAAGTGTCACTGTGTGTGCATGTGTGTGTTTTATGTATATGGATTATTTTAAATTATTACTCATGATATAACATTGTGCAGACATGGCTGGTAAGGACATGAGGAGGAAACAGCAGGAGCTGTGTGAGGCTACTAAAGGCAGGGCTATAACATTTTTCTGTCATCATTTAGATTAAGTGCAAGAGTTGTTAGGTGTGGATAATTAGATTATAGTTTATTGCCATAGCAAGTTGTGCCTTGTTCTCAGACACCAAGTGGAGAGTGATATATGAAATGATGGGATGGAAGGAAGAAGAGAAGCAAAGAGTGATTCACAGGCAGAGCCTAAATTATTTCTCACAGTTTTTTGTGTCCTTATGGTTCCAAGCGCTGTCACCAATCTTTGCATTTTGTTATTATCTCATGACACTTGTTTAATCAGCTACCATCTCTCCTGTGGACTTTTTACTGTCTACAGTCTCAGATCAACACAGCCCTGCCCTTCCCATATTAGATTCTTGATGAATGTGTGTTGTTGTTATTCAGCCTGGTTCAATGTGCCCCTTTTTAACTTTGAGCACCCGCCCCTTTAAACCTCTCTGCACGGCCCTGGTCCTACGTCATGTGACAAAAATGGCCAATGTGATTGGCTCAGCCTCTCAGGGAGCTCTGTTTAGTTTTAGCAGCAGCAAGCCTGGGCTGTGAGGACCTGCAAGAAGGAGAGGAGGATGGCAGCAAAAAGGAAGAACCTGGATATAAGAAAGTATTTTTCAAAGACACCTGTAAGTCGCTTAAAGTCAAGTTCACTCATAAAATGTGTCCGTCATAATAACGTTACAGGCTATGCTAGGCTTTGGCCCACATCAGTCTGAAACTGTATGTAACCATGAATAACGTGTTTTGGAAACTAACTGCACAACAGGCAGCACTATTAGTTCTCTCAGTCTCAGAGCAGCGTTTCTCATTTTGATTGAAACTGTCAGAGAAAACGGCAGCCTCGAGCAGCCCGGATATTAGTTTACAGAGGCTGTTAGAATTATATGTCTAACCTTAAATGTTGGTGACACAAGAATTTCATCCTAATGGCACTGACATATTCATAGTAGAGATGGGACGATGCCACTTCTTTATGTCCGATACCGATATTATAAATTTGGATGTCGGCCGATACCGATATGAATCCGATATAGTGTATTTTTTAATGAATAAAACTGCTTTTTTAATATCTTGCTACTTATTATATAAGTTCATACTCAGGTTTAAAACAAACAAACAAACAAACACTAAAGCTATTCTGTTATACCTGCATGTATGCAAAAAATACACTGCACCCAAAATAATCAAATCAAAATCAAAATCAAATCAAATCAAATCACTTTTATTGTCACATCACATGTGCAGGTACATTGGTACAGCACATGTGAGTGAAATTCTTGTGTGCGAGCTTCACAAGCAACAGAGTTGTGCAAAATACAATAATGTAAACAAGCAAAATACAAGAATGGCTACATCTGAAACTAATAAATATATGTACAATATATAATAGTATATGCATTTCTGGATGTGTATACTAAATATTTTTCTACACTGAACAAAAATATAAACGCAACACTTTTGTTTTTGCTCCCATTCCCCATGGGATGGACGTAGAGACCTAAAATTCATTCCAGATACACAATATAACCATCCCTCCCAAACAGTGGTCACAAATCAGTCCAAATGTGTGGTAGTGGGCACATCTGCTATATTGAGATAATCCATCCCACCTCACAGGTGTGCCACATCAGGATGCTGATCTGACATCATGAGTAGTGCACAGGTGTACCTCAGACTGCCCACAACAAAAGGCCACCCTGGAATGTGCAGTTTTGTCTCACAGCAAAATGCCACAGATGCCACAAGCAATGAGGGAGCGTGCAATTGGCATGCTGACAGCAGGAATGTCAACCAGATCTGTCGCCCGTGCATTGAATGTTCATTTCTCAACCATAAGCCGTCTCCACAGGCGTTTCAGAGAATATGGCAGCACATCCAACCGGCCTCACAACCGCAGACCTCGTGTAACCACACCAGCCCAGGACCTCCACATCCAGCAGGTTCACCTCCAAGATCGTCTGAGACCAGCCACCCAGACAGCTGCTGGAACAATTGGTTTGCACAACCAAACAATTTCTGCACAAACTGTCAGAAACCGTCTCAGGGACGCTCAACTGCATGCCCGTCGTCCTCATCGGGGTCTTGACCTGACTCCAGCTCGTCGCCGTAACAGACTTGTGTGGGCAAATGCTCACATTCGATGGCGTCTGGCACGTTGGAGAGGTGTGCGCTTCACGGATGAATCATGGTTCACATTGTTCAGGGCAGATGGCAGCTGAGAATGTCCCAGTTCTTGCATGGCCAGCATACTCACCGGACATGTCACCCATTGAGCATGTTCGGGATGTGCTTGACCGGCGTATACGACAGCGTGTACCAGTTCCCACGAATATCCAACAACCTCGCACAGCCATTGAAGTGGAGTGGACCAACATTCCACAGGCCACAATTGACAATCTGATAGACTCCATG
The DNA here is from genome assembly GCF_963969265.1 of Rhamphochromis sp. 'chilingali'. Taxonomy (NCBI): domain Eukaryota; kingdom Metazoa; phylum Chordata; class Actinopteri; order Cichliformes; family Cichlidae; genus Rhamphochromis; species Rhamphochromis sp. 'chilingali'. The sequence goes on from NC_137942.1 coordinate 481,364, forward strand.
CGACGATGTGTTGCACTGCATGAGGCAAATGGTGGTCACACCAGATACTGACCGGTTCTGGGTCCCCAGACCCCCAATAGCGCAAAAAACTGCACATTCCAGGGTGGCCTTTTGTTGTGGGCAGTCTGAGGTACACCTGTGCACTACTCATGATGTCAGATCAGCATCCTGATGTGGCACACCTGTGAGGTGGGATGGATTATCTCAATATAGCAGATGTGCCCACTACCACACATTTGGACTGATTTGTGACCACTGTTTGGGAGGGATGGTTATATTGTGTATCTGGAATGAATTTTAGGTCTCTACGTCCATCCCATGGGGAATGGGAGCAGTAACAAAGGTGTTGCGTTTATATTTTTGTTCAGTGTACGTGTGTGTGTGTGTGTGTGTGTGTGTGTGTGTGTGTGTGTGTGTGTGTGTGTGTGTGTGTGTGTGTGTGTGTGTACACATATTTTACAAATTAAATAGAGTAAACAATGAATAGAATATATAAAATAAATAAAATAAAATATACAGAGTGAGACATGTGCAAAACAGTGGCATTACTGTACAGTATGGAGTGCATAATGTTGAAGTTCCAGTAGTGAAGCTGAGGTGTCTATGACGTGTTCAGCAGTCTGATGGCCTGGTGGAAGAAGCTGTCTCTCAGTCTGCTGGTACGGGACCGGATGCTGCAGAACCTCCTTCCTGATGGAAGCAGTCTGAACAGTTTATGCTGGGGTGACTGGAGTCCTTGATGATCCTCCCCGCTTTCCTCAGGCACCGCTTCCTGTAGATGTCTTGGAGGGAGGGAAGCTCACCTCCAATTATCCGTTCAGAGCACCGCACTACTCGCTGGAGAGCTTTGCAGTTGTAGGCGGTGCTGTTGCCATACCAGGTGGTGATGCATCCAGTGAGGATGCTCTCAATGGCACAGTGATAGAAGGTCCTGAGGATGCGGGGGCTCATGCCGAATCTTTTCAGTCTCCTGAGAAAGAAGAGGCGCTGCTGCGCCTTCTTCACTGTTTTGTTTGTGTGTACTGACCACGTAAGATCCTCAGCCAGATGTACACCAAGGAACCGGAAGCTGCTCACTCTCTCCACAGCAGCGCCGTTGATGGTGATGGGGGTGTGTACTTCTCTGCACCTCCGGAAGTCCACTATCAACTCCTTTGTCTTTGCGACGTTGAGGGTGAGATGGTTGTCTTGACACCAGTGGGTCAGGGCGCTGACCTCCTCCCTGTAAGCCGTCTCATCACCGTTGGTGATAAGACCCACCACTGTAGTGTCGTCCGCAAACTTCACAATGATGTTGGAGCTGTTAGTGGCTGTGCAGTCGTAGGTGTAGAGTGAGTACAGGAGAGGGCTCAGTACACACCCCTGTGGAGCACCAGTGTTCAGTGTGATGGGGGATGAGGTGATGCTGCCCAGTCTGACCACCTGGCGTCTGTCAGACAGGAAGCTAAGGATCCAGCTGCAGAGGGAGCTGCTCAGTCCTAGATCCTGCAGTTTCCTGTCCAGCTTCGAGGGAACGATGGTATTGAATGCTGAGCTGTAATCTACAAACAGCATTCTCACATACGTGTCTCTCTTCTCCAGGTGTGACAGGGCAGTGTGTAGTGTCAGGGCTATGGCATCATCAGTGGACCTGTTGTGGCGGTATGCAAACTGTAGAGGGTCCAGTGAGTCGGGTAGTGCAGAGCAGATGAAGTCCCTGACCAGCTTCTCGAAGCATTTGCTTACGATGGGGGTCAGGGCTACAGGTCGCCAGTCGTTCAATGAGGAGATGGTGGAGGATTTGGGTACAGGGACGATGGTGGCCATTTTGAAGCAGGCTGGGACTACAGACAGAGAGAGGGAAAGGTTGAAGATGTGCGTGAACACTCCAGCCAGCTGAGCCGCGCATGACTTGAGGACGCGGCCAGGAATCCCGTCCGGACCAGTAGCTTTGCGTGCGTTCACCTTCCTGAAGCACTTCCGCACATCCTCCTCAGACACAGTGTGCGCACTGACATCATCCGCGGTGCGCACACTGTCCGGTCTCATGGTGTTCGCTGTGTCGAATCTAGCGTAGAATACGTTTAGATCCTCACACAGAGAGGCCGTGGTCTGCGGTGTGCTGGTTTTCCCTCTAAAGTCTGTGATCGTGTTTAGTCCCTGCCACATACTCCGAGGGTTGTCAAACTGTTGCTCCACCCTGTCCCTGTACTCACGTTTGGCTGCTTTGATCGTCTTCCGGAGTTGGTAATGTGCGTGTTTGTAGTCCGATGTGTTCGCGGAGGCAAAAGCGGTGCTCCGTGCCGCGCGAACATCTCCGTTAATCCAGGGTTTTTGATTTGGGAAGGATTTAACTGTTCTGGATGGGACGACATCTTCCACGCATTTCCTGATAAATCCACAGACTGAGTCTGTGTATTCATCAATGTCCCTAGCAGCCACGTGAAACATTTCCCAGTCCGCGTGATCAAAACAGTCCCGCAGCGCAGACTCCGATTGGTCCGTCCAACAGTGCACCGCCCTCCGGGTTGGAGCTTCCTGTTTCAGCTTCTGCCTGTAGGCGGGCAGGAGCAGGATGGAGCGGTGATCTGATTGGCCGAATGGGGCGCGGGGGAGGGCTTTGTACGCATCCCGGATATTTTATAGTTCAGCAAAACTGATCAATCTAATAAACTTAAACCTGCTCCACCCTCCCTATTCTGGTATTTTAAAGAGTACTTAGTAGAAATATTAAGCAACCTAACTAATAGGCCTCTAAAACTCCCAGCAAAAAAAAAAAAAAAAAAAAAAATAGGGAACCACCCCCCACCTCATGATGCTCAATCAACATAATCTACTTTAATTCAATGCAAGTGTAAAACAAATGCACAGAAATAAATTATTTTACAAGAATAATTAAATAGATTCAACATCTTTCTTCAGCAGAACTGCAGACTACACAGATGGTACCTTCCCAAAGGAAAAAGTAGTATAGCTTACTAGGGTATATTAGACTTAACAGTTACTATATACAGTAATGGACTTCTATACATTTTACATCAGATTAAAACTTTGGTTGTAAGATTCAGATAATTATTTATTAAAAGCTCGACATTTTAAATGAGAACAAGAAAGAAAAGTGTGTCTTTGTGCCCCCTTTTCCCTGTTCATGCCCTATCGGCCCCCCTGGCTAAACTTTGCTAGACCCGCCCCTGCACAGTTACAGCCGTCAGCTACATAGAAAAAGATCCTGGTGTAAAAAGTAATAATAAATAAATTCTAACAACAGCTTATCAAGCTTAAACGTGCTGCTGTTGTTCACCCGCTGGTTTCCTCTTTCTGGTGCAAAGTGGGCCAAAAACAAACAAGAGAGACGGACTCGCGACAGAAAAGCCGATCAGCTGATCATTGATCAGTTTCATGATTGAAGTAGCAGCCGGAGAGAGAAAGAGGCAGTTGCTCCATATATCGGTTGTTAAGCTTAACGCTGGAATGCTTTACAAACATTCAGAGATGAACTTACACACTTGCTTCACTTCTCTCTGGGATCACTTCCTCAGAGATGAAATGCCGGATTGGTAGCGAAGCTACAAATACACACAGCCGCTCTATCACGTGACCATACTGCTGCCACATGCTACGGTTATGAGCCGAGTTACGCCGTGTCGCAAGTTTTGTGAGGTGCTTTTTTGATATTTAATGGATCGATTACATTTTTTATTTCTCTCCGATATCTGATCCAGTAATTTACGTCAGTATCGGACCGATACTGACATGTAATATCGGATCCATCATAGGGTTAATTTTTGAGACAAAATATCATGAGGCAGTCCTGATTTTGCAAATATTCCACCTTGTAGTGCAGTCTGCACAAATTGTTTTAAAAATGCACTCACCCTATAAACATTACTGACGAGTCAAGATCTGCACAAAGTGACAGAAACACTGAAGCAGCTCCACATTTTATTCTTATTGTCATGTATGTCCTATTTGTCAGGTGACAGAAGAACCAACACAGAGCTCAGAGAGTAATGGTGACACAAGATCACAGGTGAAATTGGATGATGACTTGTATTTGAAGCTGTATTTGAAGCTGTATTTGCTTCAAATACAGCTTCTTTCAAGATTAGGCTTCAAACTTTCCTTTTTGCTAAAGCATATAGTTAGGGCTGGACCAGGTGACCCTGAATCCTCCCTTAGTTATGCTGCAATAGACGTAGGCTGCCGGGGATTCCCATGATGCACTGGGTGTTTCTTCTTCACTCACTATGTGTTAACAGACCTCTCTGCACTGAATCATATCTGTTATTAACCTCTGTCTCTCTTCCACAGCATGTCTTTATCCTGTCTTACTTCTCTCACCCCAACCAATCACAGCAGATGGCCCCGCCCCTCCCTGAGCCTGGTTCTGCTGGAGGTTTCTTCCTGTTCAAAGGGAGTTTTTCCTTCCCACTGTCGCCAAAATGCTGCTCATAGGGGGTCATATGATTGTTGGGTTTTCTCTGTATCTATGAAGCGCCTTGAGGCGACTTTTGTTGTGATTTGGCGCTATATAAATAAAATTGAATTGAATTGAATTGAATTCAAATTACTTTATTTGAAGCACATGTGTGACTGCATGTATGTGGGATGTCTCACTGTCATTTATCAGGTGACAGAGGCTGTATCCCAATTCAGGGTCTGCAGCCGTAAAGGCTGCATTTTAAGGCTGATTACATCACAGCGATGCGACTAAGGCTAAAAGTAAGTACTGAATATTATGTCACTCTGTGCAAATGTTTAATAACGAAGAACATTAAAACATTACTGTTGGCCACATGTCGGCAAAGTTATTTGCCATTAGCGATGTTTGTACTTTCAGCGTTTACTTGGTTTTAAAGCCTTTAAAATATAATAATACAATAGCTGACCTTAATCTTACAGAGAATCTGATGATTTTGTGGATAATTAAAGTCAGTCATATATCCACAAACACAACAAGCTGAAAGTCAGTGATGCTGCTCGGTTTGCAGTCCTGAATATCGCGGCACAAGCAGGATTCACTGCACTGTTAATGTGAGCTGTGTTATATTGCTGCCTCTGTTCGGTGGTGTCGAGCCAAACGGACTTTAACGTGTGTTTGAACGAGCTGACGGTTCACTCGTTAAGCTGAAAGAAAGATGCTTTAATCACAGCAGTCAAGTTGCTAAACTAATTACAGGTTTAAAACAATCAAAAGCACTCGATGTATATGGTATTAACAAAAACTTCCTAAAGGAACATATGGATTTGCTTGTACGTCCAACAGCTCATGTTTTGAATATGTTTTTCAAACACTCCATTGTTCCAACAGATTGTAAAATTGCTGCAGTTACACCAATTTTCAAAGCAGGTGTGAAGACTGACATGGCTAATTATCGCCCCATAAGCATACTCCCGGTCGTATCTAAAATAGCTGAGAAGTGGGTGGTTAAACTCCTCACTGCTCACCTAGAAAACACCCAACCCTCATTATATCCATTGCAGTTTGGCTTTCGGGCACATCACTCCACAGATACTGCCCTGTGTATGTTAGTGGAGAACTTGAAGAGCCTGCTGGACAAGAGTCCCTGTATTGGAGCTGTATTTTTAGATCTGAAGAAGGCTTTCGACTCTGTAAACCATCAGATATTGTTGTCCAGATGGACTCAGTTTAATATCTCCAGTCAGGCTCTTCAGTGGTTTGCCTCATATCTCTCACACAGGAAACAGTATGTGGTGTTGGGTGGGGTTAAATCTCCATATTTAGACTGTGATACAGGGGTTCCTCAAGGATCTGTTCATGGGCCCTTATTGTTCTCTCTTTTTATCAATAACTTACCTGAAGTCTGTCCAAATATATTTGCTCAAATGTATGCGGATGATGCAGTCATATATACGCAAGTGTCCAGCAGGTGGTATAAGATCTTACAGCTGCTTTAGCATTAATGCATAGCTGGCTGGAGGACTCATGCCCCAAAGGCCTGACAGCAGCAGGGGGATCGTCTGCCTCTTTAGCAGCAACCATGACATTCACGGCTGCACTCATTGTTTTAACACACAGAGCAAATAAACGAGCATGCTACACACCGACTACACAAGTGTCTGATAGAGCAGTCAGTGCAGAAGCATGACAGTGACCAAGGAAAGGAACAAGGACCCAGAGAGCTCTCTGATGGCTGTGGACTGAAACACTGTGGTTGCACTCGTACTGTGACATGTGAGTGTGGTACATTTACAAGCCGGTTCAGTTTCTATACGCATCAGTCATCAGATTTAAAGTTGTGCTGAGTTTGCAAAGCAAATATGCGACACAGACAATGCAGAGCTTCTTCCTGTTATGTTAGTAATGGTGGTAGCAGCACTTCGTATATATACAGACACTGAGGGGCATTAAACACTCCACATGAGCCAGTGTTAGTGTTTTTGTACATCAAAAGTGTCACGGCTGCAGCGACAGACGTGTGGAATTTCAATAAGGACACTTCTGTGATGTCAGTGAGCTTTACTGACGGAGGCTGACGAACAAACAATAGACGGTGATGGCACGAACAAAACTAAGCAAACTTAAACTGGGAAAAAGAGCCGACCTTAAAACTAGAAACATGAGGGAACAGAGAACTGAGGAAACATGACAAGTAGGGAGAACCGTACGGAGAACACACAGACGGACCAGCAACGAGAAAGCACACTCTATAAATACACAGCAGGAAACGAGGGAACAACACACACAGCTGAACCAAATGAGTATGACGAGACACCAACTACATGCACTGACATAAGACATGGCCCTTCAGAATAAAACAGGAAACATGATGTGGGTGTGGAGGAGAGGCACACTAGGGAGAGCACAGACATGACACGCTGAAGAAACATATCACAATAAAACATGAAGGAAACCACGACACAAGAAGTCACACCACAATATAAAACTGAGACACACAGGGAGACACGAAGGCAGAGACACAGAGGGTGGAGACACAGAGGGTGGAGACACAGAGGCAGAGACGCAGAGGGCGGAGACACAAAGGCAGAGACGCAGAGGGCGGGCAAAAATACTAAATAATCAAGGACCTAAACAGGGAATATAACTAAAGACTTAACCCAAAATACAGAAATATCAGAAGGAAACACAAAGTGCTGGAGGACCCAGAACCATGACAAAAATAATTAAAATAAATACAACAAAATAATGAAGAGTAATGAAACGGGGTTAGTTGTTGATTTTCTGTGAAATGTGAAGCAGTAAAAAGTCTAATAGGTTCCAAGACACACCTGAAGCTGAGGTGTGCCCGTGTCTGTTGGGAGGCAGGTGGGCTATCAGGTTGTCCTGCTGATGGATCTGATGACGAGCTGTTGGTTGATGAGTCTGAGATGAAGTCTCTGATCTCTATAAGGTAAACTGATGATGATGAGTGAGGGACGAGGAAGGACCGGTCACCTCGCTGGGGTGACCGGGGTGAAAAAAGAAAAGTTCCAATACATACATTTATGAAAATACAGTGATGATGTGTGAGAGTCTGAGACTGAAGGACAAACCAGTGCAGGAGTTCTTCTGCTTCACCTGTGAGGTGAAATGTAGCCACGCAGCATCATCACCACACAGGCTGGAGTGGGATGAAAAACCGGCCCGCGCATTCTGACTAGAGACCCGCCCACCAGGTATTATAGGAAAAGCCATAAAGCCTTTGAATGAAAACTATTTCTATTGTGACAGATGATACTATTATAATCTTATTATTATGTGACTACGATGACATGATGGCATACTGACAATGTTCAAATTCTTGAGAAATTCAGCACTTTTTAAAAAAAATCTCTTTACTTGGGTTTTTTGATACAAAACAACACAATAAGCAGTCTGAGACATGTAAAAGGAAAACTAACACAGTATGGTAAATAACTGGTCTATCACCCATTCACCCATTTGACCTGAGAAACCCAACCTGCCATTGGAGTGGGGCTGCTGCTCTCGCTATAGTTTCCCTCAGATCATCAGGTAAGTAATCCACTAGAGGGCGCTATATATCCAGAAAGATGTTGTCATTACCATTCAGGTTTGCACTCAGTCTTTCCATTGGTAAAGATTTCTTTGTACCACTGAGTTATTGTTGGTGGTTTTTTATTGATCCAATTGAAAAAAATACATTTTCTTGCCAAGAAAAATAATTTACATAGTAGTTTATATTTGTTTTTATCTGGAAATTTGTTCAGAGTTGGCAGCCCCAATAAATACTGAGCTGGATCTTTTTGTATTCTGCTTTTAAATATATCCTTTAATTCTTCTGTTACACAGAGCCAGAATGCAAGGAGGTCCCCGCAGATTTACATTTAGTACATTGTGCTGACCTACTCGGATCAGTTTTATTCAGAAAAGGTCTAAACTGTCTGTGTAAAATTTTATATTGTGTTTCTTTAAATCTTTTAGTAAGAAATAAAGAATGCTGAGATTGTATGCGCTCACTGCAGGCATGATCATCACAGTGACACTGGAGGCCTCCCTCCCAACAAGTTTCCTAATATCATGTTTGTTATGGCCTTGTAGTGTATTGTAAAACTGTCTTATGGTACTTTTATCTGCGTTTAAGTGTAAAAAGAAATTTGCCATGGGTCCTAGTTGCTTTGTACTGTGCAAAGTATCAAAACTTGAAGTAATTAAGTGACGGGTCTGTAAAAATGCATAAAAATCCATTTGTTGTATTCCTTATTTCTTTTGGACCTGCTCAAAAGACATACAAACATTCCTATTAAACCAATCAACAACCACACGTATTCCTGCACCAAGCCATCTCTGAAATACTGCACTTTTCATTGTGCGGATGCTTCTGATTGGAGCCTGAACTCTTTTGTAGTGTCATACAGTTAGGACTTTATCACCTGAGCTCATATCTGCTCTAAGGTGTGTTTTTGTATTTTTATCATTTTAATCAGAAAATGTATTTTTCATATCTGCCCCAACAATGATGCCGTTAGTCTCTGATCGGTTTTCTGTAGATTAATAAAAGATTTTTCATCATGGTCTTGATTTTAAGGTTTTATTTGTCATTTTCCTGAGTTTCTTTCTTCCTTGATGATTTCATGAATCTGATTTCTGTTTTGATTTTTAGCTGAAGACATGACGTCATGTTCTTCTGCCTCTCCGCTCTGCCTGCTTTTGCGCATCCCTCTCTCTCTTTTCTCCTCCTCCTCCTCGGTGTGTCTCAGCTGTCCTTGCTCCTCTCTCAGATGGAGGCTGCAGTGTTGTGCTGAGTAGCGGTGAGCCAGCATCTCTGCCTGCAGCCGTCAGCAGACCTACGTTTCCTGAAACAGGACACTACAGCACCCACAATCCTCTGCCTGAGCCCAGACTGTTGTTGGGCAGGAGCGAAGCCCCGTGGAATCCTGGGAGTCGCAGTCCAGAGAGAGAGACAGAGAGCTAGGGTGACGTGCCATGACAACAGTCAGAGGGAGAGAGACGCAGAGGTGAGTTCATGTTTGTTCCTCTTGTTTACCTCTCCTCTTCCTCTCCCCTCCTCTCCTCCTGTCTTCATCACTGCTGTCCGTTTCTCAGCCTCCATCTCTGCATGTCTTCTCTCCTGTCACACCTCCACCCTCCACCTCCTCCTGACTCGGGCTGACGGTGCATTTTCCTGCCGGAGCTCCAGCCTGCAGACACCAAACAGAGCTTTGACATCAGTGTGTGTGTGTGTGTGTGTGTGTGTGTGTGTGTGTGTGTGTGTGTGTGTGTCTGTTCTTGTGTGTGTGTGTGTGTGTGTGTGTGTGTGTGTGTGTCTGTTCTTGTGTGTGTGTGTGTGTGTGTGTGTGTGTGTGTGTGTCTGTTCTTGTGTGTGTGTGTGTGTGTGTGTGTGTGTGTGTGTGTCTGTTCTTGTGTGTGTGTGTGTGTGTGTGTGTGTGTGTGTGTGTGTGTGTGTGTGCCTGTTCTTGTGTGTGTTCTTGTGTGTGTGTGTGTGTGTGTGTGCGTGTGTGTGTGTGTGTGTGTGTGTGTGTGTGTGTGTGCGTGTGTGTGTGTGTGTGTGTGTGTGTGTGTGTGTGTGTGTGTGTGTGTGTGTGGACGTTGGTCAGTAGGGCCCCACTTTGGTTTCAGTGGTCTTAGGATCTCTGCTTCCTGCAGATGATGTGGTTCTTCTGGCATCATCGAGTGATGTCCTCCAGCTCTCAGTGAGGCAGTTTACAGCAAAAGGTGAGAAGCAGGTGGGGTGTGTGTTCAGGTGACATGGTTCATGGTTCACACCTACTGGCAGAACAAGCTGATAACCGGCCTCAGTACCAAATGCCCCACACCTGGATCCTGAAATGCCTAGAACTACTGTATACAAGAGAGCCTTCATCAGGAACCCAACAGCACAATTTACCATCAGGTGTGGGATCTACCAAGGAGATGCTCTGTCCCCACTGCTGTTCTGCATAGGCCTGAACCCCCTCAGTGAGATCACTGACAAGACTGGCTACGGATACCGACTACAGAGTGGAGCAGCTGTCAGTCACCTCCTGTACATGGATGCCATCAAGCTGTATGTGAACAGGACATGGATGAACTGATCCACACCACTGACATCGGAAAGTCAACTGTGTAGTCGGATGGTAACAAACAGAGGGAATGTAGTCAGAACTGATGGGATCGAACTACCAGAAGGCAACATTGCAGACACAGAGCACAGCTACAAGTACCTGGGGATCCCACAGGCAAATGGAAACCATGAAGACCCTGCTAGGAAAGTTGCAACCACCAAGTACCTGCAGAGGGTCAGGCAGGTCCTGAGGAGTCAGCTGAATGGTAAGAACAAGATCTGGGGTATCAACACCTACGCCCTGCCCGTGATCAGGTACCCTGCTGGGATAATAAGCTGGCCAAAGGAGGAGATAGAAGCCACTGACATCAATCCGAGGAAGCTCCTGACCATGCATGGAGGGTTTCACCCCAAGTCCAGCACCCTGAGGCTGTACGCTAAGCGGAAGGAAGATCAGAAAGATGACCCCAACCAACTGCGTGCTCAGTGAATACCTCAGGCAGCAGAAACCCAAGAAAGAGGAGAAACCATCATGGGACGACAGGCCCCTGCATGGTATGTACCACCGGCAGATAGAGGAGGTGGCTGACATGGGAGATGCCCCCAGGGTGATGGAGAATGACCGAGCTAAGATCCTGTGGGACTTCCAGATACAGACGGACAAAATGGTGGTGGCTAACCAACCGGACGTAGTGGTGGTAGACAAACAGATGAAGCCGGCCGTAGTGATCGATGTAGCGGTTCCCAATGACAGCAACAGGAAGAAGGAACACGAGAAGCAGGAGAAATACCAAGGGCTCAGAGAAGAGCTGGAGGAGATGTGGAGGGTGAAGATGACAGCGGTCCCAGTGGTAGTTGGAGCACTTGCTTCGTGTCCAGAACTTCATCAAACTTTGAAACATTCAGAGTAAAGAAAGATATTTAATATAACAGCAATGTTTCTGTGTCTCCCCCTGGGTTGGTCTGACCTCACCTGTCTCACTTCTTTTAATGCACAGCACTAGTTTAGCACACACTGACACACTCAGCTCATAACTGTATTTATGTAGAGCACATTAGTTTTCATGTTGAAGCCCATAAATGTGTCGGTCAGACCATAAAGCTGACCTCCTGCACCCATCACAGGTGTTCTTCAGCAGACAGACTGCTCCTTTAACTTATTTAACTTTTCACTAGCTGGGCCCACGTCCTCATTTTAGGATTGACAGCGTTTTAGTAGGTAAATGCTTGGACATGAACTGAGCTGCAGTTTGGGGAAGGCCTCGAAGGGGACTGGCGACAGCTCCCGAGCTGGCAGATCCCCATGTACTAAATAGAAATGAAGAAGTTAAAGAATTGAGAACAAGGAGGGAGGGAGGGGCACGTAAACGAGAATGAACAGTTGCAGAACTGAGGGAACCTATAGGACACAGGTGTCGAACTCCAGGCCTCCAGGGCCGGTGTCCTGCAGGTTTTAGATGATTTAAATGGCTAAATTACCTCCTCAACATGTCTTGAAGTTCTCCAGAGGCCTGGTAATGAACTGATCACTTGATTCAGGTGTGTTGACCCAGGGTGATATGTAAAACCTACAGGACCCTCGAGGCCTGGAGTTTGACACCCCTGCTATAGGGCAACCGGAAGGAGCGTGTTTGGAGGCGTGGCCCTGCTCCTGAAATTCAGATACATAATCTCCAAAATGATTTGGTCTCTTCTTGTGCACAGATACTGCTGAGGAGCCATGTCTGCTGAACTCGACGATACCGACAGCGTGTTCGGTGAGTCTCTCACACACACACACACACACATACACGTGTGCACACACGCACACACACACACACACACACACACGTGTGCACACACACACACACATGTGTGCACACACGCACACACACATACACATACACGTGTGCACACATGCACACACACACACACACACACATGCGCACACACACACATGTGTACACACACATACACGTGTGCACACACACACATACACGTGTGCACACACACACACACACACACACATACACGTGTGCACACACACACACACATACACATACACGTGTGCACACATGCACACACACACACACACACACATGCGCACACACACACATGTGTACACACACATACACGTGTGCACACACACACATACACGTGTGCACACACACGCACACACACACACACATACACGTGTGCACACACACACACACACACACACGTGTGCACACACACACACACACACACACACACACACACACACACACACACGTGTGCACACACACACACACACACACACACACACACACACACACACGTGTGCACACATACACCCATAGCAAGCTTTTCCTCCTCCTGGAGGTTAAACTCCTCCACAGATGTTTCATAAGGCAGACAAATAAAAGTCACAGTAAATGAATCTGTTGGACTGTCAGCAAACATGCTGATGGACCCTGGTTGGAAGAACCCTGGTTGGATGGACCCTGTTTGGATGGACCCTGTTTGGATGGACCCCGCTTGGATGGACCCCGCTTGGATGGACCCTGTTTGGATGGAACCCGGTTGGATGGACCCTGTTTGGATGGACCCTGTTTGGATGGACCCTGCTTGGATGGGCCCTGGTTCTGAATTCTGTTTCCTGTTTGATCAAAATCCGAGTTAAAGAATCAAACATGAAAGCGGCTGAAGGTTTCTTATTCTTTGTTCCCCCTTTTTCTAATATCATCTGACTCCCTCCTCACCCCCTCACCTTCCTCTAATATCATTTACTCTCTCCCCTGATCCCTCCCCCACCTCCATTCCTCCATCCTCTGCTCCATTAAATCTTTATTTTCTCCCTCTCTGTCACCTGGATTGAATGTTTCTGCACCAAATCCTCCATTTCCTCTCCTCCCCCTCCCCTCATCATCACTTTAACTCCTTCTCTCTCCCCCCTGGGAAATAAACTGCCGTCAGTTCAGTGTGGGGGAGGAGAGGCAGGAAGCCTGTATGATCATGTTAAGACGGACTGAAGACGTGCGATAACTGTCACCAGCATCACTGACAGAAAGCAGAGAAACCATGCTGATTATAAAACTGAAATTGTGCTGGCTTTAACCTTTTTAATCCAAATGTAAGGTAAACGTACCTTTTTTAAAAATCTACCAGATTTCACAAACAGCAGATCGAACACTGCAAACACAAAGATCACAGATCGCCACTCAGACTTTTACGTTGTGTCAGGTCACATGACCTCTGTCCTTCTTTTTTCTTCTGTTAGTCTTTGATATCAAACTTTTTATGTCCTCTTTTTTCCTTCAGCCACAGCGACTGTTTCGGGGAAAACAACAGTAACTGCCTCGGTGCTGGTGCTGTGCAATACTGCAAATTTTGGTATTGATCTGATGCCAAGTAATTTAAGAGCAGTATTGCCGATAGCAATACTGATACCGATACTTTTTGCCAATTCAGGGAGCTTATGTAGGGGAGTGTCATGATTTATGAACCCCAGCACAACAGCGTTGTGTTTTAACCATCCACACTAATTAGTTAACAAAGTTTTCTTATGTATTGATACCGTTTGTTTGGAGACCTGGGATGTAAATGTGCCTGGGACTTTGCATCTGTTGTTTGAATGTGTTATAGGCTTAATTGACATGGTGATATTTTTCCATTTAAAAAACAAAGTTAACAAAATGTATTTAACACAGTTCAGTGGGATACAGTGAGGTTAGGTTAACTGGTGATTCTAAATTGCCCATAAGTGTGAATGATTGGCTGTCTCTCTGTGTTAGCCCTCCGAGAGTCTGGCAACCTGTCCAGGCTGTGCCCCGCCTCTCCCCCTACGACAGCTGGGATAGGCTCCAGCATGATGGTCAGTGTGTTGAATATTTGATGGACTCCTGATGGGGTGAGTGGGAGGAGGAAGAGGAGCTGATTATGTTGAACAAGCTTCAGCATCATCACAAAAACTGCAGCTTGAAATCTTCACTCACCATCAGTCCATCACCCACCCATGTACATCCATCCATCATCCATCCACCCATCATCTATTCATCATCCACCATTCATTACTGCATTTTCATGGTGAACACCTTCCACTGCTGTGAGTAAAGCTCTAGAAATCCACTTTGAAACCAGTGTAAACAGTCAATCACTGGGCGACCTCTCTCTACAGGTCGTCTTTTAGCCATAACACCTTTTTTTAAGAAGGAAACCTGACTATTTATCCTGCACGGATCATTGGGGCGATCGTGGCTCAAGAGTTGGGAGTTTGTCTTGTAATCGGAAGGTTGATGGTTCGAGCCCCGGCTTGGACAGTCTCGGTCGTTGTGTCCTTGGGCAAGACACTTCACCCGTTGCCTACTGGTGGTGGTCAGAGGGCCCGTTGGCGCCAGTGTCCGGCAGCCTCGCCTCTGTCAGTGCGCCCCAGGGTGGCTGTGGCTACAATGTAGCTGCCGTCACCAGTGTGTGGAACCATTCTGGATCAATAACAAGGTCAAAGTTCATTCAGTGCCTGCCTCACATTTACACTCGTGTGGGTGTTTCAGACTTGAACGAGGCGATCCCAGAGACAGAGCTGCTGGATAACAGCATCCAGAAAGGCCGCGCCCAGCTGTCTGTCAAAACACGGAGACAACGCCCGTCCAGGTCCCGTTACCGAGACAGCATTAGCTCAACGGAGGGCGACGACTGCCTCGACAGAAAGGTGGAGGTCAGTGAGATGCATCTAAATATTTTAGAGAATTAAATGACAAAGATGTTGAAACAATAACATTTTAGATGCACATCACAGCCAGTGATGTCATCAGCACTAAGAGGAACTTAAAATTATTAATTTAGTTTTTAATTTTAAAGTATTTTGTTAAATTCCTGAGATCATTTCATTGTTAGATTATTCCGTTTCTGGTGTGTGATGAAATCTAGTGTGTCTATCATTCCAGGACAGTCCGTTGCACTCTGCCCGCTCGCCTCTCCACCTGGCGATGCGAGGGTCCTCCCCCTCCCCTGATTCGCTGCTGTCAGCTAGAAGCCCTGGATTCTCCTTCGACACGTCGCTGGTGAGTTCACCGAGCTCACATCAGGTTTTAAAAAGTAAAAGAAAACAAGTTTCATTGTCCTTTCGTTTTTCAGGTCCGTCGCTCGCCAGAGGACGGAGGCTTGTCATTGGCTGGTCCACCTCGGGGGCGGTACCATCAGCTGACCAACGCATCTTCTCAAGAGGCCCTGGTTACTCCCAGCAGCTCACCATCTAAATCCTGTCCCTCCTCCGACTGCTCACCTGTCTACATGAGGAGGAACAGAAGGCCCGACAGTGAAGGTGCACACCTGCAAACACCTGAAAACACACACATATAACAAACACTCGCTTCCTATGAGATCTGATTGACATATAATGTTGCACAGATGCTAACGAGTGTGTGTGTGTGTCAGTGTTGGTCTCTGATACAAGTCGTGACACGAGTCCAGCTGATCCCGGCAGTCCGACTGTCATCTTCGACAAGAAAACCAAAAGACGCTTCCTGGACCTGGGGTGAGATGAACACACATGTTGGTCTTAGTGTATTTGTGAGGACCCAATCAGTTTACAGTAACCTGAAGGTAAAAACATCAAAAACAAGAAGATGATCCATTTACTGAACCATCCAGTCACAGCGGCCTTTCCCAGTCCCGATCAGCTCTGACTTCACTTTTCCAGGTGTTTTAAACTATATTTAATATTCGTGACTGATGAGGTCATTTATGTTGAATCCTTCATCCAAGGTCCCCGCAGTCAGCACAAATGTTTCTGCACCTTTGACTGTTGTCCCCGTGTCTTTCACAGGGTGACTCTGAGGCGTTCATACATCAGAGTGAGGAAAGATAAATCCAACAGGCTCTCTGTGGGCAGCAGGTGGCTCCACCACACACATCATTTAAGAGGACGAACATGTGTTTTTATGCGTTTCCTGTCCTGACGCTGTCCTCTGTCCTCAGAGAGCCGTCTGAGAGTCCGTCCCGTTCCTCCGGATCCTTCATCTCCTTCTCCTGGTTCACCGAAGGACGGGGGTCGATCTCCTCCTCCGGTACTCCGCCCTGCTCCCCCAAAATTCCACCGCTGAGCTCCCCGAGACCGCGCAAGTCTCACTCCCAGGTATGAGACAAACGCAGCGTTATGTACGGTGGCTCGAAAGTGCAAAACAAACCAACAAACAGAAACAGAGAAGGGGCTGGTAACATCAGGGAATAGTGTTAACAAAGGAAATTCATATGCAGTGGCGGTCCTAGCCTGTTTGGCGCCCTGGGCGAACACTCCCTCTGGTGCCCCCCCCCCCCCCCCCCCCCACACACACACACACACACACACATATGAAGAGAGAGAGAAATGCATAGTGTGCAAACGGCTACTAAACAGACATCATAATTCGTCATACAATGAGAACAGGACAAATCAACAATTGACCCTGACTAATTAATATTATATTATTGTATATATTGTTTGGAGTTTAGTCTGTTACTATTTTTACTAGGGGTGGGTTTTTATAATCGATTCATCGATTAAAATCGATTCTGGCTTGGATAACGTAAAATCGATTCATTAAAATCCTGAATCGATTTTTTAATATAAATTTATTTTGTCCGAAATGCCAGAATCTCTGGTGACATCTCACAAAATTTCAAGAACCACCAAACAGTAAATGAGAGCAGGTACAGGGATTCTTCACATAGACTTAAACACAGGGCGTGACCCGCGGATCAGAATCAGTTAGATGTCGCCTTTCTCACAGTCGGGGCTGAAAGTGAAAGCCGACAGCTCGCTGATCCGGGTCCGCGCTTTGTGTTCACGCCCTTTATGCGCTGATTCTAAGGCTGTTAGTTTGATCTCTCTCCAAACAATATTGACCGAACCAGCAGCAAAAGAAGATCCAAACGCTTCACATAAACATCGTCATGAATTCACTCTTTTACTGTTTTGCTTCCATTGCGATGCGCAGCTCTCTCTCTCTCTCTCTCTCTCTCTCTCTCTCTCTCGAACAGTTTTGCTTTCTTCATTATTCGCTTGCTTGTTATGCACAAGTCTACCGCTGTTTACAGTGCTGTCGGCCGCTGTTTTTTTCCCTTTTACATTCTTCCGAAAAGAAAACCTCATTTCTGCTGTTCAATACTGAACAAATTTAAACTTTTTAAAATTATTCAAAATGCAAAATGCTTAGCCGTGTCTCTAATAAAACCGCTGTAACGTCAGAGGTAATGTTCATTAATTAATGGTTTTCTTTCGTTTTTGATGTACTGCAGAATATTTTTTATAAAATCCAGGCCAGGAAAAATCACCTACATGTTTTTCTGTGTTTTATCTTCAGCTACTTTGACACAAAGGCCTCTGCTGTGATGCTCACAGCTTGGATAAAGTCTTGCGAGTGTCAGCTTCCTTTTTATAGATACAAAAATATGTAAATGTACTGATCTGAATTATATTTCTGACTGTCAAAATTTCCCAGATTTAAATTGAATCGAATCGAATCGAATTAAATCGAATCGTGGATCGAATCGATTCGGGACCTTGTGAATCGGAATTGAATCGATTCTAGAAATCAGTGACGATACCCAGGCCTAATTTTTACCATTTCTTCTTGGAGCAACTGGAACCCACATAATTTCCTTATTGATTAAGAAAGTATTCTGATTCTTAATGTTTCAGGATGAGCTGCCATTATCCAATCACCCATCTGCTTACCTGCATCTTTTTCTCGTTTCTCCTTGTAGGAGCCATAATTAAATGTATTGAATTTTAATGATCACTGGGTTTTCATTTGTTTGGTTGCTATGGTGATGTGTAACAGGAGTCACGTGGGTGCTAGCGGTGACACTAAGAGGGCGTTGTCAGTCTGTCTCTCACTGGTTTGATTTTGACAGAGAGGAGGGCGGGTAGCCGTAGTTTTTGTTGACCGCAGCACAATGAGTTTCCCCTTGTTGCGTTAGAGCCTGTGATGTAGAGTTTGAATCGCGAGCCGATCACATGCTCTGTAAACTTTTCAAGCATTTTAATAAACAAGCAAGCAATTCCACCTCTGGCATTATTGCGTAAAGTTGACAGCGCGTCAGGCAAATAGGCGGGCTCCATCCCCGGCCTCCAGCGACTGTGGAAGTCGCTACACTCCTCCTCTTTTCTCTGTTTTTAAACTTTAAAAACAGGTTGTGTGTGAGACTTTAAATCAACAAAACATAAAATATAGATTTTAAATTGTTATTGATCCCTTTATTATAAATCTGTATCAGGATGTCTGGTGTTTTCGTGTTGTTGGTTTGTTTGTTGTTTTTATTTTGTTTTATTTTGCGAGTTGGTTATTAGATGCTGCTGCAGCCAGCCAGAGAATCCCCCGCCGCCCCGCCCTCTCCTCTCTGCGCCGCAAGCAGCAGGCGCACCTCGCAAACGGAGGGCGCCCTTACTCCCAGCAAATGGGCGATAGAAAACCGATCGGTGCCTGTACCATTCCCAGTATGCGCTGGCATGACACCGGGGCAGCATGAGTACGAGCAGGTTTTTTTTTGCCGATGCCCATGATGCTGCCCCCCACCACGATGCCGCCCCGGGCAACCGCCCGTGTCGCCCGTATCTAAAACCGCTACTGATCATATTTCTGGGTATGAACTCTACATTCAAGTTCAAGTTCAAGGTTCTTTATTTGTCACATGCATAGTTATACAAGTATAACACACAGTGAAATGTAGCCTGACACGCGCCTCGACATGTGCAAAATTTGGGGGGGAGGGGGGTGTAGAGGAAGAACATTATATATATATATATGTAGTATATACATTGGGTGAATGTGCAGTAGTTGCAGCAAGCAGGTGAATTCTGTACATTAATATGAATAGACATCTGACTATTTTACAGGATAGACAATATAAACATATTTAAAATTAAAGGAATTGAAATGTACATTGTGCCTTGGTTTAGTGTCTGGAAGAGTCCTGTCTCAGTCAATTATAGATGATGTGAGAGGGCGGGTGTGTGTGTTTAGGGCCCGGATGGCTTGGGGATAGAAGCTCCTCTTGAGTCTCTCTGTCCTTGCCCAGAAGATGCGGAACCTTCTACCAGATTGCAGAAGTTGGAACAGTTTGTTGCCAGGATGGGACGGGTCCTTCAGTATCTGCGCTGCTCTAGTCCGGCATCTCCTGGTGTAGGTGTCCTGAAGCGGGGGGAGAGCAATCCTGCAGCAGCGTTCTGCTGTACGGATCACTCTCTGGAGAGCTTTTTGGTCCTTCACACAGCTGTTCCCGAACCACGATGTCATGTTCTGTGTGAGGATGCTCTCCACAGCGCCTGTATAGAAAATCCTGAGGATCTTTGGAGAGACCCTGAACTTCCTCAGTTGTCGTAGGTGATACAGGCGCTGCCTAGCCTTTTTGGTCTGGACCTGAATGTGGGCAGCCCATGTCAGGTCTGAGGAGATGTGGACACCAAGATACTTGAAGGACTGCACCCTCTCCACTGGAGCTCCATTGATGATAATGGGCTTGTAGTCTCTGTGCTGACCCCTTCTGAAGTCCACCACCAGCTCCTTGGTCTTGCTGACGTTCAGCTGGAGGTGGTTGTCCTGGCACCACGATGCCAGATTCTTCACTTCATCCATGTAGGCCGCCTCATCGTTGTTGGAGATGGCACCCAACACCACTGTGTCGTCAGCAAACTTCACAATGGTGTTGAAGCCGTGGGTGGCCACACAGTCTGAAGTGTAGAGGGAGTAGAGCAGTGGCGAGAGGACACATCCCTGAGGTGCTCCTGTGTTGATGGTGATGCTGTTGGAGAAGCACCTGCCCACCCTCACCACCTGAGTTCTGCCAGTGAGGAAGTCCAACACCCATGCACACAGACGGCTGTTAAGTCCCAGATCCCTCAGCTTTGTGAACAGTCTGCAGGGCACTATTGTGTTAAACGCTGAACTGTAATCAACAAACAGCATTCGCACATAGTTACCCTGTTTCTTGTCCACGTGGCTGAGAGTGGTGTGTAGGACGTGGGCGATGGCATCCTCTGTGGATCTGTTGGATCTGTAGGCGAACTGCAGCGGATCTGTGGTGTCTGGGATGGAGGAGGAGATGATGTTCTTCAGCAGCCTCTCAAACATATTGTCACATTAAATAAAGATTTTGAACCCTTGAAGTTGGAAAGAATTGGGTCCAGTCATCCATGACAGAAAACTCTTCATGCTGCAACCATCAAAGTCTTTATAGACTTCCTGTTTCAGGGACTGGGATTCAGTTTACTCAAAACCAGGAGATGTTGTTCCAACCGTTTCCATAAAACGAAGGATTTCTTTGTTATCCATGAAAAGGCTCCTCAGAGCCACCGCTGTAAGTGACCTTTCTCTTTTTCAGATTTGTTTTCACTCATCATCAATGAACAATGCAAGCATGCATGCACAGAAGCCGGCTGAAATTCTGCTTTTTTCACTCGCTGGGTCCACGTCCTCATCTTAGGTTTGCCAGCGTTTTTAAAGGTGAATGGCTTAGACATGAAGTGAGCTGCAGTTTGGGAAGTCCTCAGAGGGGACTGGGGGCGGCTCCCGGGCCTGGCTGATCCCTGTATAGTAATGAGAAGTGACGAAGTAAAAAAGGGTGGGACAAGAAAATGAGAACGAACAGCTTGTAGCCTGTTTGGTCCCGCTCCGGAAATTCAGATACTTTATGTCCAATTAAGCTGCTTACAGGTTTATGTTAGAGCTTTTCTTTGATGTTAGAGGGTTTTGATTATAAACTCTGCAGATGAAGATGATGAGGAGGAGGCAAAGGATTTCAAACCTGCAGATAAACCAGTGGTTTCCTCAGCAGCTTTGGGCCTGATGTCAGAAGGACACAGGAGGATTTTCCAGCCTGTGAACTGTGAGAGGAGCAGCAACTGTCTGCAGGACAGTCACAATCTCACTGGGAATTCAACAGCGCTTGTCCTTTAATAAACACACTTTCACCAACCTTACAGCTGCTGTCTCATCATACATGAAGCAAGCAGTGTTCATACAACCCGTAAGGTCCATGTGTGAGCATGTTTCTCCCACGCTCTACAGAGGGCAGCGGTGCACACGGTGCACATCTCTAAACATGAATTTAGGCTCTCCTAAAGAGACGCCACACAATCAGGACTGTTTCAGAAAAAGAGTGAGGAGCAAGAACCTCCTGAAGCTGACCGAGGTCCTGTTTAGTTTGTCCAGAGTGAGAGCTGCCTCAGCTGCACACCTCGATCACACCTGACGGGTGGAAAACAGCATCGTGGCTCAGCCTGCTGCAGTCAGTCTGCAGTGCTGTTGGGTTGTAAAGTTGTTCATGCAGTCGGGTTAGGATTATCTGAGCCGAGGACAAGCTATCAACAATCAAAGAAATCTATCAGCGTCTGTTAGAGCAGCTGCGTCTTCACTCAGTTGCTGTTTGATTTGATGAGACTGAAGATAAAATAAAGCGACCTCAGCAGCGTTGTCTCTGGGCGTCGCCCTGAAACACAACGAGGGGCTCAGTTCTCTGCTGGCAGCAGGACAGGAGTCAGTCAGCTGTTTTAGTGGGTTATTCATTAAAAACACTTTCAGAGTGAAACATGTGAGCAGTCTCTGAGAGAGGACATGAACAACGTTCCCACAAAACGTCACAGCAGCACACGCGTGACATATTCCATCTGACTGTAGCTGTGTTAGCTGTGCACACAGTGTCAGGTTACAGAGTGAGTGTGTGTGTTAGTATTGATTTTACTCGTGTTGGCTGACAGACAGTCACATGATCACACAGCTGTGGTTGATGATAAATGTTCTGCAGCCTGGAGGAAGTTGTTCTTCATCCCTGTTTTCTCGTTAAGGCTCTCTCTGCTCACCATCACAGCTCAGAGGAAGGAGCTGCTAATGGCTCTGATAGGCTGTGTGTGTGTGTGTGTGTGTGTGTGTGTGTGTGTGTGTGTGTGTGTGTGTGTGTGTGTGTGTGTGTGTGTGTGTGTTTGTGTGTGTGTGTGTGTGTGTAACTTGTCATCACCAATGATCAAAGACTGTTGATCAATGATCAATCACCAGTGGTGCTAGTTTAAGTCATTGTGCAGATGTTTATAAGGTTGGAAACCTGCAGTCAGCTGAGACTGAAGAAGTCACATGATGAAATGTTTCTCCGTCCAGAAGAACAGAATCAACTTTTGAGGATTTCCTTACCTGGATGATTAAGCATCCTATCTGCATGTCTTTGGAGTGTGGGTGGAGGCCGGAGTACCCGCAGACAACCCATGCAAACACTGGGAGAACATGCACCACAGCACTGTGTAAAAAAATAAATAAAAAAATCCCTTACTCATTCTTGATCACTGCTTTGTCCGTCTGTATCTGGAAGTCCCACAGGATCTTAGCTCATTCTCCACCACCCTCCCATTCGTCTCCCATTTTGACCTCCGGACTTCCAGGCCATACTCAGCACAGATGCTTCTGTACCCCAGAGCTTCCCAAAGTGTGGGGCTCGCCCCCTAGGGGGATGCAGAGCCATTGCAGGGGGTGTGCGGTATGAAAAGGAAAAAATAAATAAATAAATGCTTGGACACTGCTAGCATAATGGACAGGTTTTTAATGGGGCTCCCACACAAACGCAAAGCAGGAGATGAAGCATCGCTGAACATGTTTCCAAACCAACTTCATTTTAAGCCAAAGAAAATATGGCGACGCAAATCTGTCCTTTGGTTTCACCTGCACCGGTGCCGAGGTAGGTCTCCCTGCAGGTTTCCCCTTCATCGGGAGCAGCGCTGGGCTGTTTAAATCACAGACAAACAGTCTCTCACAGCTGTTTATGTTTTTAAACCCATTTTGCACAGAGAGGCATTTTTTGAAAAATGTATTGACAGCAATGTTGAATATTATTACACAGGAAAAAACAACCACATGTAAAATAATGACACCGTGACGCCTCTGCCTTTGTAAATGGAGGGACAGTAACTGCGTGTATGTAAGCGTGTAAAACCTGCAGACAGTCAGATTAACAGTATTTTGTCTCTATCTGCCATTCTGCAATTCATCTCATGTAAACAATAACGTGGCCACAGCGTGACGTGGAAAAAGGCACATACCTTTGACGTTGCGTGACAAACTCTGTATTCCTTGACCACACGTAAACGCAATAAAGGAGTTTTAAAAATCTCAGTTTTCAGTGATTCGAAATGCCGTTTACGTGGACGAAACAGCTGCATGTAGGTGCGGACGTAGCGTAAAAGAGTTAGTAGTTTATTTCCTTACTGCCTGTAATTTATTGCAGTTTACTTGTATTTGTTTAATTGTTTACTAAATGTTTGAGGTGTGAAATAAACCACAATGGGGCAAAATATGGGCGCGTGTGTGGTTGGAGGATGTGTTTGTGCCGGGGGGGGTAAAACAAAGGGGGGCCTAGCAAAAAAAGGGAACCCCTGCTGTACACTATGCCGACCACTTAGTCGTTTCTGGTCCAAACTCGTCTTCATTTCCTAAACTCAAACAAACACAGCGTCATCACTGGGAGTTAAAAACTGAGAGTTAACTTCCAGGCATCCATGAAAACCAGGATTAATGAAGTTTAACGGCATTAGGTTAGCAGGAAGTTAGCTCGCTAGTTTCCATCTAAAAATGATACACCCTTGTCTGAGTGAGACATTTCTGAAACAAATTCAAGCGTACAGCTCTGCTATCACTTCCAACACAAATGGAGACAGAAAAGTAAACAGCAGTGATGTTTGTAGGGTACTGACGTTGGGCTAGCTGCTATATAATGATGTGCTACGTAATCGCTAGCGACACAGCTATGTTAGCATAGCATAAACAGATTCACACAGTGAAGCTGGAGGATGAACTTTTTTCCCCACAATAAAAGTTAACATGAGGGTTCCTGATGCACTTACACAGCAGGAAAAGGATGCTGTAAATTTCAGTTGGGGAAACACCTGAAATAATGCATCCACAGTACACAATTCCTGATATCTATCTTCATGCACCCGTTCAAATGTTTCTTAGATTCGAGTGATTCTTTTCCATCCCGATCTGAGCTGCAGTCACATAGTAAGGTTTTAAAAACTGAGCTTTAAACTGCTGCAGATGAAGAGAGCTGACAAAATCAGAGAGGCCAACAACGTGACATTGTTCAAATTAAACAGACCAAAGCATTCAGTCACATTGGTGCCGTGTAGGACCTGGATGCAGGGTTTATATGTCATTGTTTAACAGCTGTGCCCTTGTGCTCAGAGCTTGTTCTTGTGCTGCCATGATTAGTGCCTCTGTGCTGTCCTTCAGTCCAGCTTAGTCCAGCCACTGGTAGGATTTCTGGATGTCAGCCACCTCCTCTATCTGCCGGTGGTACATACCATGCAAGGGCCTGTCCTTCTATGGTCGGTTGGAGCCATCTTCCTGATGTATTCGCGGATGTTTGTTGTCTCATCCCGGACTGTGGTGCTGACACTCACCAGTCCAGCGCCTCCTTCCTTCCCCTTGCATACAGCCTCAGGGCGCTGGACTTGGGGTGAAACCCTCCATGCATGCTCAGGAGCTTCCTGTTCTTGCATCAGCTCCTTTGGCCAGCTTAGTCGTCGTCGAGTTGAACTTCCTGCTCTTAAGCCTGATCATGCTGCTGTAATCTGCAAGCCGCTTTGTAACCCACCTTCCATGCTATGTCTGAGATAGTCAGAGTGGTGTCTGTGCGTGCTCTTCCTTTACATTTTCACACATGCTGAGGTCTGTGGTCAAATATAGCTGACTGCAGATGGACACAGCGCTGTGTTTCTGAGAGCTGAGAAACAGGACAGAAGGTGAGATAATCGCTCGCAATGCGAAGAGGGTGGGTCATACTGAGGGGAGCGATGGAGGCAACAACCACTCGATGAAGAACACCAAATATCTGAGGGGGACTGTTACCAAGGCAACCAACCACGTGACCAGCTGTCTGCTGGTGCTCGTAGCTGCGGTTGTAGTTTTAGTGAAATAATGCTGAAGTACCGTCTCTGTGTTCTCCCCACAGGAGTCGGCTCTCAGTGAGGAGTTCTCTCCTCCTCACACCTCCTCCTCCACCTCTCCTCCCATTGACTCCTCTTCCTCCAGGTCCTCCCATCCCTACCACACCCTGTCCCAGTCCTCCGATGAGGTAACACACTCGCCACCTCAAACACCAAAACGTTGTCATCTACTCACCTGTGGCTCACTGTGCTCCCTCCTCCTCTTCCTCAGCCCTGCGATGAACCCCACTCATCCTGGACGACTCAGCAGGTGTGTCAGTGGCTCCGAGGACTCAACATGGAGCAGTACGTTCCGGAATTCAGTGCTAGAGACATCGACGGGCAGCAGCTGCTGCAGATGGACGGCAGCAAACTGAAGGTGAGGATGAGGAGGAAGAACAGGACTTCCTGAGAGACTCTGTCATAGCCGTAGTCTTAGATAAGGCTGACTGACACAGCTTGCAAAGGTTACACGTAAAGTCAATTACAATACTGAACTGTTTGGAGACCATAACTGGAGCTGTCCTCCCGTCCTCTGCAGGGTCTGGGCGTGCTCAGTTCGTCTGATCGCAGCGCGCTGAAGCGCCGCATCAAAGATGTTCAAAGTGCAGCAGAGAAGGAGAAAAAAGCTCTGGACAAGCTGGAGAAACAGAAGGAAAAGCAGCGCCGGAAGGACCAGGAGCAGCGCAGGAACTGAGCCCCGCCACCAGAGGGAGGCAGAGGACAGTGAGAGGAGAGCTGTGCGATGAAGAGAACAGGATTTCTGCCGCAGGGAAGGTTTGACATGACAAACAATTCCTGGAAAAGCTGCAATTCCATGATCATAAGACATCTCCAGGCCTGGAAAAGTTAAACTGAAGTTTACTGTTATGAGACCGTGAAATATGTCAGGCGATGATGGCACAGTGTTTCATTTGCCACAAAGTGGTTTTCATCTATTTTCCTCCATTTGATGTTTAAACTCATCATCTGTGATCGGCTGGCAGGAACGCTGACAGATCATTAACTCAGCAGGTTCCTACACGCAGCTGCTCTGATTCCCTCTGGTGATTCTTCTTCTGCAAGCCAAACATTATACAAGGTGTGCTTTTTCTCTGAAATGAGTGTCACAGCAGGTTTTCTGTTTTGTTTCTGGGCCGTGGAGTCTCAGCCCGAGGCGGCGTGTCGGTGCTGCTCTGTGAACAGTTTTTGTGGTTTCTCTGTTTGTTGTAATGACTTTAGCTCAAAGGTTCTGTGTTCAGGTGTGTGAGGTCTGACAGGTGTTTGGATATTTCCCACAATCCTCTCACAGCTTGTTTTCCACCTGGAATCTCTGACAGAAAAAAACATCGTCGAATCTTCGCTTTACACAGGTGGAAGCGTTTGTGTCAGAGAGGGTCAAACGTCCCGACGCTGGTCGAGTCAGATTCTTAACCTCTGGAGATATTTCTGACCTCTCACAGTCTCTGTTAAAATGTTTGTTTCAATAAATAAATCTGTGAAACTTTTACAGCGTTGCTTTGTTTTCTTTCTGACGAGATTCACAGCTGGAGCCACGATGCAGGGTTAAGATAAGATAAGATAAGATAACCTTTATTAGTCCCACACGTGGGAAATTTGTTTTGTCACAGCAGGAGTGGACAGTGCAAAAGTTATGACGCAAAAATTAGAATACAATAAGAATAAATACAGTACACAACTGTACAGAATAGAATAAAATAATATACTATATACAGTAGAATAAAATAGAATAAAAATATACAATAAGATAAAAATAGAATACGAATGCTATATACAACTGAGTAAAAATACAACGATGCCAGAAAAGATTATTGCACTTAGTGTTATTGCACATGTGTGGATGTGTGTGTTTGTTCAGTTAAAGTCTTTGTTAAAGCATCAAAACAAATAAGAATATAAGAAAAATGCATGCAAGAAAATTTATTTTCCTTCAGTCGGTGAAAAACAACCACAAACCCAGAATACAAAGTATCACAGCGTCCAGCAGGGGGCAGCACCAGAGGTGGAGGCAGACATTTGATACACCCGGGGCTTAGCCCTAAAGGGCAGTATGCATGTGGGATTTGGGGGGGGTTGAAATGACTGAAAGATTAATTGGCTCTGTTTTGAGTTTTGTTCAAAAAAGAATGACTTCATATAGGGAAAAATATATATCACATGTGCAGGACACCTTAAACTAGTTTTTTAATTAAGCAGCAAGAAAGAACAAAGTCTGGCTGTATCAAGACACGAGGACTAAACCCCAATTCAACCAGACCCAGAACTGATCCGGAAATAAAACAGGACTACAACAGTTCAAAATCAGGACTACTGAGGACTTAACCAAGACAGAACCAGAATCAGAACTAGATGATAGCAGCACTAAAAACCATCATAGACCTGCACTACACTTATTTTTTAATTCTACCAAAGTCCAATATTTAGATTGAGAAAAGTTTATATAATTATTTATCCTCGTTGTGCAAACAAGCTGCAGAACTTAATAAATATAGAGTTTGAAAAATAACAAACCTAAAAAGAAACACTAGGTACGAGATACATGAGGACCTGTGATACGCTGATACTTTTGGCAAACAACCATTTGACTAACAGGTCTCACCCTGTTCCTCTCTCTCCCTCTTTGTGCTGACAATCATCAAATCTACAGTTGAAACCAGATATTTACTCTTCAGATAAAAACACTTTTTTAATCGTAACATCAAGTCAGACCAAATTATTTTTTTTTTTTAGATAAATATAAAAACATATTTGTTAACTTTAAGAGTAAAGAGAGAAACTATCTGTATTTCTTAATTGCAAATGGCACCAAATTGTATTCAAACTGAGCCACACTTATGGAGCTCCACAGTTCTGTTCCTGGTGTTTTGGTTGACATCTCCTGATGTTCCCATGTCACAGAAACAGGCTCTGTGTTTTGCCTTATATGCATCCACAGTTGTGCCACCAGTTTACTCACATGGACTCTACTAACCTATCAGAAGCTTCTTCAGCTCAGAATGGAATCGTCTGCAGTTTCTTATTAATTAACAATAAACTTAGTGTACATGTACTCCTAAATTTGATGAAAGTGATAAAAGTAGAAGCTCTGTCTCTCTTTATTCTGACATTTAACTAATTCAAAAGATATTTCAATATTTATCTAAAACAAAACAAGTTTACTCTAAATTGATGTTTAACAGTAAAAAAAATGTTTTTGTGTTTTCCATAAAGTGTAAATATCTGGTGTAAACTGTGAATATACTGCTGTGTGTTGAAGTTCCTCTTGTTTTGCATAGAAATATACTGAACATACAAAGCATATAAAAAACACCCAGCACGCCCCTGCGGGCGGTTTATCCTTCAAGCTCAGGTCCTCTACCAGAGGCCTGGGAGCTTGAGGGTCCTGTGCAGTATCTTAGCTGTTCCCAGGACTGCGCTCTTCTGGACAGAGATCTCCGATCTTCTTGTAATCAATCCAGGCAGGGCACAGGTTGGTCAGTCTGGTCTTGCAGTCTCGGCTGACTGTTCTGTCTACCAGTAGCTGGTGTTTTGCGCCTCTGGTATTCTTGCCAATTCCTTTCTGTGTCCCGCTCATGTATTGACCCATATTACGTGAAGTGCCCTCAGAAGGTCTGCTAGATGATATACATATATATATATATATATATATATATATATATATATATATATATATATATATATATATATATATATATATATATATGTATATATATATATATACATATATACAACCACGATTACCGACACTAACAAGCTGATCTACAATACGGCAGCAGTGATCAGTGAGATGCTTGGCTACAAGTTGAACAGCGACAAGGGGCAGTACCCTCCATGGAGAAGGAGGCTAGAGGGCAAGATCAAAGTAGCACGGAGGGAGGTTAGCCAACTAACGGAGTTGCAGAAAGGTGCGACAAATAAGGTGCCTAAGAAATACAGCAAGCTGTCCATACCTGAGGCCTTGGAAACTGCCAAGCAAAGACTCACAGCCTTGGCCAGCCGCTTGAGGAGGTACATAAGAGAGATAGAAGGCAGGAGAATAAACCAGCTGTTCTCCACAGAACCAGCAAAGGTGTACTCTCAGTGGCAAGGGAACAATAAGAGAACAGCACCACCAAGGCTGGAGACGGAGCAATACTGGAAGAGCATATGGGAGAAGGATGCAACCCATAACGGCAATGCTCAGTGGCTAGAGGATCTGAGGGCAGACCACAGCGACCTCCCTGAACAGGGTCCAGTAACCATCACAGTGGCAGATATCCAAGAAAGGGTCTCCAGTATGAAGAGTTGGACAGCACCAGGGCCCGACATGGTTCACGCCTACTGGCTGAAGAAGCTGACTGCACTCCACGAGCGTCTGGCAGCACAAATGAACCAGCTGCTAGTTAACGAGAGACACCCGGAATGGCTAACCGAAGGTCGGACGGTCCTGATCCCCAAGGACCCCAAGAAGGGACCGGTCCCCTCCAACTACCGACCAATAACCTGCCTCAGTACTACATGGAAGCTCCTGTCAGGCTTCATATCGGCTAAGATGAACAGGCACATGGGTCAATACATGAGCGGGACACAGAAAGGAATTGGCAAGAATACCAGAGGCGCAAAACACCAGCTACTGGTAGACAGAACAATCAGCCGAGACTGCAAGACCAGACTGACCAACCTGTGCACTGCCTGGATTGATTACAAGAAGGTCTATGACTCAATGCCCCACAGCTGGATACTGGAATGCCTAGAATTGTACAAGATCAATGGGACCCTAAGAGCCTTCATCAGGAACTCAATGGGGATGTGGCGTACAACACTAGAGGCCAACTCCAAGCCCATAGCACAAGTCACCATCAAGTGCGGGATCTACCAAGGAGATGCTCTGTCCCCACTGCTGTTCTGCATAGGCCTGAACCCCCTCAGTGAGATCATTAACAAGACTGGCTACGGATACCGACTACAGAACGGAGCAGTTGTCAGCCACCTCCTGTACATGGATGACATCAAGCTGTATGCCAAGAGTGAACGAGACATCGATTCACTGATCCACACTACCAGGCTATACAGCAATGACATTGGAATGTCGTTCGGACTGGAGAAGTGTAGTCGGATGGTAACAAAGAGAGGGAAGGTAGTCAGAACTGAGGGGATTGAACTACCAGAAGGCAACATTGCAGACATAGAGGACAGTTACAAGTACCTGGGGATCCCGCAGGCAAATGGGAACCATGAAGAGGCCGCTAGAAAAGCTGCAACCACCAAGTACCTGCAGAGGGTCAGGCAAGTCCTGAGGAGTCAGCTGAATGGTAAGAACAAGATCCGGGCCATCAACACGTACGCCCTGCCCGTGATCAGGTACCCTGCTGGGGTAATAGGCTGGCCAAAGGAGGAGATAGAAGCCACTGACATAAAGACAAGAAAGCTCCTGACCATGCATGGAGGGTTTCACCCCAAGTCCAGCACCCTGAGGCTGTACGCTAAGCGGAAGGAAGGGGGCCGGGGACTGGTGAGTGTCAGCACCACAGGATGAGACAACGAACATCCAAGAATACATTAGGAAGATGGCCCCAACTGACCGAGTGCTCAGTGAATACCTCAGGCAGCAGAAACCCAAGAAAGAGGAGGGAGACGAGGAACCATCATGGAAGGACAGGCCCCTGCACGGTATGTACCACCGGCAGATAGAGGAGGTGGCTGATATCCAGAAATCCTACCAGTGGCTGGACAAAGCTGGACTGAAAGACAGCACAGAGGCACTAATCATGGCAGCACAAGAACAAGCTCTGAGCACAAGATCCATAGAGGCTGGGGTCTATCACACCAGGCAAGACCCCAGGCTGTGTAAAGATGCCCCAGAGACAATCCAGCACATAACAGCAGGGTGCAAGATGCTAGCAGGCAAGGCATACATGGAACGCCATAACCAAGTGGCCGGCATAGTGTACAGGAACATCTGTGCCGAGTATAACCTGGAAGTCCTGAGGTCAAAATGGGAGATGCCCCCAAGGGTGGTGGAGAATGACCGAGCTAAGATCCTGTGGGACTTCCAGATACAGACGGACAAAATGGTGGTGGCTAACCAACCGGACATAGTGGTGGTAGACAAACAGAAGCAGACGGCCGTAGTGATCGATGTAGCGGTTCCGAATGACAGCAATATCAGGAAGAAGGAACACGAGAAGCTGGAGAAATACCAAGGGCTCAGAGAAGAGCTCGAGAGGATGTGGAGGGTGAAGGTGACGGTGGTCCCAGTGGTAATCGGAGCACTAGGTGCGGTGACTCCCAAGCTAGGCGAGTGGCTCCAGCAGATCCCGGGAACAACATCGGAGATCTCTGTCCAGAAGAGCGCAGTCCTGGGAACAGCTAAGATACTGCGCAGGACCCTCAAGCTCCCAGGCCTCTGGTAGAGGACCCGAGCTTGAAGGATAAACCGCCCGCAGGGGCGTGCTGGGTGTTATATATATATATATATATATATATATATATATATATATATATATATATATATATATATATATATATATATATATATATATATATATATATATATATATGTAATATATAAAATAACATCTACCTGAGTTGTTTCTTTGAAAGACGCCCCTTATGTCCATTCTTGTATATCAGTACATTACTGATTTATTTAGCCGTGGAGGGAAACAACTGAAAATATGAAATAAACACACATGTAAGCTAAGACTCTCTAAAGAAACAGCATTGTTGTTGTTCGGCTTTTCATTTCGCCATTTGTTGATTCACTTGACGAACGAGTAACGTAATATGGGTCAAGTGATCAGTTTGACATCAATCTTTCATGATACACCGTCATATTTACATTATTTGTACAGCACGAATGATTTGCTTTGGTAACTGGTCAAACTTAAGCTCTCCTCTGTCTGCCTCACTCCGTTTCTCCAACAGCGCGCTCGCAGGCAGCAGCTGACCCGCCCCCTGGCTCAGTCGCTTAGTGCTGGATCATACCAATATAAGGGGGGGATTTACACGCAGTCGTAAATTCCCACAGTGTGCACTATGTGCTTCAAATATTGTGTGTAGTTTTTGTTTTATACAGTTGTCAGCCAGGCATCTAACTATGAAAAAATTACACTCCAAAAGACCCCGGGCTTAAGCCCAGTAAGCCCGCCCAGCTCCGCCACTGGGCAGCACAGTCGGACCACACGGCAGTCAGTGGCTTCCAGGAACGCCCAGAATAGTGATGGTAAATTCAATTCTTTTTACTGAATCGAGTTTTAATGTCACTCACCAAAGTGAATCGGTTTCTTGAGTCATTTCAGTCACTGAGTCAGTTGACCAGAGATTGCAAAAAATGTACATTTTAACTCAAACTTAATTTGTTTCAATGTTAATGTAAATCCTACTCCTAAGATGAGTGATTCTAAAAGAAAACAACAATTTTATAGAGAAAAAAAGAGCAAAAAAATTCTAAGGGGTACATTTATTTATTTATTTTTATTTAATTTTATTAGTATTTTCCTTAAATGTGTCAAATATATATTTTCTCATCTAAATGTCCACTGAGCTGTAAGCCAGGGGTTGGTAATGCACCTTAACATTGGTTGCCAACCAAGAAGAAGAAGAAGCTGTGAGCCAGGAGGGACGCGGTGAGTGGGTGAGTGGTCGTGTCCAAATTCATGGGCTGCATCCTCGTGAGGCCGCATTTGTAGACAATTACGTCATAGCGACGCGCCAAAGGCTGTCCAAATTCGTAGACTCCTGTGAATGCAGCCAACAAATGCGTCCTCCTTTTCCCCGAATTTGAAGGATGCGTCGGGTGTGTCCTTCGTGGCCCACCATATCCCAGAATTCATAGCGCGGCCCAGCAAAACTCCAGTTTCCGGCAATGGCGGCCGCTACTAAGTTTTAAAATTACTCTTATTAATCTTTCTGGGTCACAAAATAAACTTTTAACATATTTTCAGGCAGAAAGTAGCTGTGTAAACATCAAATATCTGCTCGGTTTATCAAGATGTCGCACATTTGCAAAAGTGCTCCGACGTTTTCGGAGACGTCTGTTACCCACCAGCTCGATAGCTAGCCGGCAGCTCGAGGGTCACTGAAGCCGCAGAGAACGGCACAACTCCCGGCACATCATCATTGGCACAGCGCGGACTTTCACAGCGCTACTCAGGTTAAACGTAATATATAAGTCACTTAGACAACATTAAAATGATGTTGTTTGGCTTTTTTCAGTGTTTTATTTGTTTGTGAGTAAATTGGTTTGGCTGAGATTAAAGTTATTAGATTAGATTATA
Organism: Rhamphochromis sp. 'chilingali'; assembly: GCF_963969265.1. Classification (NCBI taxonomy): domain Eukaryota; kingdom Metazoa; phylum Chordata; class Actinopteri; order Cichliformes; family Cichlidae; genus Rhamphochromis; species Rhamphochromis sp. 'chilingali'. The sequence continues at coordinate 514,987 of NC_137942.1, forward strand.
TTAGATAAAATAAAACTTTATTTATCTCCCGGGTGGTTTTCACACAGCTGAATAAACGTCAAACAAAAAACTGATTAAGCAGAAGTGTGAGACGGTCGAGAGTTTACTCCAGTGTCCTGATATATTTTAGATAGCAAGGAGCAGACGGCCGAGTTTATTCAATTCAATTCAATTTTATTTATATAGCGCCAAATCACAACAAAAGTCGCCTCAAGGCGCTTCATAGATACAGAGAAAAACCCAACAATCATATGACCCCCTATAAGAAAGCACTTTGGCAACAGTGGGAAGGAAAAACTCCCTTTTAACAGGAAGAAACCTCCAGCAGAACCAGGCTCAGGGAGGGGCGGGGCCATCTGCTGTGATTGGTTGGTGTGAGAGAAGGAAGACAGGATAAAGACATGCTGTGGAAGAGAGACAGAGGTTGACTCATTCACTGCCATTGACGTCTATAGCCGTCAATGGCAGTGAATGAGTCAATGGGTTTAACTCATTCACTGCCAATGGCTGGCATTGAATGAGTTAATAACAGATATGATTCAATGCAGAGGTCTGTTAACACATAGTGAGTGAGAAAGGTGACTGGAAAGGAAAAACTCAATGCATCATGGGAATGCCCGGCAGCCTACGTCTATTGCAGCATAACTAAGGGAGGATTCAGGGTCACCTGGTCCAGCACTAACTATATGCTTTAGCAAAAAGGAAAGTTTGAAGCCTAATCTTGAAAGTAGAGATAGTGTCTGTCTCCTGAATCCAAACTGGAAGCTGGTTCCACAGAAGAGGGGCCTGAATGACTCATCGACTATCGCCCTGTAGCCCTCACCTCAGTAGTGATGAAGTGCTTTGAACGCCTGGTCAGAGACTTCATCATTTCTTCACTACCAGACACACTGGACCCACTACAGTTCGCTTACCGTCCAAATCGTTCCACAGACGATGCCATCTCTCATCTCCTCCACACATCACTCACTCACTTGGACACTAGAAGGGGGAATTATGTTAAAATGCTCTTCATAGACTACAGCTCTGCATTTAACACCATAATTCCCTCCACACTCACCACCAAGCTGGAGCATCTGGGACTCAGCTCATCTATGTGTCAGTGGATCTCCAACTTCCTAACTGGCAGACCACAGGCAGTAAGGATGGGCGGACATGTCTCAGCCTCCACCACTCTCAGCACTGGAGCCCCCCAGGGGTGTGTTCTGAGCCCCCTGCTGTACTCTTTGTACACATATGACTGTGTGGCCACTACCAGCTCCACCACCATCATCAAGTTTGCTGACGACACCGTCGTGGTGGGCCTGATCTCTGATAACAACGAGACGGCCTACCTGAAGGAGATTAGGAATCTGGAGAACTGGTGCCAGAGGAACAACCTCCTTCTAAACGTCAGTAAGACAAAGGAGCTGATAGTGGACTTCAGCACTAAGCAGGAGAGGAACTACCAGACCCCCGTCATCAACGAGTGCCCAGTGGAGAGAGTGGACAGCTTCAAATACCTCGGAGTTCACATCACGCAGGACCTGTCATGGTCCTGTCACATCAACACCGTGGTGAAAAAGGCCCGACAGCGTCTCTACCACCTCAGACGCTTGAGAGACTTCCAACTGCCCTCCAAGGTGCTCAGGAACTTTTACTCGTGCACCATAGAGAGCATCCTGACGGGAAACACCTTAACCTGGTTCGGGAACAGCACCATGCAGGACAGACGAGCTCTACAGAGGGTTGTGCGGTCAGCTGAGCGCACCATCCGCTCCGAGCTCCCTGACCTGCACTCAGTCTACAGCAGGCGGTGCTGGACCAAGGCCAGGAAGATGGTGAAGGACCTCAGCCATCCCAACAACAGACTGTTCTCTCTGCTGAGGTCAGGAAAGCGATTCCGCTCCCTGAAGACCAACACAGAGAGACTGAGGAGGAGCTTCTTCCCGCAGGCGATACGGTCTCTCAATCACACCACCACACAGTACTGACCCACACATATGGTTCTTACACACACACTGGACTTTCTGGACTTTGGTTTTGCACAACACTGGTCACTATATTCTTCATTTCCGGTTAATACTTGTACAGCTGCTGTTATTGTGTATATATTTATTTATATTTAGATTTCTTCATACATTCTTATATAGTTCTATATTGTGTATTTTGTTGTACAGTTATTTTATTTTCAACTTTAATTTATATATTTTATCTTATTCCTTCCCAGTTAAATTTACCCTTCATTCTAATTTGTGTTGTACAGGTATTTCATTTTTAACCTTAATTTATATTTTATTCCTTCCTAGTTAAATTTACCCTTTTTAATTTTTCATATTTAGTTCCTATCTTATTCATAGCCTTTTCCTTTTTTGTTTTCTTTAGGTCACGAGCAGTTGTCCAAGCATTTCACTACATATCGTACTGTGTATGACTGTGTACGTGACAAATAAAAATTTGAATTTGAATTTGAATTTGAAAGATCAATTGGAGAAAAAGAGTCTAACTTAACATCAATGGTACTAAGAGTAGCTGTAGATAATATTACATCTGTGGGATGATTATTGGTCATTTTTTCTCTAATGATTAAAATTTTATTTGTGAAGAAGTTCATGAAGTCATTACTAGTTAACGTTAAAGGGATGGTTGGCTCAAAAGAGCTCTGACTGTTTGTCAGCCTGGCTACAGAGCTGAAGAGAAACCTGGGGTTGTTCTTATTTTCTTCAATCAGTGATGAATAGTAAGATGTTCTGGCTTTGTGGAGGGCTTTCTTATAAAGCAGCAAACTATTTCTCCAGGCTAAATGATGATCCTCTAAATTTGTGACACGCCATTTCCTCTCCAGATTACGAGTCATCTGCTTTAGGCTACGTGTTTGAGAATTATACCACGGAGTCAGGTACTTCTGATTAGAGACCTTAGTTTTCACAGGAGCTACAGTATCCAGAGTCGTACGTAGTGAGGAGCTGAAATTATTAACAAGATAATCGACCTCTGTTGGGGTAGCGTTCAGATAGCTGCTCTGCTCTGTGTTGGTACAGGGCATTGAAGATGATAACAGTGGGTGGATTATATTCTTAAACTTAGTTACAGCGCTTTCAGAAAGACATCTACTTTGATAAAGTCTACTCTCCACCGCTGTGTAATCAATTATTGTAAATGTAAATGTTATCAGGAAATGATCAGACAGGAGAGGGTTTTCAGGAAACACTGTTAAATGTTCCGTTTCTATGCCATATGTTAAAACAAGATCTAGAGTGTGATTAAAGTGGTGGGTGGGTTCTTTTACATTTTGAGAGAAGCCAATTGAGTCTAATAACAGATTAAATGCCATGTTGAGGCTGTCATTTTTAGCATCTACATGGATGTTAAAATCACCCACAATAATTATTTTATCTGAGCTCAGAACTAAATTAGATATAAAGTCTGAGAAATCAGACAGAAACTCTGTGTAAGGCCCAGGTGGACGATAGATGATAACAAGTAAGACTGGTTTCTGAGTTTCACAGCTGGGGTGGAGAATGTTAAGCATCAGGCTTTCAAATGAAATAAAAGTCTGTCTGGGTCTTTGGTTGATTAATAGGCTGGTGTGAAAAATTGCTGCCACACTGCCCCCCGGCCTGTGCTGCGAGGTTTCTGGTAGTTAGAATGACTCGGGGGTGTTGATTCATTTAAACTAACATAATCATCCTGCTGCAACCAGGTTTCTGTAAGGCAGAGTAAATCGATTTGTTGATCAATTATTAAGTCATGTACTAACAGAGACTTGGAGGAGAGAGACCTAATATTTAATAATCCACATTTCACTGTTTTACTCTTTGGTTCAGATGTGGATACTTTATTGTTCTTTCTTTGTGATTGTTTATGTTTAAGTTGTTTGTTGCTGGTTTTTAGTTTGTTTTTTGTCTGTTTGGGAGCTGACACAGTCTCTATGGAGAGAAGCTGCAGAGAGGCGTGTAAGACTGCAACTCTGCTTCCTGGTCCCAACTCTGGATAGTCATATTTTGGGGGGTTAAATAAATTTGTCCATATTTCTAGAAATGAGAGCTGCTCCATCCAAAGTGGGATGGATGCCGTCTCTCCTAACAAGACCAGGTTTCCTCCAGAAGGTTTGCCAATTATCTATGAAGCCCACATTGTTTCTGGGACACCACTCAAACAGCCAGCAATTTAAGGAGAACATGCGGCTAAACATGTCAGAGCTGTGACACTTTAAACGGAAACATAAAGGCTTCCTATCCCTGGAAGTCAGATAAGAGTGAATGCACATAAAGAGCCTTCAGTTTTCAGGCCCCTCTTCTGTGGAACCAGCTTCCAGTTTGGATTCAGGAGACAGACACTATCTCTACTTTCAAGATTAGGCTTCAAACTTTCCTTTTTGCTAAAGCATATAGTTAGTGCTGGACCAGGTGACCCTGAATCCTCCCTTAGTTATGCTGCAATAGACGTAGGCTGCCGGGGGATTCCCATGATGCATTGAGTGTTAATTGACCTCTCTGCACTGAATCATTAGTTATAATTAATCTCTGATTGTGGAGGTTTTTTCTGTTCAAAGGGAGTTTTTCCTTCCCACTGTCACCAAAGTTCTTGCTCATTTGTTTTGTTGTGTTTTCTTTGTATGCGTTATTGTAGGATCTGCCTTACAATATAAAGCACCTTGGGGCAACTGTTGTTGTGATTTGATGCTGTATGAATAAAATTGCATTGAACTGAAAGCGTGCATGCATGATCACATGATCACATGGATGTTCAGTCTGAGCAGCTGGAGCTTCATTTCCTGCTTTCAGGAACAAGCTGCACATGAACGAATGAGAGGAAACTCGGAGTCTTTATTCTCTCAGCTGCAGACTCGCTGCAGGGTCAAAGACCAAAGATCAAAACAATCACTTATTAATATAAAAAACTGAATTCAACATTCAAAAGAAAACTAAAGAATAAAGTTTTGTGTAACAATATTTATTATTTATTATTGATGCTCATCCGGGACTTCAGACCCTCCTCCTCTCCCCACGGAGCTCTGAGGAATGTTGATGCTATTTTCTGCAGAACTGACATCATACCTGCTGATCTCTAACGTGGCGACAGAGATCAGCAGGTAGGAATATTATTTTTAGTTCTCAAACATAAACAATAAAAACAAACAAACGTCAATGAGTAAAAACGAAAGCGTCAAGAAATGAAGCGAATCACAAAAATCAGCAGGATAAAAAATGTCCTTGAAAACATTTTGCAGATTTAACACTGACAACACAAACAGGAAGTTAAAAAAAAGCAATAAATAGTCAATAAATATAATCAATAAATAAAAAGATTATAAATAAACACAAAGAACAAGATATTGCTTTTTAAAAACAATTAAATAAAAAATAATAAATATTTATGAATAAAAACGTGACAACATTATGACTTTCTCTTGCCAGGTCATTTCCTGCTGCGGCTTCAAAATAAAAGCTGTACCATCAGGTTCAACTGAAGGAGCTTTTACTCTAAAGTAATAACAGCAGGAAGTGACCTCATTAAGACACGTTTCAAACTTGATTTGATTGTTTTCTGTACAGTGAACAGTAAAAAATGGCCCTGAGAGTTTGTGGTGAACGCTCCAGATGTTTCACTGAAGCTGATTAGAACTGAAACGGGACAGAAGTCGATCGGCTGTGGAGTTCGGGTTCAGATGATGACGCTGTTTTTTCCTTCTCCAGCGTCTGCAGGTGAGAATAACCTCGGGCGTGAAGCAGGTCTGGACCTGCAGCCAGCTCCTTCTTCTTCTTCTGCACCAGAATCATCGGGCAAACATTCATCACATTCCTGCTGTGTGTTCCCAGCTGATCCCGGGACGATAGAGCGCTTCGACGTGCTGCGACACACAAAGCAGGAAACGGAGCTCCAACAGGCCGCCTTCACAATAAAACGTGTTGGCTGATCCTGAAGCTGCTGAAGACGAGGGATAAACTTCCTGTGTGTCATCTATCAGTCTTTAGTCCCGCTGCATCACGGAGGCGGGCGCTCGTCAGGAGGTGATGATGATGAGACAAACAGTGTCAACAACTCCACGATCGATAAAGTCTCTCCCCTGAATCGTGCTAGCAGCTCTGATCCTGCAGTGGGCGGGGCTTAGCGCGTCCCACGAGCCATCTGTGTTTCGGCCATGTTTCTGAGGCTGCGGATCAGGTCGTGACAGAACTCGAGCAGCTGGCACAGCGTCAGGTGGGCTGCCACCTGGACATCGTAGTTGCCATGGAGATTCAAAGTCAAGTCCAGGCTGCTCTGATCCAAAGAGTCACTGCTCAGCTGAGCCGCGTCCTTCATCTGAAACACACAGCAAAGACCCAACAACTTGAATAAAGCCGAGAACTTCCTGTTTCAAAACAAGCACAAGTTCTGAGGAAGTGATGTCATAGGGTGGCAAGAAAGTGGACACGTTCCACTGTGAAGGGTTTCAACTGCAGACAACAGGAAGTGCACGCTCTCAGCCGGTGTGTGTGTTACCTGGTTGATGTGGGTCACCAGGTCTCTCAGTTCAGCACTCAGGGCCTCCAGTCCCCCCAGTCTGCGAGACAAATCTACCAGCAGCCCCTGGTACAGCCGCCCGCCCGCCAGCATACGGCTCACACACATGTCCTGCAGGGAAACACAAACCCATCACATTACATCACCAGAACAGACTCGACCACTACACAAACACCTGGAGCGATTCAGTAATTCTTTAATGGGCAGTAAAGGAACCAAAAAACTGTCAATAGCCTCCTGAACCTCCCCCATGACCAAAGCACATGCACTCCCATCACTATCTATGACATCACTAAACCCTCCCAATTGCATTCAAGGACCAACTGAAACCATTAATGAGCCCAAAGGAACCAAAGAACTCCCCAATACCACCCACAGCACCACCCGAGCTGGAGACTGACCGCTGTGAACTGTTCGGACAGCTCTTTGAGGACGGGGGGGTCAGGGATTCCCAGGTTTATCCTCTTCATCTCCAGCTCTCCGGTCTGACTGGAGGGGTCGAGGGTAAAACCCTGAGGAGGACAGTAAACATCTATTAGCTCAAGAAGAAGAAGAAGGAGCAGCAAGTTGAACCCAGTACCACGGCAAACCGTTTAAAAGACACACCTGCCCATTGTGTGCTGTCATGCTTCACAAACCTGAAGTGGACAAGCATGGAGAAGCTGCAGTAAGCTGCAGTTCCACCAGGGGGTGGGGGAGCCGCTAGTGACCAAGGAAGCTATGACGTATGTTCCAGATTTCTTCTATTCCAGGATTGATGGCTAACACGCCTTCCAAGTAAATGTGTTAACAATGTTGGCTAGTAATAACATATCGCCCCCTGCTGGCACTGCAGTTTACTGCAGCTTTTGCAAAGCGTGACAGCACACGGTGGTCCGGCTGCGCCGTGATATAGACGGGCGTGTGCGTACGTCAATGTTGATGATGCTGCCGTGCACGGAGCGGACGTCTTTCCGGATTTTCTCCACCAGCCTCATCACTCGCTCGACCGCCTCTTTGAACGTCTGCGACGGGTTGGACGGCGAGCTGACGGGAGCCGATTGAACCAGCGCTGCTAACAGGCAGCAGTGCAGCAGGGCAACAACTGGAAAAACAAAGAGAGTGACCCCTGAGAAGAGCCAACAGCACCACAAGATAATCTCTGATACCAAGCACAGAAAGAAAAAACTGTGGTCCAATCAGATGTGACGATGTTAATAAAGCATTAATTAATCATTAATTATTCATTAAGAGCTAATTAATCATTAAAATCTTAAAAAGCGGCTGACAGCCAGAACTATGATGTTTACTCATTTGTTTCTGCCTCTGCACCCTCACACTCTGATGATCAATCATCAATGAACTTTTGGGGAGTTATTGATTAAAGCTTATAAACAAACTTTTTCACAGTTTCCTGGATTCCTATGAAAACAGCTTCAGGGACTCTGAACACACCGATTATGTTTTATTTTAATCTGCAAGCCTGACGGTGGTTCTGCTTCAACTATTCCTGAACCTTCAGCAGCCCGGACCTCTGAGCTGGACCAGAACAACCCGGAGGAGGACAGAGTCAGCGGAGCGGCTGAAGGTACTGATGCAGGTAGGCCTATTTATACTGTCACTCACATAAACAGGCGCAGGGCCTTCACGCCCTCTGCTGGTTCCGTGTCTCAGCTGCATGACACGTGAAAACTTTGCGAGCTATCCGAATATTTAAAGCGGTCCTGTGATCCACCGTCACACCAAGATCACACCTGTGCGCACACACATACAGTGTCTGCAGGTGTGATTCTCAGGACTGCACTTCCTCCAGCTCCTTCTAACTTGTTTGGCACTAATGACCCTCCATACAGACCCCCGTCAGCCCCCGTCACCTGAGCCTCACCTGAGCCGGACTGGGGCTCAGGTGAGGCTCAAGTGAGGCTCTGCAGCTCACTTTTTTAAAGTGACCCGACTCTTCTACCAAGCTCCGTGCGTATTTCTGCAGAGTTTAGCGGCCCCTCCTGCGTCACGGCGCATGCTCTTACCTGTGAACGCGTTCATGTCTGCGGGTCCGTGGGTGTCCCTGTTTCGGTGCGTGTCTGCCGTGCAGCTGCTCGGACTCTCTCTGAACTTTCATTCCAGCCGCTTTCTCGTTTTTATGCTTCCGCGCGGGGTTTTCCGGTCATTCCGTCACATCTGACGGAACTTATTCGGTGCTGCTGCGTCACAGACACAGCGGGGCTCGCGCTCTGACCTCACAGAGCGTGAGTCAATGCGGGAAGTTTGGATGTGAGCACAGAAGTTCCCGCTAATCCGGGATGTTTCAGGATTATTCACAGGTAACACTTCCTGAACCCACCTTCTGCCCACGTGACGATGTTTACACCTGAATCATCGCGTGGGTGTTTCCTGTCGTCCGCTCCCACCTGTCACTCACTCATGTTTCAAAAAGGTTTTAGGTACTGAGGGTCCACGTGTGTTTTTGACTCCTCCCCTCACCGAGCTGCTGACTTCTTGTCCACGGTTATTACAGGTCACCAAATCTAACCAATGTGTGTGAACTAACACTGAACTAAAACCAGTGTGTGTGTGTGTGTGTGTGTGTGTGTGTGTGTGTGTGTGTGTGTGTGTGTGTGTGTGTGTGTGTGTGTGTGTGTGTGGTAGGCCTGGGTATCGTCACTGGTGTCTATAATAGATTCAGTTTTCACTCAGTCAGTCAGAAATATTCTAATTCTGATCAGTTATCAGTTCATCTCCATATTTTGTGTCTGTGTATAAAACCAAGCTGACACTGTGAGACTTGATCAGAGGTGTGAGCATCACAGCAGAGGCCTTTGTGTCAAAGTCACTGAGGCTAAAACAGAAACACATGAAGGCTTTTTATAGCAGATAAGCTTAAAATTCAGTGTGTTCAGTGTGAACAGCAGAGATGAGGCTTTGCTGTCAGAGGCCGACAGCACTGAACACAGCAGCAGAGAATAATGCAGAAAACAGATTTGATGGTAAACTGGTCTCTGAGTGCACTGAGAGAGAGAGAGAGAGCTGTGCAGGACGTAACAGCCAGAGAAATAGGACCTCTTCCGCCCGTACATTACACAGACGCCACATCGGGGAGACCGGTCAGAACAGGTGGCATAAGGAAAGACAATGACATGTACGACACAATAAGGAGTGGAGGAGAGAAAAAGAGTTTATCAAACATGAAGCGTAGTTTGATCTTCTGCTGCTGGTTCAGTCAGGTTTGGTCAGAGTGATGAAACCTGCAGACTGACTGTTATTTAAAGGCTGCAGGTTAGTGCAGGATGAACAGTGTGACTGCTGCACAGTGGCTGTCTAACATAAACAGAGTAGTATCATGTGGAGGATCAGCTGTGAAACATCTGCTGACATCTGGATGAATCCAGGTGTGTAATCCACAAAGAGCAGCAGGTCAGCTGATCACATTAGAAGTTCACGTGAGCTGTCATGTCTTCCCCACACTGAGACACTCCACACATCTCAGTGTTCCTCCACCTGCTGACCCCAGACTCATGCTCCTGTTCAGGTGTGGAGGTAAAGTCCCCCTCTGCCGTGTGCTGACAGCACATTTATTTCTGCGTCCCTGCAGGTGTGCTGCAGAACAGGTTCAAGCTGAGTACATTTGAATAACATTACTATTCTCATATACTCAGATGCTTTGATGATTATATTACTGCAGCACCAGGTTCCTTTGTACAAACATGCTAAGTAGAATTGTTCTTCAGGGAGCTGCTTTTACTTCCTTACTGCGAGTACATTTCAGAACTGGTACTTTTTCACTTTTACTTGAGTAAAAAGTTACTTCAGTACTTAAAGTTTTACTGGAGTATTATAAGCCAGGTATCTGTATGTCTGCTTCAGTACACAAAGTCTGTGCTTTGGCCATCTCTGCCTGATGACTTACTGAGACTGTAAGACACTGCTGTCAAACAGCTCTGTTTCCATGGTAATACCTGCATGCAGGTGTACATGTGTACAGGTAAGCATGACTCATGTTGTTGCGTGCTCAGTACTGGCAGTGAGCAGGTGTGTGTTTGTTGCTTTAATTTTAATTTAATGCTGCACGGGCGATCATGGCTCAAGAGTTGGGAGTTCGTCTTGTAATTGGAAGGTTGCCGGTTCGAGCCCCGGCTCGGACAGTCTCGGTCGTTGTGTCCTTGGGCAAGACACTTCACCCGTTGCCTACTGGTGGTGGTCAGAGGGCCCGGTGGCGCCAGTGTCCGGCAGCCTCGCCTCTGGCTACACTGTAGCTGCCATCACCAGTGTGTGGATGACTGGACATGTAAAGCGCTTTGGGGTCCTTAGGGTCTAGTAAAGCGCTATACAAATACAGGCCATTTACCATTTAATGTTTCTGTTCACACAGAGGAGCTGACGATGATTGGTGAGCAGCTCTCAGGTGTAACAGGTGACCTGAGGCTCACCTGCAGCCGGTTAACCTGGCTAAGCCGCACTGTTGGGCCTCAGAGTAACTCACTCCCTGTGGGTCTGAAGGAAAAGCAGAAAGGCCGGCTCTGATTTACGGTTTGTTATGTTTAACAAAACGATCCCGGGAGAATCTCTGACCAATGACGTCGCAGCAGCCCCGCCATGAGAGGAAGCTGGACGTGACGCTCGGTGTTCAGAAATATCCGTGCTGCTGTTTGTCTCAGAGCGCAGGAAGCAGAAGGACGTGCTGTTCCTGGGCAGCCGTGCGAACAGAACGAAGGCTCGGAGATCGATGCTGATCCTCAGGACCAGCTCTGTGCTGGTTACAGCTCCATAGCCACGCCGGCTCTGTCCTCGCCTCTTCTTCCTCTCATTCCTACAATCCTGCAGTAGATCGTGTGATCATGTGACCGTTCCTTTCTGTGTCTGTGCAAATGTTCATGTCAACATATCTGAACAGCGTGTTTACAAAGACTCTGCCAACCTGGAACCAGGAAACAGCCCCCCGTCTCATCACTGCTGTCTTCCACGCCCTCGATGCCAGACCAGTGCCACTGGACACCAGTGTCACTGGACACCAGTGTCACTGGCACTGGTGTCCAGTGGTTCGGGGTGGGCTGCTCAGCCCTGTGTACACAGCAGACACTGACAAACAGGACAGGACTCATTTCAGCTGCACCCTTTTAGATATTTCCTATTTGTTTATTTGGAAATAAAAATCCTGTTTGTGCGTTTTCACCTCTCCCAGCAGCCCACGTTGTTTCCAGTCTTTCTCCTCTCTGTGAGCTGAAGCTCTGAGGCGTCCACAAACTTCTGCCCTGCAGACAGTGACGAATCTCCTCTGTCCAGGATTTCTTAAAAAGCAGAAGCACGACGGCACGAGAGGAAGTGACGGTTAATCTGTTACAGCAACGCACACACAGACACACACAGACACACACATACAGAAACCTTCAGTCAGATTTCAGCTCTTTCCAACTTTTCAGAATGCGTTCGACCTTTGACCCTCATGAACCAGCTTAAAGTTCACACAGATGCTGGAGTTTAACAATTCATTTTTATTTATGCAGCACAAAATCACAACAAAAGTCGCCTCAAGGTGCTTTATATTGTAAGGTAGACCCGACAATAATACGTACAGAGAAAAACCCGACAATCACTCGGCCCCCCATCTTCCGCCCCCCTCCCATGTGGTGTACCTCAAGGATCCATCCTTGGGCCCCTTCTTTTGAGCATTTATTTACTTCTCCTTGGCCATATTATTAAAAAGCATAAAGTCTCTTTTCATTTTTGTGATTTATCTCCCCCTGAAACACAACGACCCCCTCAGGCCTATTTTAGACTGTCTCAAGGATATCAGAGCATGGCTGGCTCTCAATGTTTTAAATTTTAATGAAAAGAAGACCGAGGTCATTATATTTGGGCCGAGTGGACCTGGTGTCCCTCCATCTGACCTGGGTCCTCTTACATCCTGTGTCAAACCAATTGTCACCAACCTCGGAGTAAAAATGGACACAGCTCTTGAAATGGACAAACGGGTAAATACAGTGGTGAGAAAAAGCTTTTTTCAGCTGAGGCAGCTCTCTGAAGTCAAACCTTTTACATGCATCTGTGACCACTCGCCTGGATTATTGTAATGCACTTCATGTTGGTACTGATCAGGCTTCACTATCGCGCGTCCAGAATGCTGCTGCTCGCCTGCTGACGTGAGCACTTTAGCCCTGCTCCTGCCTCCTTACACTGGCTGTTTGTCCATTTTCTTTACAAAATTTTATTGTTTGCTTTTGAAGTTTTAAATGACCTGGCTCCTTCTTACCTGTCAGACCTTCGACACCGATACACTCCACAAAGGTCTCTCAGATCAACTGACCAGTCGCTCCTTGCTGTCCCCATGTCGAGACTGAAACACCGAGACCGAGCATTCGCTCGAATTATGGAGAAAACTGCCTCCCCGTGTTAGTCCGGCCCCAACACCTGAAATCTTTAAATCACTTTTAAAAACACACTTTTTTCAAAGAGTAGCAGAGTCAGCTGGTAGTCAGCTGTTGGTCACTCTTAATCTTTTAATTTTGTTAATCTTATTCATTGTATATCTGTATATTAAACTATTTAATATACAGGGAGTGCAGAATTATTAGGCAAATGAGTATTTTGTCCACATCATCCTCTTCATCAGAAATCAGAAATCAGAAATCAGAAATCAGAATGGGTTTATTGCCAGATGTTGAGGTTTACAACATTAGGAAATTGCTGCGGTGCTTCAGTGCAGACAATAAGAATTAAAGTGCTATGTAGAAAGAAAGAAAGATATGTGCATGAGATATACATGAGATATATACATGAGAATAAGAATTAAGAGTGCTACGTAGAAAGATATATACATGAGTGCAGGTGGTGATCAGTGCCAAACATGAAATGATGCAGTGACACAGCGTAGGGTCATGTGTTAGTGGTGGGGACAATCATGTGGTTATTGTTCATGTGTCCAACAGCAGAGGGGAAGAAACTGTTCTTGTGGCGAGAGGTTCTGGTGCGAATGGACCGGAGCCTCCTGCCTGAGGGGAGCAGGTCAAACAGACTGTGTCCAGGGTGAGAAGGGTCAGCTGAGATCCGAGCTGCACGCCCCAGTGTCCTGGAGGTGTACAGGTCCTGCAGAGATGGGAGTCTGCAGCCAATCACCTTCTCAGCAGAGCGCACAACACGCTGCAGTCTCTGTTTGTCCCTGATAGTGGCTCCAGCGTACCACACGGTGATGGAGGAGGTGAGGATGGACTCGATGATTGCAGTGTAGAACTGCATCATCGTCCGTGTTGGCAGGTTGAATTTCTTCAGCTGCCTCAGGAAGTACATCCTCTGCTGGGCTTTCTTGATGACGGAGGTGATGGTGGGCTCCCACTTCAGGTCCTGGGTGATGGTGGTACCCAGGAAGCGGAATGAGTCCACAGAGGTGATGGGGGTGTCAGTCAGGATGATGGGGGGGAGTGGGGCTGTGTGCTTCCTGAAGTCCACAATAATCTCCACTGTCTTCTGGGCATTCAGCACCAGGTTGTTGTGGCTGCACCAGGACACCAGACGTTCAACCTCCCTCCTGTAGGCAGACTCGTCCCCGTCAGAGATGAGCCCAATGACGGTGGTGTCATCTGCGAACTTGATTAGCTTGACAGACTGGTGGGTGGAGGTGCAGCAGTTGGTGTACAGGGAGAAGAGCAGAGGAGAAAGAACACAGCCCTGAGGGGAGCCGGTGCTGATGGTCCGGGAGTCCGAGACATTCTTTCCCAGCCTCACGTGCTGCTTTCATGCATGTTGTCTTACTCCAAGCTGTATAGGCTCGAAAGCCTACTACCAATTAAGCATATTAGGTGATGTGCATCTCTGTAATGAGAAGGGGTGTGGTCTAATGACATCAACACCCTATATCAGGTGTGCATAATTATTAGGCAACGTCCTTTCCTTTGGCAAAATGGGTCAAAAGAAGGACTTGACAGGCTCAGAAAAGTCAAAAATAGTGAGATATCTTGCAGAGGGATGCAGCAGTCTCAAAATTGCAAAGCTTCTGAAGCGTGATCATCGAACAATCAAGCGTTTCATTCAAAATAGTCAACAGGGTCGCAAGAAGCGTGTGGAAAAACCAAGGCGCCAAATAACTGCCCATGAACTGAGAAAAGTCAAGCGTGCAGCTGCCAAGATGCCACTTGCCACCAGTTTGGCCATATTTCAGAGCTGCAACATCACTGGAGTGCCCAAAAGCACAAGGTGTGCAATACTCAGAGACATGGCCAAGGTAAGAAAGGCTGAAAGACGACCACCACTGAACAAGACACACAAGCTGAAACGTCAAGACTGGGCCAAGAAATATCTCAAGACTGGTTTTTCTAAGGTTTTATGGACTGATGAAATGAGAGTGAGTCTTGATGGGCCAGATGGATGGGCCCGTGGCTGGATTGGTAAAGGGCAGAGAGCTCCAGTCCCACTCAGACGCCAGCAAGGTGGAGGTGGAGTACTGGTTTGGGCTGGTATCATCAAAGATGAGCTTGTGGGGCCTTTTCGGGTTGAGGATGGAGTCAAGCTCAACTCCCAGTCCTACTGCCAGTTTCTGGAAGACACCTTCTTCAAGCAGTGGT